>NC_142762.1:44568775-44880025 GCF_054948205.1 Urtica dioica subsp. dioica
GATTTTTTTTTTTTTACTAGTCGTAGTTTGGTAAATCTTTGAAAAAAGTAGGAAATTGGAAATGGGCCTTAAGTTAGTCCTAGCCAAGGAAATGTCCATTTATGATTTTCTAAGCTTAACTTACTATGTGCTATATAATTTCTAATACGAAAAGCATATACGTATAAAGTTGGATTAATAGAATAGGCAACAAGGTTGCTCATACCATTGCTACTTGTTATTCTATTTCTAGGTCGGCTACTTGGCTTGCCGAACCTCCAAATTGTATTCATGAACTTATGATGGCCGAGGCGACCTCATTTGTTTCCAGTTAGTAATAAAACCAGTCCTGATTTACTAAAAAAAAAAAAGTTATCAAAGTTGGCTATACACAAATAAATTCGATCAAAAGACATAATATACATATGTACATATATAACTACCAGTACCAGATATAATAAAAAATTGCAAAAAAAAATACAACATTTTTTTACAAAAGATTAAAGTTTTCTATTAAATTCTGAATCTTAATTTCCATCATAATGCCAATATTGCTTCGTCAGCTTACAATTACTATATAATTAATAATAAATAAATTTTAAAAATTCAATGAACAATTCGCATAAGACGAATATTTAAACAAATTTGAAGTATAGCGCTAGATACGACGAAAGTAATCCAATTCGAAGCCGACTTAACCCAAAGTTCATTCGAATTTTTTAAAATAATATAACAATTATTTAGCAAAATAGCCAACTCAAACCTTTAAAATTGTTAAATAGCCAAGGTTTTGTAAATACTAAGTAAATAGTCAGATATCATTTAATACACTCCTAAATTTATAAAAACGCCCAAATGATTCCCGCCCATAAGTCACAGCAGTTGACTTTAAAAAAAAAACGTGATTCCGAGATTTGAGGGGAGTAATAACTGCAAATTTAAAACCTATCAACTCACAACCTCTTATCACACGGCAATTAAGAAAAAAAAAAGATTTCTCCCAAAAAAAATTTCCAACTCGCGTCACTTTCTCCGACGAACTGCATCCATCTTCTCCGACTACCGATTTCGGCGAGGGGATCTCAAACATGTATGCATGTGTAATTCATTCCGATTGTAACTCGTATTTACTAATGTTCAACATCGATTTACCCATTAAAACATGGAAAAAGTGTTTTTTTAGGAATCGGTTATGAAATAAGATGGTATTGCTTATTCTTCTTCCTCTGTGTAATGAATCAATGGATTATTGTTCATTTATCCGAAAAATTTCACAAAACCCTAATCTTCACAATGTATTTTGGGGGATCCGACTATTGTGTTTATAATACACCTATGCATGTGTCATTTAGTGATTGTAAATATGTTAAAATTATAGGGGAACCTGGTTAACGAATATATTTTATTTTGATTTCCATTTTTAAATGTTTATTGTAAATCTTTTTTAAATGTTTAAATGTTGGTGGTTTGGGTATGATGTCTAAAACTTGATGTGTTATATCTAGATCTTGTTGAGTAGTGTATTGATTCTGTTTTAATGTGTGTTAGTGTACGAGTAATACCATTGTAAATGTGTTTGAAGAATTGGTGTCTTTGGATATTAGAAGGAAATATGATTGACATATTTTGCAGTAAATATGTGTAAATGTCAGACACGCCCAGATTATTTGTAAGTCATTATTTACACATAATACCATTGTAAATGAGTTTAAAATTGGTGTTTTTGGATTTACAAGGATGTAGGTCAAACAAACAATACTATATCGGGTTTTGCTAGATCTCTGGACCCTGAATTCAAAGTTACCCCGAAGTGCAATCATGCTCATAGCCGCCACAGGAACATCATTTATGTGCGTTATAACAACATGTAAATATACGTAAATAACAGCATGTAAATATACTGCATTATAACAGTATGTAAATATACGTAAATACATTAATAAACTGGGATGAACCTGGCGTGGAAGAGAGATATAACAACGTTTGAAATATATGTGCGTTAGAAACAAGAAATTTAAATAATAAAACAAGACAAGATAAATCATGCAGTAAATATAAGAAAATAATATAATAGGAAACAAATAAATTGCAACTGCCACGTCCAAATTAGTTCCTAAAATAAAGGGAATCATTAAGTTGACTAAATCATGTTCACACTTATATGAGGAATTTAAATTCAAAAAAACCGGGAAGTTATATAATCAGAAATTTCATAAAAATTCGAAATTCAAACGCAACAGGGGTAAATTTTGGATATGAAAAAACATATTATTGGACCACGTCATCCGAGTGACTATTTACTTAGTATTTACAAAACCTTGGCTATATAGCAAATCATAAGGTTTGATTTGGCTATTTTGCTAATTTACCCGTAATATAAAACCAACTTTGTTCGACAGCGTTACAATTACGCAAAGAAACCTATAAATACACGAGTTTACGAAACAAAGCCCCGTCAAAAACTCAAACCTAAAGATCTCTCAGACGTCAAATATCTCCCAAACCAAAAACACGATACACCACTTTTCCAACAAACCAATTATGGCTGCTCTGAAAAGCTCAGTCCAATCTTTCCAACTCATCGAGATCGACCTAATCTCGGCCTTCGATCTGAACCCGCCCAAGGGAATAGCCGCCAGGGACGTCAACATCTACGCCGTCGTTTCGATAAACACTAACCAGAAGTTCAGGTCTTGCGTCTCCAAATCCACCAACCCGAAGTGGAACGACAAGTTCGTGTTCATCGTCGACGAACACACTCTCAACTCTTTCACCACCGCCGAGCTGGTCGTGGAGCTCTACGCCGCCAGTGAGAAGAAGAAGAAGGACAAGCTTTTGGGGATTTCTAGGGTTTCGCTCTCAACCTTGACCATCAATTGTGGCCGCGAGTATTGCTGCAGAGGATCGATCGGAGCGTTTAAGGCTTTGAACATTCGTCTATCGGAAGGTCCTTGTTGGAAGTGAAGCCCACATCTCCGAGGATTGAGGCCCAAGCCCATTAGTCAGAGAACGACGAGTTGTAGCACTACTGGTACCGAAAACGACATAAAGTCCTTAAACCGACTTTACCCTGTGTTTGATGACGTGCCAGAGTCGTTGCCCGTTCGATCTGACTCAATCCAATGGACAAGAAGCCAAAGCCTCATAACCTGTATAAAAGTCGAGAGTCAGCCGTGGTTTGACTACTTCGTCTTCTCTCTTCTGATACTAGGGTTTGTACTCTGAGTGTGTTTTGAGATCTTGATTGTAATCGTGTGAGTTTTGCTGAGAGTGTTCTTGGATACGTTCGATCGTCTTGATCGTGAATAGCGTGAGAACTTGTAAAACACTGAGTGATTACTGGGTGAGATTCTGAGAGGTGAGGCGATTGTCTTGAGGGTGTAACTGAACAAGGATACTAGTGCGCAGAGCTTTTCCGATTGGAGCTCAACGAGGATTAGCACAAATCTCGGTTTGTGTGAACCTCGGTAAAAAGGTTGTGTTGTTCTTTTATTTTCTGTTCAAATCTTGCAACGCTAGTTCATTCGTAGGATCGACAATTTACAACAGTGGTATCAGAGCTTTTGGTATCTTTAGATCGATTCTTTTTTTTGTTCGGTCCTTTAATCTTCCGCTGCGTTTTTTTTTCTTTTGGCTCTCCCTGTGTTTTCTTTTTTGAGTTCTTTGGAAAAGAAATTAGGGTTTCTTATTTCTTTGCCCTAATCTTTGCTCTTGCTAGTTTATAATATCGTGTTCCTGTTACCCGTGAATAGATCTGCTCTGATTTGTTCCTCCTCTTTTCTGTGTGTCTTCTTTCATGGCCACGACTCGCCTCGACATGTCCGTCTTCGACGGCAAAGTGGATTTCGGAGTCTGGCAAAAGAAGATGAAGGCTCTGCTGACCCATCACAAGGTTGCAATTGCGCTGGAAAAGGATCCCGAGAAGTGGCCAGAAGCGTCAAAGGCTCGGAAGTCAGAAATCGACGACGAAGCCTACAGTCTCCTGGTCCTGAACCTCTCTGATGGGGTTCTTCGAAAGGTTGATGGTGAAGACACACCTCTGAAGCTGTGGTCAAAGTTGGCCTCCATATTTCAGGCTAAGTCTTCCTCTAACCTTGCTTTCTTGAAAGGCTCTCTGTTTGGGTACAAAATGGATTCCTCTAAATCCATTGATGAAAACCTTGATGAACTTCTTAAGATGACTCTGGTATTGAAAGGCACCGATCTTGCCTTGAGTGAGACTAGCCTATCTATGATCTTATTGAATTCAATACCAGATAATTATCAAGTTGTCAAGGACGCCTTTCAATACACTGGTACTATGCCTTCTTTTGATCTGATTGTTACTGGTTTGAAGACTCGAGAAATTGAGTTGAAAAACCAGAAACGATCTGGTACTAATTTGTTTGTGAAGAGTAAGCAGGATGCAGGTACCTCTTCTGGTTCAAACAAGTCAAAGAAGCATAGCAAATCCTCCAAGTCAGACACCAGTAACAAGACAGAGTCCAGAAAATGCTACTACTGCAACAAGACTGGGCACATCAAGAAAGATTGCTATAAGTTCTTGAACAAGAACAAACAGACCAATCCTGAGACCAACCTTGCAGCAGCCCCAGACCAAAATTCCACATCTGAGGTACTGAATGTCTCAGACTTGGTAAGTCATGAGAATTGGATATTAGATTCTGGTTGTACCTTTCACATGAGTCCGAATGCAGACTGGTTTAGCGACCTAAAGCCTATCACTAATGAGTATGTGTTCATGGGGAACAACAACTCATGTAACGTGACTGGTACTGGCTCCATCACCTTTCTTCTTGATAGTGGGAAAAAGGTAACCCTCACAGAGGTCAGATTGATCCCTGGCCTCAAGAGGAACCTGATTTCACTTGGTGTTCTTGATGACAAAGGCTATCCATATGGAGCAGAAAATGGTGTGTTAAAGGTATGGAAAAATGGTAAGGTTCTCATGACGGGTACTAAAAGGCATGGCCTTTATGTATTGAATGGTATTCATTGTACTGCTTCTGCGAATACCACTACTGCTGGAACTAACTTTTCAGGTACAGAGAAATGGCATCTAAGGCTTGGGCATATGAGTCAAGGTGGCCTGAATGAACTAAGCAAACAAGGTATGCTCGGTAAGGATCCTATCTCTGTCCTTAGTTTCTGTGAGCCTTGTGTCCTAGCCAAACAACATAGATTGAAGTTTGGCACGGGTGTACATTTGTCTAAGGATAGGTTAGACTATGTGCATGCGGATCTGTGGGGACCAGAAAAGTGTGAAACCCATGGGAACAATAGATATTTCCTGTCCATAGTAGATGATTTTTCTAGGAGAATGTGGACCTGCCTCCTTAGGACTAAGGATGAAGCCTTTTCTAGGTTTAGAGAGTGGAAGGTCTTAGAGGAAAACCAAATAGGCAGAAAACTCAAAGCCCTTAGGACTGATAACGGTTTGGAATTCTGTAACTCTGAGTTTGATGCCTATTGTAAGGAACACGGTATCTTGAGACATAACACAGTCCGAAAAACCCCTCAGCAAAATGGGGTTGCTGAGAGGATGAATCGGACTTTGTTGGAAAAAGTGAGATGCCTCTTGTTTACCTCTGGCCTAGCTAAACCGTTCTGGGGTGAAGCCTTATCCACAGCAGCCTACCTGATAAATAGGAGCCCCAATAGGTCCTTGAACCTTAAGAGCCCTATGGAAGTTTGGGATGGTAGGAAACCTAGTCTAGACCACCTAAGAATCTTTGGCTGCTCTGCCTATGCCCATAACCGTGAGGGAAAATTAGACCCTAGATCTCTTAGGTGTGTCTTTATAGGCTACCAACAACCCTATGGAACCAAAGGCTATAGATTGTGGGAAAAAGACTCGAGAGGTGTGAAGATCATTATCAGCCGTGATGTAGTCTTTGATGAAACTTCGTTCCCGTGTAAAAATAACACCTCCCAGCCTGCCATAGAACCTGTGGTAGAATCTGATCCTCAACCTAGTACTCAGTTTGAGGTGGAGCCTAGAGCGCCTACTGATCAAGTAGAACCAGAACCTGTGCTTGAACCTCCTGTTGATGAAAAGCACCCTGACAATGAACCCATAGAGCATGAACATCCTGACCTAGAAGAAAACCTAGATATCTCTAACCACAATGATCTAGATCACTACCAGCTTGCTAGAGATAGAGATAGGAGAACCATAAGGCCTCCTAATAGGTTTTCCGTTGCTGATCTTGTGTTTACTGCTTTGGTTGCTGCTCATGAAGTTCAGAGTTCCGAACCAGAAAGTTATCTAGAAGCCTTAGAGTCTAAGGATAGTGATAAGTGGGTAGAGGCTATGAAAGAAGAGATGAACTCCCTAGCTGTGAATAAAACCTGGGTCCTGGTTAAGCCTGAGAAACAAAAGCTGGTTGAGTGTAGGTGGTTGTTCAAGCTGAAAGAAGGGATAGGAATCTCAGATCCACCTAGGTATAAGGCTAGACTGGTTGCTAAAGGGTATACTCAGAGAGAGGGCATAGATTTTAATGAGATCTTTTCACCAGTAGTTAAGTTCAAAACCATTAGATTCATGCTTTCCCTTGTAGCTTGCCTAGACCTAGAGTTAGAACAACTAGATGTTAAGACTGCGTTCTTGCATGGTGAGCTTGAGGAGACTATCTTCATGAGACAGCCCGAGGGGTTTGAAGACAAGAAACACCCTGGTCATGTGTGTTTGCTGAAAAAGTCCTTGTATGGACTAAAACAATCTCCGAGGCAAT
Organism: Urtica dioica subsp. dioica; assembly: GCF_054948205.1. Lineage (NCBI taxonomy): Eukaryota > Viridiplantae > Streptophyta > Magnoliopsida > Rosales > Urticaceae > Urtica > Urtica dioica. Next base: position 44,575,489 of record NC_142762.1, read on the forward strand.
GGTATAAACGCTTTGACTTTTTTGTTCTTAAACTTGGTTTTACTCGGAGTAATTTTGACTCTTGTTTCTACTTCTGTTCTCTTGATAATAAACCTGTTTACATTCTGCTTTATGTTGATGATATGTTGTTGATTAGTAGTTCCCTTGAGAAAATTGACAATTTAAAGCAGAACTTGAACTCTGAATTCGATATGAAGGACCTTGGTCCAGCTAAGCGAATTCTGGGAATGTATATTGAAAGAAACAGAAAGAACTGTACTCTTAAGGTTCATCAAAAACCTTACTTGATGAAACTGGTTGATAAGTTTGGAAATAAGAACACAAAGTCTGTGAATATGCCTTTAGCAGCTCATTTTATGTTGAGCAAAAATCAGTGTCCTCAATCCAAGTCTGATATTCTTAAGATGGAGCATATACCTTATGCAAACGCTATTGGCTCTATAATGTATGCTATGATAAGTACCCGGCCAGATTTGTCTTTTGCTATATCTCTTCTTAGCAGGTTTATGTCAAATCCGGGCTATGATCATTGGGTTGCTTTGAAATGGGTTATTGCCTACATTAATAGCACTGTTGATTATGGTTTGTGCTATGGTAAGAGAAATGTTGCTTTCGACTTGGTTGGTTTTGTAGACTCTGATTTTGCAGGTGATCGAGACAATAGGAAGTCAACAACTGCTTATTGTTTTACGCTTGGTAAGAATTGTATCACATGGAAATCTCAGCTTCAACCCTTGGTAGCCCAGTCAACCACGGAGGCAGAGTACATTGCCGTGGCCGATGCTTTCAAGGAAGCTGTGTGGCTCCAAGGTTTACTGAGGGAAGCCCAGTTGGTAAATTCTGTTGTGACTATTTTTACTGATAGTCAAAGTGCTTTGCATCTTAGTAAAAATCCGGTTTATCATGAGCGTACTAAACATGTTGATGTTAGATTTCATTTTATCCGAGATTTGATTGCTAACCATACTGTGAAGCTGTTAAAAGTTTCAACAGAAGATAATCCTGCAGATATGGGCACGAAGGTGGTTACTTGCAACAAGTTTAGGCACTGCCTGGACTTGCTGTACGTGGGATAGTTCAACCTGGCAGGGAGCGATGAAAATCGTTGAAGAAGCCTGCGCATTAGTTAGAAACTTCAGTACACGGGTCGATGGAGCTTCAAGGTGGAGACTGTTGGAAGTGAAGCCCACATCTCCGAGGATTGAGGCCCAAGCCCATTAGTCAGAGAACGACGAGTTGTAGCACTACTGGTACCGAAAACGACATAAAGTCCTTAAACCGACTTTACCCTGTGTTTGATGACGTGCCAGAGTCGTTGCCCGTTCGATCTGACTCAATCCAATGGACAAGAAGCCAAAGCCTCATAACCTGTATAAAAGTCGAGAGTCAGCCGTGGTTTGACTACTTCGTCTTCTCTCTTCTGATACTAGGGTTTGTACTCTGAGTGTGTTTTGAGATCTTGATTGTAATCGTGTGAGTTTTGCTGAGAGTGTTCTTGGATACGTTCGATCGTCTTGATCGTGAATAGCGTGAGAACTTGTAAAACACTGAGTGATTACTGGGTGAGATTCTGAGAGGTGAGGCGATTGTCTTGAGGGTGTAACTGAACAAGGATACTAGTGCGCAGAGCTTTTCCGATTGGAGCTCAACGAGGATTAGCACAAATCTCGGTTTGTGTGAACCTCGGTAAAAAGGTTGTGTTGTTCTTTTATTTTCTGTTCAAATCTTGCAACGCTAGTTCATTCGTAGGATCGACAATTTACAACAGTCTTCATCGTCGTCACAGTGAAGGTGTTTTGCAACTCGGAGTCACGCTCTTGGAAGGCTTGGTTTACAAGGCAATCAACGAGGCTCCGGCGATTGGATCACCGATCCACTGCAAAAAGATCGCCGCCAGGAACAAGGTCGCCGATATGTTCGAAAGTAAGTAGACGATTTCTCTTTCCGCCATAGTTTGGATATTAATTTGTGAAAGTTTTGTATTTAATTTTGGCGCCACTTATTGCAGAGAATAGAATGTGGTTTTCTAGAACTGCGTTTGAAGACCCGAGTGCTCTTTTTCCCTCTCTAGGCTTCTGAGAGGTTTTTACTGAGGCTCGGTTGCTATGGTAATCCTCCAAAGAGAGAGTTTAGGCTTGACTTTGTGGAAATTACCCTCGGAGTCAGAGTCAGAGTCAGAGTCGGCGTCGGAGTAGAGAAGACATTTTCCCACAGTTTTTAATTTGGGCAGTGTTTGTGATTTATGTAATATTTATTCCAAAACACACATTGTTTGTAGATATTACATTATTTATGTGAATTGAATCAAAGATAGTCATACAGATGACAGAAGTTTTAGCAGGTGCCAACCTAGTTGGGATGCGCTGGAATTTCTTGATGTTTAATGTATTTGTTACCATTTCTGTGCGTCAATATTTCTTAGTTTTTTTTCTTCTTTTTATAGAGAGAATGGAAATGTCTTGTGTTGGATCCTTGCCAATATCGCTCTAGCGCCTGTGTCTTTTTAGAAAAGAACGAATAATGAAGATATGATAGTTATCTCAGATATATGTAAACAATTTTGATGAATGAAAAACTGATTTTGATCAAAGAAGGATGGGAGTTTTTTCACTTGGAGAAGAACACCAGTACAATATATCAGTCAAGATGAGCTTAGTAGAAATATGCGAAATGCAGACAAATACCTGGCAATTCTCTTACCAATAGCAAATGACTAAATAATTAAATCCGAAAATGTAATAAGAGGCAACATCGATGCAACAGCCTTGATGGTAAGCCATGCCACTCGATGAAGACCTCAATCCGAAACAAGTCTCTACTTTTGATTTCCCATTGGTATGTGTGTGACCGGAATGAGTTTGGTCACTCTTCCATGCAGACACTCTCGTTGTGCCTGAGATTGGTCATCGCTTTGAGTGAGCCAAATATATCTCATGTAAGGTGTTTATTTGGGAGAACATTAGAAAAGAAGAAAAAAAAAATCAATTTGTAAAATGCTCTGCCTGTAGTTATTCTTGCTTGCTTTATTTTCAACTGGCTTCTAACCGTATCCCATCAATGGATCAATTTTTATTCATTGTGGAGTGACATTTAGATTATTTTGAATTGCCTTAAGGCTTAAACCTCTTATACAGCTTTTTCACTTGTTTTTAGTTCCACTTCTCAATCTCCTTTTTATCATGTAAGGAGATATTGTTGATATTATTTTTGAGAGGTTATTATTAATAGAATGTTAAATTGTTGATGTTGACTTATGAATAATCAACATTAACAATCAGAAAATTTGTGTCAACCTGATTCTTGAAGCTGTGCTATTTCAGTTTAAATCAATCTCTCACACACTAAAAGTACGACAAGAGTAATACGTGTTTCATCATTTACGAGCTTCGATTAAACCATATCATGTCTATGCCGACTATGCAACAGATACCGTGATGGATTTTGGAGAAGGCAATTTGATGCATCAACAGGTTCCGGAGAGCTGTCTGCGATAATAGGCAAACAACGGAACTAAGCCAAACATGGCAATTTGATGAACTCTTCTATTTTGGGAACAACATTTTATTTAAATTTTCTTTAACTCTGGTTTTTCATGTCTTTTTTATCAATGCAAATGTTTCCACAATCAGTATACTGAAATATCAAAGCTTCAAGAATCAGGTTCACACAAATTTAGATATAAGTCATAACCAACCTAGCTACTACTATCAACAGCCAGCTCACCAGTATTGATACTTAACTCTCTTTCATAATATCGATAATATCTTCTTACATGATAAAAAAAAAAAATTGAGATGAGGAACTAAAAACAAGTGAAAAAAGCTGTATCAGATGTTTATCACCATACAAAAGAATCTAAATGTCACTCTCCAATGGATGGAAATTGAGGAAGGCTGAGAAAACAAAACTGATTTTCTCAGCAAAGATCGCCGACAAAATAATGAGAACTAGGCGGCAATTATTGAGTGAAGACTCGAACCGGGCTTTTTTTTGGTGAAGAGAGCATATAGGATGCTTGGAGCTGAGCGATTTGGAGAGGAATGTGAGGTCTCGATGAAGGTCTAAGAAGAGTCCCTTACATCAAAGATGGAAAGTGCTCCTATAGAAAATTGCTTAAAATTGTCTTCTAACCGGAGAACGCTACAATCGAATATTTTCGGGACATCATTTGGGGTATGTCCTCTGTTTTGAGGACATCAGAGCATTTTATATATTGACTTTTTTCTTTCTTAATAATGTTCTCTCAAATAAACACACCACATGAGATATTTTTGGGTCACTCAAAATGATGACCAAACTTAGTCACGACTAGAGTGTCCTCGTGGAAGAGTGACCAATATTAGGGCATTTGAGGCGTTGCAACATACCAATGAGCAGTCGAAAGTGGAGACTTATTTCTGATTGAGTTCTTCATCGAGTGGCATGGCTTACCATCAAGGCTGTTGCATCAATGTTGCCTCTTATTACATTTTCAGATTTCATTATTTAGTCATTTAATGATAGATGTATCAAGATATTTGTCTGCAGTCCGCATATTTCTACTAAGCTCGCCTTGAATGATATTTTGTACTGTGATATTCTTCTCCAAGTAACAAAAACTCCCATCTTCCATTAAACCAAATCAGTTTCTCATTCATCAAAATTTTTTACATGCATCTGAGATACTATATATCAAATCTTCAATGTTCGTTCTTTTTTTAAAAAGACATAGGCGCTAGAGCGATATTGGCAAGGATCCAACACAAGACATCAAACCATATCCAGTTAATCCATTATAAGAAATATTGACGCACAGAAATAGTAACAAATACATCAAACATCAAGAAATTCCAACACATCCCAACTAGGTTGGCACCTGCTAAAACTTCTATCATCTGTATGACTATCTTTGATTCAATTCACATAACTAATGTAATATGTACAAACAATGTATGCTTTGGATTAAATATATTACATAAATCACAAAGACTGCCCAAACTAATAATTGTGGGAAAATGTCTTCTCTACTCGGACGCCGACTCTGACTCTGACTCTGACTCGTACTCGGACTCGGACTCTGAGGGTAACCTCCACAAAGTCAAGCCTAAACTCTCCCTTTGGAGGCTTACCATTGCAACCGAGCCTCACTAAAAACCTCTCAAACATCTCTAGAGAGGGAAAAAGAGCACTCGGGTCTTCAAACACAGTTGTTCCAGGAACCGCGTTCTATCCTCTGCAATAAGTGGCGCCAAAAATAAATACAAAACTTTCACAAAGTAATATCTAAACTATGGCCGAAAGAGAAATTGTCTACTTACTTTCGAACAAATGTCCGAACATATCGGCGACCTTGTTCCCGGGGGCGATCTTTTTGCAGTGGATCGGCGATCCAATTGCCGGAGCCTCGTTGATCGCCTTGCAAACCAAGCCTTCCAAGAGCGTGACTCCGAGTTGCAAAACACCTTCGCTGTGACGACGATGAAGACCTTCCGATAGACGAACGTTCAAAGCCTTAAGCGCTCCGATCGATCCTCTGCAGCGATAGTCGCGGCCACAATTGATGGTCAAGGTTGAGAGCGAAGCCCTAGAAATCCCCAAAAGCTGGTCCTCCTTCTTCTTCTCACTGGCGGCGTAGAGCTCCACGACCAACTCGGCGGTGGTGAAAGAGTTGAGAGTGTGGTCGTCGACGATGAACACGAACTTGTCGTTCCACTTCGGGTTGGTGGATTTGGAGACGCAAGACCTGAACTTCTGGTTAGTGTTTATCGAAACGATGGCGTAGGTGTTGACGTCGCTGGCGGCGATTCCCGTCGGCGGGTTCAGATCGAAGGCCGAGATCAGGTCGATCTCGAGGAGTCGAAAAGATTGGACTGAGCTTTTCAGAGCAGCCATAATTGATTTGTTGGAAAAGTGGTGTATCGTGTTTTTGGTTTGGGAGATATTTGACGTCTGAGAGATCTTTAGGTTTGAGTTTTTGATGGCTTTGATGGTTTGATTCGTAAAGGTTTGTATTTATAGGTTTCTTTGCGTAATTGTAACGCTATCAAAAAAATTGGTTTGCTTTTATTATTTGTTTTAATTTAATAAATCCGACTGAACTTGGGTCTTAAAGTCGGCTTCGAATTGGATAATTTTTGTCGTATCTAGCGCTAAATTTGTTGCATTCTTTCCAATTCTGAAAAGAATTTTTATTTATTTATTTTTTTTAACATGATTTGGAAACATTTATTTATTATTAATTATATTCTAATTGCAATGCTATAGTTTACTAAGCAAACCATTAGCATTACGATGGATATTAAGATTCGGGATTTAATAGAAAATTTTAATATTTTGTAGAAATGTTTTATTTTGTTTTTATTTTCAAAATTTTATTATATCTGGTAATTATATGTGTAGATATATATATATATATATATATATATATATATATAGTATAAGATTATTCTTAAATTATGACATCTTAAGTACTTTATGATCAAAGTTCAATAAGTCAAAACTAATCAAAAAGTATGATTTCTTTATATATGTTGGTACAAAAATATCATTAATAAAATATATTTTTATTTTCTTTTGTATTTACTTAATGGTCAAAAAATCAAAGTTATAGATCATTTTTTGTTTGGTATGCGAAGTTAAATGCTTGTAGAAGAACTTAAATGCTTAGAGCTTGATATACAATATGCAAGAGGTCAAGGATATGATAATGGATCTAATATGAAAGGGAAAAATCAAGGTGTGTAAAAAAAATTGTTAGATATAAATCCTAAAGCATTATATACTCGTTGTGGTTGTCATAGTCTTAATCTAGTAATTTGTGATGTTGCGAACTCTTGTGTTAGGGCCGTATCTTTTTTTGGAGTTCTTCAACGAATCTATTCGTTATTTTATTCTTCTCCCAAACGATGGAAAATTTTAAAAAATAATATATCTAGTCTTACAGTCAAGTCACTATCACAAACTCGTTGGGAAAGTCGTATTGAAAATGTTTAGGCAATTAAATTTCAAGCTCCTAAAATTCGAAATGCTTTATTCGAGTTAGAAGAAACAAGTGAACATACCAAAATAAAAAGTGAAGCTAAATGTTTAGCAATATATGAATTGGAAGATTTTGAATTTTTGTTAGGTATGACTATTTGGTATGATATTTTGTTTGTTGTTAATTCGGTTAGCAAAAGCTTTCAGAGTGAAGATATTCATATTGACGATGCTGTAGATCAACTAAAAGGCCTTGTTTCTTTTCTTGAAAATTATCGTGAAGATGGATTTACATCAGCTATGACTTCGGCAAAAGAAATTGCAAAATAGATGAACATAAATCCTAAATTTCGTGAAAAAAGAGTCATCCGTAGAAAAAAAACATTTTGAAGAAAATGATGATGAGGATAACGTAAGGTCTCCCGAGGAGTTATTTAGGGTTGAGTATTTTCTTTTTATGGTTGATCAAGTTATAATTTCTCTTAGAACTAGATTTGAACAATTTAAAGTATTTGAAAATCTATTTGGTTTTTTGTTTAATTTTAAAAAACTTAAGCTACTAAATGAAGATATTTTTAAAAAAATTGTTTGAGTCTTGAATGTTTTTTAAGGTATGATGGAAATTCTGATCTAGATGGTTTTGATTTATTTTCTGAATTAAAAGTTTAAAGGGAAATTTTTCAAAAAAATGATAGTAACTCGATGGAAATACTTAATTATATTAAGCATATTGATTCTTTTCCTAATGCTTATGTTGCTTATAGAATAATGTTGACTATTCTTGTTTCCGTTGCTTCCGCAGAGATAAGTTTTTCCAAGTTGAAATTGATCAAGTCTTATTTGAGATCATCCATGTGCCAAGAAAGACTAAGTGGGCTCGCTATTTTGTCAATTGAAAATGAGTTGTTAGACAATCTTGAGTATAAGGATTTAATTTGTGAATTTGCATCTCAAAGAATTTTGTTGCTTTCTATTTTGTATTACGACTTTATTTTTAGTTATATTGAGTTGTTTTCTAATTTCGTATTTATCGATTTGTTTAGTGATAAATTTATAATATATTATATTTTTAAAAATTAATTATAAAAAGCCCATTTTTTTCCAATCGCCCAACCCAAGGCCCCAACTTCCTTGAGCCGCCTCTGGTTTGAGCTTTATAAGCACGTAGAATTCCAATTGTTCCCAAGAATCAACCCAAGTCGTTAAAAACACTTTCCGATCACCGTTGTCCGAAGAAACCCTTAAATGGACCCTTCAATAATGAAGAAGCTCCTCGAAGATGACGAAGTTCGTATCCCTCTCTTCTATCCTCTCTCACATGTGATGCCAGATTCAGTGTGTAAATCTGATTCGTTTTGTGTGTGTGATTGTGAAGGACGAGAGTATGCATTCAGGTGCTGACGTGGACGCCTTCCAGGCTGCCCTAAACAGAGACATCGGGGGCGACTTGAATCCACCTTCGATCCCTTCTACTTCTGATGCCGGTATTTGAATTAACTCTTGTCTAATTTTTCTCTTGTTTTGTTTGGTTTATCCGTAGACACAATTAGGAAAGATTGAGAGATGAATTCAAAAGGAATTAGGTTTCGCATAGATACACGTATACTAGCTATCTATGAAATGTGCTCTTAAGCAAGTTCTTTTCTTTCTTTTTTTTTATTTTTTTATTTTTATTTTTTACAATCTTACGCTGGCCCACACTTTTATGTTATCAGAGCAAGACCTAGTTTAATATTGTGTCACCCGTAGATGTTCATTCCAACAAATTCAGCGCTGTGTATCCGAGAGTCCCATATCGATTGGGATTTATGCAATGTTCTTGTTTTTAGTGTTTAACATTCCTGCACTATTGAGCTAGATTTTGAGTGTGAATTAGGCCCTCACTTCTAAAAGTAGGTGAATAAATGGTATTAATTTACGCAAGAGCTTTGAAGTAGCGCTTATCAAGTTTTAGTTAGATCAAAGTCATGTCTTTCGGTTTATCTTCATGTCGAATGATGAGTGGGAGCGGAATTATGCAGTGGTCATGTCTCAAGGAAGCAATATTACAACTCCTAGCCAATCGTTGCCGCAGTTTGAAACTGTTTCTCGAGATGAACATAACAACTATCAAGTTCAACGGAACCAGGACATTCCTGGTCCCCGAGAAACTAGTTCGTCCGAGAAAGAGCCGGTGAATAACACACCTATTCCTCAGAATAATAATCCACGGAATCAACACGATAACTCATCCCAGCAAACTCGCGACCTTGCTACGCCTCAAATTCAGTCCCAAGACGATCGCCAAAACCCACAGGCGGAGCCAATCCCTCCCCCGATTCCTCAGCCGACTGCGCCGCAACTTGCTGGGAAAATTCCTGTCACGATGCACGAACCAGATAAGACCCACAATCCAGATAGCGAGTCACAGTACATGAAACTCCAAAAGATGAGTAATCAGCAAGCCACAGCGTCGGAGCAAGCAAGCACTCCCGCGAATCGCGGAAAACAAGTACCCTTCGGCTTGTTGCTTCCCGTTTTAATGAACCAGCTTGATAAAGACAAGGGCATGCAACTGCAAGAACTATTTGGTAAACTCAAGGTGGGTACTGGACTCAATTTTTTTGTAGTAAAATGTTATATGAGTTGATTACCCTTTTTTTAAATTTCGGTATTTTTTTAATAGAGAGAAGAAATCACCAAAGAGGTATTTGTCCGACTCATTAGAGGCGTGGTCGGGGAACAGGTGCTTAGATTGGCGGTACTCACAGTGCAATCACAGGTAAGAGCATAATGGGTTATTGATTTCATTCAAGTTAATCTCATGATTAAGCTTAAGGCCAACACATGTGAGAAAATGTTTAATTATCAGTTACAGACTCAAGCAACAGCAAGAAAACAACCTACTGGAGTGCCGTCTGTTAGTTCAGGAGCCACACAGTTTAGCGATCCTCGTTCGCTTCCGCAAACTCAACAAAAGGGTACAGCCACTTCTACAAACGCTCCTCAAATTCCTCCTTCGAAGCTCCAAGGACAGTCCAACCTGAGCCACCCGATTGTAAAAGTAGAACGCCAATCTGACTCCCACGGAATGCAAGTAAGTCAAGCTACTTTTTTTATCCCTCGGTGTCGTTGCTATATCAATGTAGAATGATATCATTCAACTCAAGGGCTTAAGCTGCAACAGAAACATGTGCATTTTTCACAGGCATCGTTCGCGCCCTATGGAGCCAATGTTGGTAATTCTCACATGTATTCAGGGACGAACGTTAATAATCCAACCTTACCTATCAAACCACTCACACATCCACATCCACATCCACATCCACACCCTCATGATTCACAAATGAGGCAAATGCCACAGCATCAAAACCTGGGTTCGAGTGGGGAAACACACGGGTCAAACATCTTGGGCCCAAAAGTGGAAAGACAAACCTCGAGTAACGATCCTAGTACCAGAATGCACGGTGGATCACTCTCTCAGTTTTCAAGCAATACGGGTATTCAACAGCGGCCGATTCCTTGGCAACCACCGGCTAACAGAGATCCAGGTACTGGTCAATTGCCGACATCAACATTTGTCAAACCCGAACCAGCTGATCACTCCGCTGAGCTGCACCACAAGCTTCCGATGCCTACTTCACAAGGCCCGCCTTCCGTTTCGGCTGCACAGATTGAACATGGAAGCATGTCAAGGGACGACTTGTTTGAGAGGCGGCCTCCGACGCTGGGTTTTCAGAGTTCTGCAAACATGGTTCCTTCTCAACCCACGAGTGCGCCGTCCATGAATCCCGTTTCCTCTTCTGTTCCAATGCAAGTAGATCCCAACATTCCGGTAATTTACTCATCCTTTCTGGGTTTTTTTTTTTCTTTCCTTTTTTCCTTTTTTGGGGCAGATGCTAAGTTCAGATCATTGTATTATCATGTGATGATTGTTCATGAGCACGAATCCTTTGTGATTTTACATGCTGAGCTGTGCTATGAAAGCTGTGGCTACCTGTCAGGTTATTTTTGTTCTAGGCTGTGTATGAGTCGAAAGCGGTTCGTGGAAAATATAATTTTTATGAGTGCAGTCATGGGCATTTTACTTGTTATTGCCTTTGATTTGAGAATTTCTTTACTTTTTTTACATTTCCCTTGGCAGAAAATAGAATGAAATTAAATATTGCATCAGTTTGCTAATAAAATGAAGCGGATCCTAGTGGAAAAGTGGGAAGCTTGTCTGTAGAATGTTATCAAGTGATTATTTTGACTACAACTCGCTGACATGAAATCCTCACTGATCCCAGTTATCATTGTTTATATTTTATTTTGAAAAGGCCTTAAATTTGGCATAATTGTCTCTTTAAACATATAGAACAGAAGTTTATTTGCCACTTAATACTTATCTCTGTTGTCAGTCAGGACCTCGGGTACCTTCTGGAACACCATTGCCTGGAAACAATATCAAGACTCCTCCCAAAAAGCCTTCTGTTGGTCAGAAGAAGCCACTTGAAGCACTTGGCAATTCACCACCACCAGCAAGGTTAGATAAGTAAATATTATACCCGGCTAAGAAATATTTCATTTTACACCTACGTAACTATTCATTTGTTTGTTACGTCACACTCGCTCCTGGAAACGTGCAGTAAGAAGCAAAAGGTCTCGGGGGGCTTTTTGGATCAAAGCATCGAACAACTCAATGACGTTACCGCTGTTAGCGGAGTTAATCTCAGGGTACCGTGTATTTCACACCGTTGTATTCAATACTCGATAATGGTATAAGATGCTGCTAGGTTTTAATTATTTTTGTGCCGAAACAGGAAGAAGAAGAACAGCTATTTTCTTTGCCCAAGGAGGACAGTCGAGCATCTGAAGCATCTCGAAAGGCCGTACAGGAAGAAGAAGAAAGGTTGATCTTGCAGAAGAATCCCCTGCGGGAAAAGTTGGTTAAAATCAGTAAGTTAACGGACCATTTGAACTCCGTTTATGCAAGTACTTTGTCCCTGTAAAAAACTGACAATCTTTTTCGCTGCAGTGAGCAAGTTTGGTTTGAAATGTGTAAGCAATGACGTGGAGCGATGCTTGTCCCTTGTAAGATTCACAAGTCACCGATTATATAATTTTCAATTCTAATTTGTATGCCCATCTTCCTTTACTCATACTACAAATGCTGATTAAATTATCAGTCAGTCGAGGAAAGATTGCGGGGACTGATGGATAATCTAATCAGAGTGTCGAAGCAGGTTAGCTCTAGTCCCTTCGTGCTCTCTTTGTTTTATGCTCAAGACTCTTGAATAATCTCCTTGACTTATATTTATTTGTTTATTTTCGGAAAATCGTTACAGCGTGTCGATGTTGAGAAATCAAGACACCAGGTTATCACCACCTCCGACATACGGCATCAGATTCTGACGATGAACCGAAAAGCTAAGGAGGAGTGGGAAAAGAAACAGGCTGATGCAGAAAAGCTTCGCAAACAAAATGAAGTGGGTCACAAACACTCAACTTTTTTTTTTTTTTTTTTTTTTTTTTTTTTTTTTTATATATAAAACTAAAACCTTTTTGTTCTTTCTGATGCACAGCCCGAAACGAGTAACGGAGATGACGGCGAAAAAGAGAAAGACGAGGGTCGCAACAAATCAGCTAAGGTAATAATAAATAAATTGCATAAATTGGGTTTATCGTTAGAGATTACTGTTTTGTTTCTTCGATTGATTTAGATGCCGGCGAATAAGGAGGAAGATGACAAAATGAGGACGACGGCGGCGAATGTGGCGGCTCGGGCGGCGGTCGGAGGGGATGATATGCTGTCGAAGTGGCAGCTGATGGCCGAGCAAGCTCGCCAAAAACGCGAAGGAGGTTCCACCGATTCACCGTCTGGATCCCAGGCCTCCAACCGCAACAAGTCCTCAACACCCGGAAAAACCACCAAAGACAATCACGAAACTGATAAACGAGGTTAATTTTATTTGAAATAAATAATACAAAACAACTGTTTAAAACTAACTAATTGATTAGTAAATTAGCAAATGCTCCAACTTCTTAGAAAATAGTCAAGTTTCGTTGTCTTTTTTTTTTTTTTTTTTTTTTTTTTTTTTTTTTTTTTTAAACACTTGGTAGCTGCACATTTTTGTAAATTTTGGCTATTTCATTAATTTTAGACAAACCTTGAGTAGTTTAGACTATTTTGCTAAAACATCCTTTTTATTTCACCTTGATAGATTATGAACAGTTTGTGTCTTGGATTAGTGGGAAATTTTGTTTAAGAGTTTGTGTCTTGGATTAGTGGGAAATTTTGTTTAAGCCAGTGATGTAAATTAAGTTGAGCAAAAAATCGGTTATTTATTTATTTATTACATGATTGTCTTTTGATGACTCTGGCGTGGGAATTTTACTTTGCAGGCAGTGGTAGAAAAAGTGGGGGGCGGAACCAAGTTACTGTGCCACAAACCAAGGTGGCTCGTAGTATAGCCGTCAAAGATGTGATTGCGGTCCTTGAAAGAGAATCCCAAATGTCGAAGTCTACTATACTCTATCGTTTGCACGATAAAGTCCGATCTGATGCTGCTGAATGAATAGCTCAAGATATCAGAATTCGGGGTTGATCCGATATTAACCCTTTTTACCCCTCCCAGAATAAAGGTTTTCAGCTGTAAATTGGAAAATAAGGAAGTAAATGAGAGAGAGATTTGCTTATTTTATTTATTTGTTAGGACTTGCATACAATTTAATTTACTAATCAACGGCATTAATTATATATTCTTTAAGTCTCTTTCTATGTTCTATTTCTCATTTACATATAATTTTATACTAAAAATTGAGTATGGTTTAGAAACATAATTGGAATGAGGTATGGAAACCTAAAAAAAATAGAGCATCGACCCCAGATCACACTTTAGTGAATTATCCAGTGTTAACTTGTCGTTCGCTTTTCTTTAAACGGCAATGCATTTGTATTGTTTCCAACAAAAGGTATGTCGTTTCAATATTAAAAAAATTTAACTTTGTTTCTTGTAAACTAAGAAGGAAAATTTCATAATTAATTTAAACACACGCGTCATTTTTCATATTTTTAAAACATTTCAATAGTAATCATGTCTTTTTTGGATAAAAATATTCTTATGTTTCAAAAATTTAGTCAACAATTATCGAAATCGGATCACCAATTATTTAAATTTGGTTAATTGTTATTAAAATCTGATAAATAATTATTGAAATATAATCAACAATTATTGAAATCTGATTAACTATTTTTGAAATCTAGTCAGCAATTATTGAAATTTATTTGTTATTGAAATCTAGATAACTATTTTTAAAAATGATTATTTATGAAAATTATAAAGTTCAACGATTAATATTGAAAAAAATTACGAAAAAACAGGGCCGGCCCTGACCTAAGGCGGGCAAGGCTTGTACCTTGGGCCCAAAAAAAAGTATTTTCCACTTTTTGCTTATTTTAAAGAAAATTTACATTTTTTTACCCTAAAAATTTACATTTTTAGCCAATTTTCTAAAAAATTTAAATTTTTTACCCTGAAAATTTAAATTTTTATTAGTATTATAGGACCCCAAAATTGAATCGCTTAGAGTCCCGGTGAGTTTGGGCCGGCCCTGCGAAAAAACGATTACTTTCGAGTATTTACACAAACTAAACCGCTCTTATGGGAAGGATGATCAAGAATACCACTTTTGTTTTATGCACGTTTTAAGAGTATCGATTTTTATAAACACCTATTTTTAAATGGAAATGATAAAGACTCCTCGTCCTATATGAAATTGTAACAGTATAAAAATGTTAAAATATATGTGCAAGTAAAAAATTGTACATTTTTACGGGATTCATTTTTTTTTTTTTTTTTGGGTGGAATAAATTTTGAAAAGTGAATATTCCAGTTAATTTTTCGATGAAATTAGGAAAAGCTTCCGCAGTCCGCACAACAACAGATCAACTCCTCTTCCTCTTAACTTACCCATTTTTCCTTTCTGTATAAAAAAAGGAAAATAATAAATAAAACAAATATAATAAAACGAAGCAACAGTGAGAGAAATGAAAACCTAAAAATATATATCGTAATCCCTTTCACCTCTCTTCTCATCGTAACACCGATCATCTCTCTCTCTCTCTCTCTCTTTGATACGGAACTCTTCGAGAGTTCCGTCCCGATTACAATCCGCCATGTCCAGAGCTCGAGTTTACGCCGATGTAAACGTTCATCGCCCCAGAGATTACTGGGATTACGAAGCTCTCGCCGTCCAGTGGGGGTTAGAATCCTTTACTCATAAACCTAGACTTTCTCTTATCGATGTGTTTGTTTTCATTTCGGATCGTCGTTTTCTCTCTATCCCTCTGTATGTTTATTCAATTTTTTGGATGAGGATTAGGGTATGTTAAGTCTGATTTTAGGGTTTGAATGTTCGGATTTTTAATTGTATCGTTTCGATTTCGAAGAGTTAAGTGGAATCTTTAGCGAGAAGAATATTCCTAGAGGTTAAAGGAGATGAAAGTGACGTTCTTGCTAAAAAATATATATAGCAAGATTTGAATCGGTCATTTCTTCGTTGCATATGTACCTTCCATGATTGAACTTGGGAGTTTCTACTTAACCAGTTTATTGTTGCTCTCTTGACTCGTTTTACGATTGTTTATTTGAATCCTTGTGTGGTTGCTGTTGCCAAGATTCGATTAATCTCATATACACTGTTTTGACTCTTAGTGATCAAGATGACTATGAAGTTGTTCGAAAAGTTGGAAGGGGAAAATATAGTGAGGTCTTTGAAGGAGTTAATGTGACGAACAATGAGAAGTGTATCATCAAGATCCTTAAACCCGTGAAGAAAAAGAAGGTGAATTTTAATTCTTAATGTCCTACCAGCTCCGTAAGCTGTCCTTGTTTCTAAATATGGTGGTTCCGGTTGTGATTTAAAATAATATAAACGTGCCCTATATTTTATTTTATGGACTGATAATGTATGCTAAAAAGAGTGAGAAGTCAAATTCGATTTGTAATGATCTGGTCCTTATTAATAGGTTTGGAATCTACAGTAAGGGTTTTATGTTATCTTTAATGTTGTAACAAGTTGATATCTTTATTGCAGATTAAGCGGGAGATTAAAATACTGCAGAATCTGTGTGGAGGGACGAATATTGTGAAGTTGCTCGACATTGTTCGAGATCAGCATTCGAAAACTCCTAGCTTGATCTTTGAACATGTGAACAGTACAGACTTCAAGATCCTGTACCCCACACTGACTGATTATGACATTCGCTACTATATATACGAGCTTCTCAAGGTTTTATCATCTGGTTTCATTGGACTTAAAATAGAAGTGGAATGTTCTTTTGATTATCTATTTTGAGTATCGATTTCACCTAACATGTACAATTTGTTTACATCTCAAAAATTGTTTCAACCTCTAATTGCAGGCACTTGATTACTGTCATTCACAAGGCATAATGCATAGAGATGTCAAACCTCACAATGTTATGATCGATCACGAGCTGCGAAAGCTTCGCTTGATCGATTGGGGTCTTGCCGAGTTCTACCATCCTGGAAAAGAATACAATGTACGAGTTGCGTCAAGGTAAGTTTCATAGTCCTATTAACGTTGTTACCATATATAGTGCAAAATAATTTATTTTCTTTCACTCGTTTGACCTGTCCGTCCCTGGGAATGCTACAACGAGAGAGCAATATTAAAAAAAAAAAATGTTATATGTATTCTATACTTCATCGTATTTATACAATGACTTGCAGTCTGTCTAACTACTAATATATTTGCTTTCTTAATTGATGAACTCATTCATGATAACAAACAAACTGTATGATTTTGCTTCAATAATAGCATTAACTGCTGTACAGTGGGTAAAAAATTAATTGACTTGAAAGTAGACTATTTACATGCATTGTACTTAACTAGCTTAACAATCTCATCAGGTATTTCAAGGGTCCAGAACTTCTTGTTGATTTGCAAGACTATGACTATTCATTGGACATGTGGAGTCTTGGGTGTATGTTTGCAGGAATGGTGAGAATCTTACCAATTACTGTAATGTCCTCCGATATATCATAAATCAACATCATATCTCTTTGCCATTGTCGTGAATCTCTGGTGTTCAACCCCTTTCAGATTTTCCGCAAGGAGCCTTTCTTCTATGGTCACGACAATCACGACCAGCTTGTCAAAATCGCCAGGGTAATTTTCGTTTGAAGAGTATGATATTTTTTTCATCGGTCACTCCCATGAAATGTCAAAAACAAGTTCATATGTAGATGCTTTAAACTCTGCAGGTACTTGGAACAGATGAATTAAATGCGTATTTGAACAAGTATCAGCTTGTTCTTGATCCTCAACTCGACGCTCTTGTTGGAAGGTATTGTATTTACCATTGAAACATTTTTTTTTCGAATTTTTCTTATTAATTCTAAATTAGTTTCCTTTTTGCTGATCCCTAAACAGGCACAGCAGGAAGCCTTGGTCAAAGTTCATCAACGCAGACAATCAACATCTTGTTTCCCCAGAGGTAATTTGATTTTAAAAATAAGTTATCAGGAAAACCGAGTTTTTTTTAAAATATTATTGACTTTATATGCGCTGCGGTTTATACACACACAGGCTATTGATTTTCTGGACAAGCTTCTTCGCTATGATCACCAGGACAGGCTTACAGCAAGAGAAGCCATGGTATCATAATTTGATTGCTTTTAAGCTGCTTTTTATTGAGGGATATATTAACATCTTTATTGATTGCGTTAATGCATAATGGTGTATTCTGATTCATTTTCAGGCCCATCCGTACTTCTTCCAGGTGAGAAGTGCAGAAAATAGCAGGAACAGGACACAGTAATATATACTCGCATTTGTTACGTGTGATATTTACTTCATTCTCGAGGTCGTTATTTCCTTTCGGTGGGACTAATATGGCCATATTTATCAAGTGAAGCTTCAACCCTTCTGCCATTGCAAACAAATTCTGTTGTTTATATCTTCTGTTCTATGCGAGAGCATTGTGTTGTATCTTGTAACTTTTTTCAATATTTTTTTTTTCCCTTTTAATGTAACGTGACCTATTCCTGGATTTTCCGAAAGAACACAACTTCATTTACTCTTTTTTTTTTTAGTGGAAGTGTCTAATCAACAGAAAGAGGTTTTGGTAGTAACATGGTTTTATTATTTCGTATTAGAGCAATACGAACAAGTATAAAGACAATACAGGAACAGGATTGGATCAGATTTTGAGATGAGGGAAACACGTGTAGATATCAGACTTTGGGTGTTTTGCCTCTGCGTGTTCTCTGCATTTCAGCTCCGATGTTGTGCATATGAATGTCTGCATACAGACCTTGCACTGATGACACACAAAAAGAAAAGAAAAATATATTCAATAATTAATGATCTATTCAAGGGTTGAACCCAACTCAACTAACTTAATCAATATCAAGACTTCCAATCTGCAAGTTGAAGTCTGTCTAATTATTGGGAATTCATAAATTTGAACTTTACCTGGATGTTCATAGCTTTCTTGTTTGCTTCAAGCTGGCTTCCTGCAAATTATTCCAAAAAAATCAAAATATATTCAGATATCAAGCCCATTATTACAAGGGCAACTTAAATTGAGATCAAATAAAAAAAACACTGAGTACTTGGAAACTGAACTCGGTCGAAATGAGCTGATTAATTGGGTATTACTGGTCTCTTTTCAATGGAAATAAAATACCTTTAGAAGCTGCCTTCTGCTTCTCCAAATTCTTCTCGCGAGCCATTCTGGATTTTTGACCATTGCCACCACCCATTTCTTGTTACACTTCAAAACAATGATCTCTCTCTCTCTCTCTCTCTCTCTCTCTCTCTCTCTCTCTCTCTCTCTCTCCCTCAAGAAGAGGAAAATTAATAGAAGAGTGACTACGAAAATAAGATGGCAAGTGCTTCAGCCATTTATAGAAAGCTACAGGTAGAGTGCTTTATGACGACACATGGTATAATCAACAATATCCAAGGTGATAATGAGATTTAAAAAAACACTCTGTATTCAAAAGGTGACTTGGATCTCACGTTCGCACTAGACAAATAAGTCAAACGTCAGATCATTAATGAAAAAAAAAAAAAAAAAGGTTTCACGATAAGTTTTTGAACCATTCACGAAAGGGGTCTTAATAAATTCACTAAAGAAGTTTAAGTTGCATGATGCAGATTATACATTTTATCCAAGACTAATTACATGAAAGTGCTCAACTTTGTAATGTGATACAACACATTCTTACAGCTAGAATCCACTATGAAGTCTTGAAGTGTGTGGTTACAAGTTCTTGATAATTCAATAGTTTAGGCAAAAATGAAAAAAGTGGTGGGCCAAATAGTACCGCGTATATTTTAGACTTTGGAAGCAAGAATAAATGAAGGCAAAGAACATGCATGTTTTTTTTTTTTTTTTTTTTTTTTTTTTAAATTTTAATCTTGTGTAGTAGTTGTTTGATGTTAGTTAGGAAGATGATAAATTGAAGTGGGTTTCGGTGTCAGCTGTGTATTATGACTTGTTTCTATCGATAAGGCTTCATACATTTCACACACGCTGATCCTTTGTTTACATATACCCGTAATATGAGCATAAAATAACAATATAACTGAATTTTGCCCTGCTAATTCCCTATGTTCCTTTATTTTCTTTCTTAAGTTTGTCATGTTTTATAGATGAGACAATAGGCTAATCCTCGACTCTGTATACACAAATAAACCCAAATAGCCAAATGTCCGTTTTCTTCTGATGAAATAATAAATAAATAAATATAATATGTCTATTTTTATCATTTCATTAATTTTATCAACACTAAGTACACTACTAAGCGTTGTACAAAAAAAAAAAAAAAACTTATGCATAGAGTCTGGTTAAGAATCAGGCCAGAATATATAAATAAAATTTTAAAAATAATATGTTCACATCAAATAAAATTATTATTCAAATATTAAAATTATGATAATTTAATCTTTTGTAAAAATAATATAAATGTCCACATCAACTTAGGAGCTAAAATTTTAAGAAGGTACGACCGACCTAATATAGAAGTAAGTAGGGGGAGTTGGATCCTACACCATGGCTCTATTTCGCTCTTATCTATTCTATACTTCAAATCGTTATCATCAATGTTCTTTGCAAAATAGATATATACTTATTATCATATATCAACCACATCATCAAATTTATAAACTATCATTCCATTGATAATCAGTCCCGCCTGCCATGCCAAGTTCATAACCATCATATCGCTTGGGTTGTTGGATAAGCAATTAAGCACGATATACAGGTGACTTAATACTAATTTACTGACAAAATTAAAAGATTAGATAGTAAATAATTATAAGAGTTAGAAGTTGAACATGCACGTCAAATTTATTTTGTATCTATTTAAGCTACCAAATGGAATAAAAGACGATGTAATTACTAAATAATAGTTTAGTTTGTGATAATTAAATTTGGACGTTGGAATAAGAAGAGACTACAATTTTGGTTAAGGGTCTCAACTAATAGCAATTTTATAATTTGGACAAAAATAGTAGCAATTATGTTTTTGGACAATTTTATTAGTAACAGTAGATTTATATATCTACAATTGTAAGTTATCCAAATTGCTACTAGTTGGGACCATTTCTCTACAATTTTTGGTTCCTACCATACCGACCACAAACACGTACCAAAAAAATTGAACCTTCTTGATTAGTGGGCCTTAACAGGAAGCTTGATTTCCTTAAGAGGTGGACTGGGCCTAGTAGCAACAATATCACAGCCACAAAGCCATGGAATCCTCGTCCTCGTCCTCGTCCACAATGTTTTTTTTTCACATAACCAAAAAATTTCAATCTTGAGCTAGAAAATTATGTTCCGCAGTGATATAACTTCCAGTCTTTATTGGCTGACTGAAATCGGATTTTAGTCGAAATCAGAAGGGAATAACTCGATCGAATTAATTCTTTTGAAATTGTCCACTTCAGACTTTTTTCTAGAGATTCAGTCTTTATCAACAGATAATCTATAGTTTTAATAAAGAAAAAAACAATAAGATACCAATGTTAAGAATAAAGAAGAACATAATGACATAAGTATCGAAAACAAACATTTGAAGAAGAAAAAGAAGCCAAGCCTGGTACGATTAGTTGTAATAGTCGGAATCATCCCATTCATACCAATGTAATGTTGGATTTCAGGTCTGACTCCTAACAAGAGCCTGGAAAGATCTAATTCATTCGTATCAAAATGATTGACGTAAAAAACAGACTGATTTAAATGTATTCTTATTTCTTGCAACGAGATGTATTGAATCAATTATTATTATTATTTTTTTAAATTAGAACTAAGATAGATGAGAAATTAATGTCCAACATAAAAGTATATGTTATGAAGTAAAATAAGAAAAATAAAGTTAGAAAACTCAACACGAGACGCGGTTATAGATAAACTCATGTATTTTAACTAATACGAGTTAATAAATATTCATGTAGCATAAACTTGTGAGAAGAGGATGAAAAAACACATCAACATAAATGTTCTTCGTATGTCGAAAGCGTTCTATTGGGCAAGACACAAAATCGAAGTCAACGTGTCTAAAAAAAAAGCGACGGTGATGAAAATTATTAACTTAAGTAGTTTTTTTTTCAGAAAAATAGTAGGATTTCCCTAACAAACCTAAGGGGGGTTTTTTTATTTTTTATTTTTTATTTTTTATTTTTTTTTATATGTCCATTTTGAACACATTCTCCCCATTGTTTAGGTCTACTTAATTAAACCAACAAACAAGTTATGACCAGTTGACCATACATACAAGTCATTAAAATTTATATTATAATAACCAATAGTTTTTAATTCATAAATCTCTCTCAGTCTCTCTCAATATTGTTCTTCATCTGAGTAATGAAATGAAAACAGAATTAAATCATTGCAATCATTACCATTTAAAAGTGTAATTGCATTTTGAGCCGTTACGGCATAAAGAGGCTGAGACTACGAGACGCTGAGTCACTCTCCCAGTCTCCTTAAGGTTCTTCCTCATCCACAATCCCAACTGTAACAACACGTCCCGTGACTTGACCGATCCTATGCCAGCTCATCACTGGGTCCCACAAATCCCTTAAATTCAGCATAAAAATAATTTACCGAGAAACAAGAATATGCTTTTCTTTCCTCTGCAGATATCCTTTCCTCTTCGGTATTCCCTTACTATTATTACAACACGTTTCTGTTGTTATCGTTCTTTATCTTTCTTCTTCACTTCAGACTCTCTGACAAGAAACCTAAAAAGATCGCTTTCCAGAGAGAAAACGAATGGAGATTTTCGGCGAGTTTTTTCTTACGGCTTCTCTCGCGCTCTTCCTCTCATTCCTCGTCGCCAAGGTCGTCGCCGCCGCTTTGGCAGTGGGCGATTCCGATTCCAATTCCAAGTCGGTTACGGCGGAGGATTCCGGCGAGGGTTTCGTCGAGGCGTTGCGATGTCAGGGCTCGGAAGCGGAGAGGAAGGTCGAATTCGTCAATGAAGTCGTGGAAAAGGTCGATCGTTTGCGCGAGGAGGTCACCGAAGAAGTTTCCGTAGAGCGATCGGAGATTACCGACGATCTCACGAGCGGTGGTTCCGCGGAATCGGTGGGGAACGACGGCGTTTCTTCTGAACCGGACGAGGCTAGGGCTCAAAGCGGCGAATCAGAGGTGAGACTGATCAGAGAGGAAGCGAGCGAGGCTGGATCGCGGAGCAGTGAAAGCGACGAGGATAACGACTGGGAGGGGATCGAGAGAGACGAAAGGGAAATCGATTTCGCTGCGGCGGTGAAATTCGTCGAAAACCGATTCGTCGCCGACGAAGATTTGCAGGCGGAGTTGTACGGGCTTCGCAAGGTTGCGATGGAAGGGACTTGCCGCGTGGCCATGCCCGAGGAGGCTCTCGAGCTCTCAGACCTCCGTGTCAAGTGGTACTCACAACACTAGTCCAAAAAAAAGAAATTTATATTTTATTCTTGTTTTTGTTGCGTTGTTATTTCCATTTGTCTGTTTCTGTTCATTCTGCTAGTTGATTATTTCTTAATTTCATGCGTGACTTTAGGGCTAGGAAAACAAAAATAAGAAACAAACAAACAAACACATTACCAGCAATCTAATAGCAAAGGATGTCTCAATCCCCCAATAATGTGTCTAGTCTCTAGTCCATTTTTTTTTCCCAGTGTTCAATATAAGCTAATGTGAAACAAAAAACAGCTATAATAGGTCTACAATGTAACGCCTTTTGCTAGTAGTACCAAGTTGGCTGAGTTAACATGTCCACTGCATTGCCGTTTTTATGCCTCAAGGTTTACTGTTTCCGGGTAAAAAAAAAAACTAGTGCCTTAGAATCAATACAGCAATGCGAGTCTAGACTAGTAAAACAATATGAATTTGAATGAAGAGAATAAGGGGGAAAAAAAAACTCTGAAGTATGATGGTATAGGAGACGAAGAGTGGGCGTAAAAGAGTATAGATGGTATAGCTTGATTGGTAGCGATAATAATAACAGGGCTCACAGACTGCTGAGCTGAGGCACTGGTTGCGTTGTGCAAGGCTTGCTTGGCAAAAGCTTGGAGATATGCCCCGCGAGGTTGCTATGGAACGCTATATCACCCTTCTTTCACACAACTTCCCCGCCTGGACCGAAGATCATCATTCCGTAAGTCTCTTTTTTTTAGATAAATCTAATTCTTAAATCAAAGTGATCATTATTTTTCTTTTTTACCAGGGGGAGAAAAAATTGGAATTCTCGGAGGACCAAACAACAATGCATTCTGTTGTTGCCCCTGCTTTTAGTACAAATGAAAGGTGATCCTTAATCCAGTTTTTGGTTTTTTGTTTTTTGTTTTATATTGGTGTAATATGTTTCACTTTAAGTTAAAGCTTTAAATGTCTTTATAGTTCTTGCATACATATCCATACATATATCATCAAACTATTTTACTTTCCTTCAGGGAACCGAATGTGAAGTCTAATGTGAAAGGCGTTGATATTTCTGGGGTTGCTGTATTGGAGGCTTAAGGTACAGCAAAGAACAAATCAATGTTCACTTTCATGTCTCCGAAACTTTTGAGCTCTCTTCTGTTACATACATTGCCGGTTGTGGTTTTTTTTTTTTTTTTTTTTTTTTTTTTTTTTTTTCACATATGGTTCTTTTATTTATATGCTCGTCGATTTATATTTAGTCTTTTGCATATGTTTAGCCTTATTTTGCTTTTAATTTATTTTTTTGTCTCAAATTTCAGGGCACGGATGACAGCTTCTTTCCAGTCTTGACCTCTCAGACAGTAGGTGCTATTTTCTTTGCTTTCCTGAAAAATTATCATTACCAAGAGGTTAGGAAAAATGGTGCGCTTGAAAGTGCATGTTTTTCTTGGGCTGCATATCTTTATCTTTCTTTTAACTGCTCTGTAATTGTGATGACGTATGGTTATCTTTGCTATTGATGAAGTGTGTGTATATGTATATATATATATATATATATAATATATAGACATTAATGTCTGCTTGACATTCATTTATATGCTTTTGAAATCAATCTCGTTCATTAATCATAAGCTTGCGTGAACGCAATTGGTTTGACTTGGAGCTGTCTCTGGCCTTGAATTTCTTAACTAAAAGATAGTTGTTCTCGTTGGTCAAATAACTAGTTTCTTTCTTACTACAATTTTAGTTTCGGTACTCCAATACATTTGGTGACATCTTCTTTGAGGGAAACGTCGCTGCTTGAAAGAGGTACTTCTCATGGATTTATTCGATTAAAAAAAAGTTCGATTGAGATTACACGCTACTTATTTCGATGAGGCAATACCTAAACGAAAAAAAAAGAAAGAAGGAAATAATAAAACAACTTATTTGGACTCGAGAGATATTAGCGAGCAGGGTGTGTGTGTTTCTCATCAGCCCGCAGTTCGGGTCTTAACTCTCGACGCTTCACGCTTGTGCTTCTTGGCATTAGACATTCCTTTCATCATTGATCCCTCGTAATTGTGCTCCTTGTTGGCATGGAAAGTTCCAGAAGGTCCGTTCTTGTATCCCGGGAACAAACCCATTCCCATTCCCAAGCCCCCGATTCCTCCCCTGTAACCAGACCCAGATCCGGACCCACCGCCACCATTTCCGTATCCTCCGCCGAACCCGCCTCCCATACCACCACCCGAACCATATCCACCGGCCCCGCCACCACCACCACCAACCTGTCCAAATCCGGGCCCACCACCGCCACCGCCACCACCACCACCACCACCAACCTGTCCGTATCCGGGCCCACCAATGACTCCACCACCGCTGGCTCCGCCACCAGTTCCTCCTCCGGCGCCGTATCCTCCGCCGCCGCCGTAACCACCGACAGTGGGCCAATGGTATCGACCCATGGTAGTCTGGTGAAGCCTAGTCTTTCCGTCCTCCAAGCGGTGCTTCTTCCAGAGCTTGTTGGAGTCAGCCACGATGTCTCTCGCGGCTCGTACAGCCGCGAACGTGAGCAGATCTACCACCAGAAGAACGAGAGCCCATGAAATGATCCGACCAGTCCTTGCCATGCTTCTCGCTTGTACAGCAAGCAACCAAACCTGCAGTAAGTGGAGAGTAAAGCAAACGGAGTGAGATTTACAAAGATAAAACAGAAATGCTTGAATGTGGAATGATGAGCCTTACACTCTTGAGAATAGGCGAGATATTGGTGGTAAAAAAGGAGAAGAGGAAAGTGGGAAAATGAGTGTAGAGCTAATGGATTCGTAGTCCTGTTGGTATCATCAATATATATATAGAGAGAGAGAGATAGATATAGAGAGCGTCGTTTTGATGGGTTTTTTTTAAGAGGAAGAGGAAACACGTTATGCAGCGTAACTGCGTGAGCAAATATGGCTCGAGCGAGCGTCTCGTTCTGGTGACCAGTGCCACTTGCATGATCATTTTGCCGCCATTACTTTCTTTCTCCTTTTCCTGTCGTTCTTGCTCTCCTTTCTATTGTCGTTTTTATACTGTTGATTTCGTCCTTGTAGTCAATAAATCGGCCCAGTAAAGCTTACTTTTTAGAACTGGGCCTAGCCCAAGTTTTTACTTGTAGATCATTGGTTTACTTTCATCTCGTGAATAAACCTCTTGGCTGGCCCTGGTTTATGATAAAATAAAAGAAAAAGGGACTTTAGGTAGGCAAAATACTCTACATTCCATACAGCAGTGGAAAAATATATGTGGTAGTAGACAACAATCCGGAGTTATTAAAAAAAAAAAAAAAAGATTCGACAACAACGCGGAAATGGGATTTTTTATTTTATATTATGCTTTAATTAGTGCAAAAAAAACGAGTAAAACTGAGCTAGCAATTTTTTTTTATAAGTGAGAGGTTCAGATAATTAAGAATATTTACGGAAAAAAATGCCTAATTTGCGGATCATTACACAGTATTTAACTTGTACAGAAACAGGGGCTTTGAAATAAATTAATCTTTAAAATATACAGTTAAATTCTCTATGTTACTAATTCTGATTTCTGAAGTCTATAGTCGATTATATTATCATGATGGCTTATAAACACGTCTAGTCTAATGATTGAGGAACCGAGAATTATAACTTATCTTTATGAACCTTTTGTAGTCATTACTAAAGAAGTCAATTATGTTGTAGCCATATAATAAATAGAATAGTCTGATAATTTTTTTTAATAATAATAAGGATAAAAGAATGTACCCATTCAAGCCTATCAAATAATTAAAATAACCAGGAAAGCAAATAAAAAATTAAAGAAAAAAAAATAATCTAGCTCTTTAAGGCTAGCAAATAATTAGAATTGTGTTATCTAAAAAACTGTAGTGTTTCTAGGTGTTAGAATATGACAATACGAGCTGACCTGCCATAGGATATCATTTTGTTATTTCTTGTTTGCCAAAAAGCAAAGCTGTCACTACAATCATATTAGAGATTGATTATTACGCCGAGGGAACCGTAAGTCTAGTGGTCCGGCTCTTGATTAATTTTTAAGAGGTTGATTCCTACTAAATATCTGGATATTTACTTAGCAATTACTGGTGTCAGTTCTCCAAATATTGGGGAGCCAGGCCTAGAACAGTCAACAAACAAAAATTACGCAGGAGCCAGGTTTTAAATATAGATACCCATGGATGTATTGGTGGTTAGATTGTACAAAAATACTGGTTATTGACGAAAATAACGATAAGTATTTGATAATAATTTTAAATTTTGGTATTCACATTTTCTAACATTTTATGTTGATCATTTCCACTCAAGTGATGCTTCATGTGTGATACCTCTGCTTAGCCGCTCATAATGCTTTCTACTCCCTAGTCAACCATTTTTTTTTCAAATATAAACATAAATTATAAAACACAACAAATCAATGATTAACAATTCAAAATTTACAATGGGAGTTCGGTATAGTTTCTACCATATATTTTTGTCTCTAACATATTGGCCTCATAATATTTTATGTTTACATAATACAATCAATACTTCCCCCTACTTTTTTTTATTATCATATACAAATAGTACATATATACTTTAATTATAAAACTTAATCCCTTTAAATAACTTTTATCACTAAGAGAAATACTACAGAAGAAATATTTTAACTTATGGTTTAATTTTTTTTTGTGTCTCTCCTAAATTTTTTGTTCAGTCTTCTTTTTGAAATGTTGTTTGTTTTTAATCTACCCAATTTTTTTTTCTAGCTTCTGCCCTGCAGACAACCTGTTGAGAGAGGTCAAATAATGGAGAGAACAAATAATATATAGTGTATCAAAACAAATATGATGTTTATCTCATTATGATTATTATATTCTTTATATATGGTTTTTATATAATATTATATATATAAATATATAAATGAATAGAGATCATACTCTTATGGACATAACTTGGCTCTTATTGTTCCAATTATATTTTTAATTCTACATGTATTATTTTTTAAGAAAATATTTAAGAATAAAGGGTTTGATAAAGAGTGATGTAGACGATCGAACTTGATTAAGAGAAGGCATTTCATTTAGCAAATCGTGTGTCCTTTCTGAAACGTATGATTTTAGTGTTTGTGGATACAAACCAAGACCGATTTTATGCCCCATATGTATTAATCGCCTGCCTTTCATTTTCTTTGCCAAATAAAATTGTCCACCGAACGTGACATGTCGTTGATCGTCCAACGTTCACACTTCTACAAATTGATGATTTTTCTTTTTTGGAATAGGTCATCACATCAAAGACTTAATGCCGAGATAAGGAGGAAAGTTATTTTAATAATCATCCTAGTAGGATCTCCGACTTGATG
Source organism: Urtica dioica subsp. dioica (assembly GCF_054948205.1). Taxonomy (NCBI): domain Eukaryota; kingdom Viridiplantae; phylum Streptophyta; class Magnoliopsida; order Rosales; family Urticaceae; genus Urtica; species Urtica dioica. The sequence continues at coordinate 44,603,705 of NC_142762.1, forward strand.
TTTATTTTCAATGGGTGATATTAGTGATTATAGTATCAATATTGGGACTTCTAAGTTGGATCTCTTTGTTGATCAATAATAAAAAAATAAAAAAATTAAATAAACCTACGTACGTCACTGCCTACTCTACATGCACATGAAGTAATAACCAAAAGTTCTTCACTTTCCTTAAAATACAGCTATACATGGTCTTTAAAGTATTTTTGCATGCAGATGCAAAAGCAAAAAGCATACGTAAAAGTTATAAACCTTCGTCGGCATAATAAATAAATATTTAGTGGTAGGAATAAGCTACAGCTAATACCAATTAGGTAGAAATACAAACAAGATCGTAATCTGTCATGATTAACAATAATGACCATAATTTCGTTCTTTACACACTTACTATAATTTATGAAGTGACGTGAAATGACGCGTTATATTATCATCGTTTGCCATATGTATTACAAACAACAAATACGTAAGACAATTAATTGCTTTCACAACGTTGTATTGACATCGTAGTACACTCACTCATAACTCTCCCATCACTATAAAGCTAGCATAGTTGATTTATTCGGTTATTAAATTGTTGGTTTAGTCGACATTCATCTCATCTATTATAATTTTACTATAATTTGTACAAAATGGTTGCTGAAATAGAATGACATGACTAATCACCCAAACACGAAAAGAAATGGGGACATGGCATGGCACATATGTTGCGATCACTCAAAATTGTGCAGCACGAAAAAGAGTTATATATAACCAAGCTTACAGAAATTGCTAGGTGACAATAATATTGCAAAAAGAAAAAAAAAAAAAAAAAGAGTATGATTGCTCTTAAAGTTAGCATAGAAAAATGCTCTTAAAAAAATAAGTATTGCTCCTAGAGAATTTCTCGTCATTTATTTTTAATGTTAGCATTGAAGATATGCTTTTAAAAATACAATTATACATATGAAAGATGCTGAGGGATGCAAAGTAAAGTAAACTCTGACCTTTTAAATTTGGATTTATTAGCTACCCAATCTTAGTTCGTTCTGATTTTTTTATTACATGATAACATCATGTTTCGATCGGAAAATACATTGCAGGATTGCTGAAAAGCTCTACGAACTTGGAAAATTAGGCTATTATAGGTAGTTTATTATATCTACATTATTTTTTCAATGCTTGCAGAACCGCCGTAGTTTTGAATCAATACACTAAATCGAAAATGGACAAAATAATAAAAGTGATACTCAAATGAGTCAACCTCAACAATAAGCGAAAGAACCTTAATCAGTCCACATTAAACAATTTGGCACTGAGTTTGAAATTAGTGGGCGTGTCATATACGACGGCATTGGTAGGTTTCGGAAGCACCTAAAATGACTCATAGTGACATTTTAAGTGCTCAACAATTATCAAAATTATCCCCATTTCCTTTATAACATTTTTTTTTAATATCGTAATAAGATCACTAGAATCTGGTTTTGATATTTTTTAATTATACTGATACTGGACCACCCAAATCACGCGGTGAATGCCCTCGTGGCCATGCATGATTTGGATAAATAACCAGTGTTTTTGCAACATGTCCAAAAGTAGTCCCTCATGCGACACGTCATAACTATTTTGATCCTAGTCACGACAATGGTACCAACAAACAAGAGCCCATTAAGTCTTCCAAATTGAAATTTTTTACATGGAAAATTTATTCACGGCGTAAGCTAAGCATAGACTAAGCTTGACCCACGTGATTGCTCTAACCTTTTATACCACCTTTAGAGCAGAAATAGTAAGATACTAAAACACATCACTTTCAAATACTATAATGCGAATAAGATTTGTCGAATTAGTATGGCTTCTTTCACATGATTAGTCCTCACTAATTAAGAACAAAATTAATAAATTAAATGCTTTATAGAGGTGGTCCCACCACTACGCGCAAGCTATCTAATCACCGCAGCAATCAACTAGCGACTATTTAGCCACAAGCCAAATTCCAAACTTCTTCCCAAATTCTCACTTCTTTCTTTCATTCATTCATCAAGCTTGAGGTTCAACACTCTCTCTGAAAGAAAAAAAAGAAAAGAAAAAAAAAAAAAAACTCACACGATTGCGTAGAGATGAAGATATCGATCCTCATGTTTATTCAAGCAGTTCTGGTTCTGGCCATTTTCCATAATCACGTAAGAGCAGATGAGAAACCGAGGAAGACTTACATAATCCACATGGACAAGTCTTCTATGCCGTCAAGCTTCGACGACCACTTGAACTGGTACGACTCGTCCCTGAGATCGATCTCCGACTCGGCCGGCATGTTCTACACCTACACCAACGTGATCCACGGCTTCTCCACAAGCCTGACCGGAGAAGAAGCAGCCTTGCTCGGAAAACACCCCGGAGTAGTCTCTGTGCTCCCCGAAACCCGGTACGAGCTCCACACAACCCGATCACCGGAATTTCTCGGCCTTGGGAACACCGAGTCTCACTTTCCGGCGTCGAACAAGCTGAGTGAGGTGGTCGTCGGGGTTTTGGACACCGGAGCCTGGCCGGAGAGCAAAAGCTACGGCGACGCCGGGCTCAGACCCATCCCGAGCACGTGGAAAGGCGAGTGCGAGGAGGGGAAGAACTTCAACGCGTCGAGCTGCAACAAGAAGCTGATCGGAGCGAGGTATTTCTCTTCCGGGTACGAGCAAGCCTTTGGACCGATCGACGAGAAGGTCGAATCGAAGTCTCCGAGGGACGACGAGGGACACGGGACCCACACCTCCACCACGGTGGCCGGTTCGGCCGTCGGAGATGCCAGCCTGTTCGGTTTCGCCGCCGGGACGGCCCGCGGGATGGCTCCGGCGGCCAGGGTGGCGACTTACAAGGTGTGCTGGGTCGGAGGGTGTTTCGGCTCCGACATATTGGCTGGGATAGATAAGGCCATCGGAGACGGAGTGGACGTTCTGTCCATGTCCATCGGAGGGGGTTCGAACGACTACTACAGAGACGTGGTCGCCGTCGGGACTTTCGCAGCTGCGGCGAAAGGGATAGTCGTGTCGGTCTCGGCCGGGAACGGCGGTCCGGGCTCGATGAGCGTGTCCAACGTCGCGCCGTGGATGATCTCGGTCGGGGCTGGGACGTTGGACCGCGATTTCCCGGCTTACGTTACGCTGGGGAACGGGGACAAGTACAGAGGCGTTTCGCTCTATAGCGGGAAGAATAATTCCGGAGAGCTTGTTCCCATCGTGTACGGTCGTTCCGGGAGTAACTCGTCGAACGGGAATCTGTGCGTGCCCGGGAGTTTAATTCCGGCGAAAGTGACGGGGAAGATCGTGTTGTGCGACCGAGGCGGGAACCCGAGAGCTCAGAAGGGTCAGGTGGTGAAAGACGCCGGTGGGGCCGGGATGATTTTATCCAATACCGAGAGTTTCGGTGACGAACTGGTGGCTGACGCCCACGTGCTTCCTTCGGCGACCGTGAGCAAGAAAACGGGCGATTTGATAAAGAGCTATCTCCGTTCGGCCGCGAATCCGACGGCCGGTATTGTCCAAGGAAGCACTGAGCTGGGAATTCAGCCATCGCCGGTGGTCGCGGCTTTCAGTTCTCGGGGCCCGAATCCGATTACCCAGGAGATACTCAAACCAGACCTAATAGCACCGGGCGTGAACATCCTGGCCGGGTGGACCGGCGGGGCTTCACCGACCGGGCTCGCCAGCGATAAGAGGCGTTCGAGCTTCAACATAGTCTCAGGCACTTCAATGTCTTGTCCTCACATAAGCGGCCTGGCGGCCCTAGTCAAGGCTACACACCCGGAATGGAGCTCCGGCGCGATTCAGTCGGCTCTCATGACCACTTCTTATTCGACCTATAAGGACGGCAAGCCCATTCGTGACGTGGCTACCGGGAATCCAGCGACCCCGTTTGACTACGGATCAGGGCATGTGAATCCAGTCGCAGCCTTGGACCCGGGTCTTGTCTACGATGTCACCGTTGACGACTATGTGAGCTTCCTCTGCGCATTGAATTACACTTCTTACCAGATGAAGGCTATCACCAAGGGAAACTACAACTGCGATGACAAGAACAAGTACAGCCTGCGAGATTTTAACTACCCGTCCTTTGCCGTTCCTCTGGAGACGGCATCGGGTCCCAGGGGCGGGCGTGACGTGGCAAGCACCGTGAAATACACGAGAACTCTGACGAATGTCGGCGCACCGGGAACGTATAAAGTATCTGTATCGTCAGATACGCCGTCGGTTAAAATCTCGGTTCAGCCGGAATCTCTGAGTTTCGGTCAAGCGGGAGAGAAGAAGACGTACACCATCACATTCACTGCTCGTTCTGAACCATCGGGTTCGAGTAGCTTTGCTCGTCTTGAGTGGTCAGACGGGAAACACGTTGTTGGATCTCCTATTGCTTTTAGCTGGACATAGTGAGGCATAGCATTGAAGGGCTCTATATATACAACTGCAAAACAAAGCAAACCATAGTTCTCTGCCTATCCTGTTTGTGCTGTGTCGGCACCAACATGAGGCTATCTAATGGGTTTCTCTTATTTATTTGGTATTAAATCAAAGAAAGGCCAAACAGTTGTATAGAAATAATATGCATAAAAAATTATTATTATTGGAATTGAAACTCTAAGTTGTGTTTCGTGTGCACATGTGTTGTTTCTTCTTATTATTTCATGTCCTGAACTATCTATAAAGAATCTTTAGTTAGTAATGAGCTACTATTAATATTAACATAGAAGGAAACAAAGAAACACAGGCAAGACAGAAATGGAGAAATATAACATTAACTATCTAGTACACGATACAACATAGTTCAGACTCACTTGGAAGACAGCAAAAACAGGCATAAAATCATTCTGAAGTTTCATTTCTTTCTTTCTTTTTATCACTCAGAGTCATCTGATGACTGGCAAACAGGGAGGTAATACGTATCAAGTTGCCAATATTTGTGCTTGACACCTTCCCAAACTTCGTCTCCCAAACAATCCTTGACGGGCAAGGGGATTAACTGTGTCGAGTATCCCAAACTCTCGAGCTCGAGAGACACTAAGTTACAGTAAACAAGATGAAAGAATGGATTACCACCACAAAGGCCATTGAAGAACGAGTAGATTCCCCCGGGATTCAACAAAGCCGGAAGATGTTGATGGAACTCCCTTAGATCATCATAATACTCGCCATAGGTATCAAAGAAGATCCCTGAATAAAAATAAAATTAATCACTTAAACAGTGGGAAAAAAAGGCAAACGTCGACATTGAGTTTAGTATTGTACCATCGTAAGTCTCGAGTTTTGGCAAAACATCTTGCCAACGCCCGAACACAATCTTCACGTTCTCTTTCTCGGCCCAGCCCGATCGAAGCATACGCTGATAAACCTCGGGATGAGCTTCGACAATGGTGTGGGACGCGGGTCCGTATTGCTGAATGGCCGTGTCCACGAGTCCCATCCCGAAGCCGACATTCAAAACGTGACCGCCGGCCGAGCAAACGGCTTTGGCATGAGCCTCCATCAATGGCTTTTCCCAAGCCATCATAACGGCCTTGCTCTCACCGTCCATGATCTTGTCCTCGCTGAAGCTAACCCTATCTTCCAAGTAATCCGCGTTACTCTCTCCAGCCTTACTCTCTCTCCTCGCTATGGTTCCGAGAATCAGCTCAGCTTGAATCCCTGCGCGAACCACATTTTTCAAAACCCTATTTTCAGCTTGTCGATTGCAACACACACACACACACGCCATTTTGTTCATCAAACGCTTAGGCTATGTTTGGAAAACCAGGCTTTTACAATGAAAAGTGAATATTTGAAGCAGAAAAATGAAAATTTGAGGATGAGACAATTCAATTTTTCTTAGATTCTCAGTTTACACTCGTTTTTTACAAAGGAAATGAAATCTCATTCTTCCCTAAAATTTTAGTTCCTTCTTTCTAAACAATACAAATAAAATTCAACGAATTCTATTATTTTCCATTCAATTTTCCAGGCTCCGAACGTAGATGTAATTACCGGCATTGAGGAGGACGTCGAATGCGTCTTGGTGGCCGGATTCCATGGCGAAATCTCCGGCGGAGAGATTTTTAGGAGAGAGGGCGTTCCAGGGAGCTCCGGCGTCGAGGAGAGTCTTGACGACGAGGGCGTGACCGTGCTTGGCGGCGTGCATGAGCGGAGTGAGACCATCGCCGTCGAAGTGAGTGGCGTCGGCGCCGGAGTCGATCAGAGACTTCACTTTGTCGACGTCGCCGCTCTTCGCCGCCGCGCATAGCTGCTCGCCTTCGTCCATGCTTTCCCTCCTATTTCAGTTGGCGCTGCTCTTCTTCTCCCTTACAACAGCTTCAAAAGTTCAAACCCTGTGTCTGCATAACTTTGCCGTTTTTCTCATTTACAGTCGTTTATCTTTAGTCTGCTTGTATTTTGATTTTGCTGTCGTTTCCAAATATGTAGTTCAATTTTGTGGGGGGATTTAGACAAAAATAACATTTTTTTTAAAACTCTAAAAAGTAATTTTATTATAGTCAGGCCGATCCCATTATTATGATTTTTTAAGATTTTATTTCAAATAATGAATGAACAAGTTTTTTTTAGCAAATTACTTTCGCGGTAATTGAATCAATTTCTTCATTTTGGAGTGGAGGTGTTTTACCGATTGATTTAACCTTTATTGTCATGAATGAGAGTGGTTTATTACGGAGGAACAATATTTTTTGAATTTCATTCAAGGTATTTCGAAATTGTTGAGTAATTAATTTAGATTTTCATGGAGGGAATAATAATGGTTTGGTTCCAAATGGACTTTATAAGGGTGATTAGTATATGATTTTCTTTTGGGGTATTACTAGTTCGGTTTTTAATTTCTGGTTTTTTTTTTTTTTTTTCTTGTTGTCGTTGATTGCCGTTTTGTGTTGATTGGATTTTTAGTTGTATCTAGGGTGTCTATATTTTGGAGTTGTGTCCACTATTTTGGGATGGTTTTTATCACTCGAAGATGATTTCATCTTGCGTGTTTCTAGCTCGAATTGTCTGTTGGCGTTTTGGCAGTGCAAGCTTTTGAACATTTTTCTCCATAGTGGGTGGTCTTTGAGCGTTATGGTTCATCCATTAACCTCGAATGGTATTGTGAAAGAACCATGTAGTTGCTCAATTGTCAGTGAGGTCTATTTTCTGGTTGTCGGAAGTTCTCGCATTCATCGAATTTTAGTCTTGAATCATCACTGTCTTGAGGTTTCATTCCTTTATGTTGGAAGATGTTTGGTGTTTGTATCTTTGGGTATTATGCCCTTTATCAATTGAACTCAAGCTATTGTTAAAAAAAAAGTTGGATTTTTAATCAAAAGTCTCTCTCTTGGGGTTTTGTTTTGTGGCCGCTTCCTCGCTTAGAACACTAGAGTTGTCGATCTCTTCGTGAGATTTTTTTGGCACCATGGCTGAGTCCTTTTTTTTTTCTCTATGTTCCAATAATCTAGGTTTTCATACCACTAATCTGTGTTATTTTATTTTTCATCTTTTTAATGTTAATCTTAGACACGAGTTATAATTTATTTTCTTTAAACTTATGTGAATTGCACACTCGAAAAGGTTCCAAAAGTGATGATATAACACCGGAAACAGAATTGAAAAAAATTATATTCAATTTTAAATCAAAATAGAAACTAACCCATCATATAGAGATATGCACATTCTTGCTAAGTTGCTAGGATAGTAACTAGTCACCAACCTGGAAAGGACTGACTTAACCTCCTTCAAAGTGGAAACTTACTATTGAAGCTTTTTGTCCCTTATCTCATCGCTTGTAAAAAATTGGTGTAACTTGCTTGTCACTAAAATTACTAATTTATGTTCCCTCCTTATATCTTAGTTTATGTCTGTATGTGGTACCATTTTTTTCCTCCTTGTTTATTGATGGGCTATATTTGGGATACTTGACATTAATCACACAACTTCATCTAAAACAAATTATGAACAGTAAAGTATCTAATAAATTATTAGATTATATTTGTAATGCTTGCAACATTATTTTTGACAATCCAACCCACCGACGATACGATGAATCATATCCAGCTAGAAAACGCACATCATTTGCTTCCATTGTAAAACAAAATAAAACTCAGTGCACGTTCCTAAACGACATCGTTAGCTCCAAAGAGAACAAACTAGCAACACATAATTTATTTCTCTAGTGGAAATTTTGGATGCATATTTAGATTTTAGACGTTTTTAAAGAACAATAATGCAGGCATAGAGCAACGGTCAACAGACACACGGCGACCAAAAAGGTCAAATAAGTCAGCTGCTAATTTTGACCGCAGTCTTTAATCTAGTTGGGGCTTTTAATAAGAGCATTCAAGTACATTTTTTCAGAGCAATAAAACGACACCGTTCAAGAATTGAATCAAATAACGAATAAAAGCTGGATTGGATTGGGATTATCATCATAATTTTAAGATCATCTCACTGCTATACCGCGGAAAATACCCGTCTCCTCATCGTTATTACGATTATTATTAATATTTTTATTTATTTATTTTTCTGTGGTACGAAATTATACATACATATAAATTGCCAGCGTCAGCTTTCCTCATCAATCATCATCGTCGACAAAACAAAACCTTCCATTCTCTCTCTCTCTCCAAGTTTTTTTTTTTCTTTTTTGGTTTTAGTGATTCGTGTAGTTATAAATCTAAATCTCTTCGTCTTGAGGAATTCGATTATCGATCGCCCGTCATTGAATCTGGTTCTTCTCTCTACTTTCTTAGTTCGTTGGCGGAAATTTGATACAAGCCTAATCGCGAAAATCCGTCGGAATGACTACGAGTTTTGATCGCTGGGAAAAGGATCCATTTTTCTCTGCGGCCGAGGAAGTTCAAGAATCCGCCGATAGGTATTTTGTTTTGTTTTGCAATTTTTTTTCTTTCTGAAAAATCTTTCCTTTAGGGTTTCAGACCGGTAATTTGAATGTTGTGAATTGCTGTATAATTTTGTTGATATGATGCTTGAAATCACATCTTTGTTTACTTATGTGAATCGATTCCAGGTAATCAGGAATTCAATAGCTAGTTTGTACCGATGTATGTCAAACAAAGGACAATTAATTAACTGTGGAGAGCATCATATTGTTTCTGGACATATCTGAGATACACAAACCATGAACTTAGTCATAGGGATTGATTAGGATGTTTGTCTGGGTTTTTTTCCGTGCCAAATATAGGTTGTTTTCAATGGATCATAACTGAGTGTTTATATGGATTCCTAGGGGGGGTTTTGTTTTTGGCCTGTGTCAGCAATATTGATTTTTGTGTGTGTCTGGGGTATTTTGAAGGATGGAATCTACATACCGAACATGGATACACGCGAAGAAAGACACTTTGAGTATGTGGGATCCCGAAGAGCTTCGGAGGGATCTTCGAACCACCCTCGGGACAACAAAATGGCAGGTAAATCGCCTTTTTTTCTTCCTCTTCCGTTGAAAGTGTAGCTCTAAACTCAGTCAATTGGCATTGTACTTGTTTCCACTATACCAACATGTGTCTGAATTATGCTTGGAAAAAATGCAGTTGGACGAGTTCGGACGGGCAGTCAGATCGAGCTATGTCAAGAGCTCAAACGACGATGCAGTAGACAGGCACCGCGAATTCATCGTAGCCATCGAGAGTCTGATCTCAAACGTCGAGAAGTCATTACAGGAGTCTTCGCTTTCGGAGGGAAATGTTCCTTTGTCTTGGGTTCGATTGGACGAGGGAGAAAGAGACGAGCTCGCACTGTTTCTAATGGGAACGCCCACGCCCGACGGTGAAAAGCAACGAGGATCGGAAGGTAAACCGCCACTAGAGTGCTCGAAGAGCTCAACTCGCTCAGTGGAGTTGGGTTCTCGGGAGTGTGGGCAAGACAAGAAGGCCGAGACTGTGAAGGTTCACGGGCATAGGAGGACAGCCAGTGCTTGTGCTGACATTGGTGTGTGGAAGATCACAGTCTCAGATGATGATCTCACGTCTAGTTCTTCAGATCGGTTGCCCGTGCAACCTGTGAGGAAGATACCCAGTTTGTCTGGGTTCCTTAGCTCAATGGACTGTACTACATCCAAGCCAAATTTGCCTAAGAATGGTTTCAGGAAGTGGAAGGCCATGGATATTCATAAAGAAACCGACTCTGCTTTACTACGTCCTACACAGTTGACTAAGGTGTGTTTTCTTTTCAAACAGGTTTTCTAATTTGGTAAAAAAAAGCACCTTGATACGTTTTCATCTATGCCTTGTCCCACACACTAAGAGGTTATCGGTATTGCTTTTGTGTAGGGTATAAATGCATGCTACGAGAGAAGTAAGAGTTGTTTAGATAGTTGTGACGAGTGTTATGATAAACAACTTCATGGCTGGTACGGAGCTATTCAGAGACAATTTCAGAGATCTCAGTACCAGATGCAATATAGCCGGCCAGTTCAGATTACCATTTGGATCACTATTCTTCTTTGCTTGTTTGGTAAGGTTTTGATAGATTTATCATAAACTTCTTGCTATCCGCTTGAAAATGCTGTTTTTTCAAGTCATTTTAGCTCATGGATACTTAGTATAGTTGTCGGAGTTGTGAGCAAAGTTATGTAACATACCATGTCTCAACGTAAGTTTCCGTTTTAGACAATATTGGCCAGAATGGTCATGGATTGTTTGCTTTTATACTAGAAATTACCAATGGATTGATTACATAAAGTGACTGATAAAATGCTTGCGGAAACAATTTGTTTTCCATTTTGATAAAATCCTTGCGGATACAATAACTTTTATACATGTTGAACCACTTTGGACTCTATGCTCTTATGGAGTGCCTAACCTAGGAGTAAATATAGTAATCTTCTAGAGTGTGAAATCCATCCTGATATGTTTCATATTCAAATAAGTGGGATAATCATGATATAAGTAAGCTTGGTTACTTGAGTTATGCGTATAATTATTTCAGTTAGGATCCTAATGTTTCTTTGTTTCTTTGCAGTTTTAGTGGCGTTGAGCATAGTGTGATGGGACACAGAAGGTTGGTCTCTTCTTGCTAAAGATTGGACCTCTCACCAAATTTCCACTTGATGGTGATGCTTAAGCCTCGTCCCTTTTATTGATTGCTTATTTTTAAAATTTTCCCTTTCATGAATGGGAACTTTTTGGTCTTTAGTGCCCTAAGCCAACATAGCAAAGAGGCTTCCAGGGCTCTATGTCCGCGATGGGGCAGTCTGTATAATTACCGTACCATCATATGTAATATGAGAAACTTGACACCTTTTTTTTTATCATTTTTTATACATATATTTATATAAATTTATATCACCGGTCAGTCAAGAAACTCTTGTTACTATGTAAACGTGCATATTTTGGTTTTGTTAGTTACGTGATGAATTCATTTTACACGTCTTTGAAGTCAAATACAATCCATCTTACAAAAAGAAAACGCTGGTTTCTTCACTTTTACAGCCGTGGATTATTAATCCTTGACGTTTATATATCTAATAGCAAAGTTATTTACATTATGAGGTCGTTGTAAATATAATTTGAGAAATTGCCCCATTTACCACCAATTTCATAACATTTTCCCACTTTCCACCAAAAGATTAATTTTTCCCAAAATGTCACCATCTATGTCAACAATGTTGACATCTATTTTTGTCATTCACTATGAGATGTCAACATTGTTGACATAAATGTCAACAATGTTGACATCTCGGTAGCATTTTGGGAAAAATTAGTCTTTTGGTGGAAAGTGAGAAAATGTTATGAAATTGGTGGCAAATGGGGCAATTTCTCATATAATTTTATTTTCCAATCATAGAGAGTGGGTCTGATACGGTCATGACAGAGGCCCAACCCAACGAAAAGGAAACTGAAGCAGACCCAGGCCCAACACGCAGAAAGCCAAAGAAACCTGCGTGGATGAAGGATTTCGAGTGCTAAGGGAATCACGTGAGCAGAGGAGAGCAAGTGTTTCTAGAAGTATTACGTGTCTTTGTTTTATTGGGCATTAGGCATTTCTGTTAGGTACGATTGAATGGTATTTGTAAGGAACATTGTACCTGGACAAGAGGGAGGAGAATAATCAGATCTTTCCTTTTGCCTTTTCTCTGGTTTTTTTTATGGAGTAAACCTCACTCGAAGAGGGAATTGTTGGTACTGTCTTGAAGCAGGACGTATCATTGGTGCTTTCATCACATTTCACGCCATGGAACTCGCCGATTTGCTCGCCGCTCTACAGCCTCAGTTCGACGCCATGCTCACCAAGCTCGACTCCAAGATCGACGCCAAGATCGAAGCCCAGTCTGAATCCGTCCATAACCTCTTCAAGCAGCACGGGTTCGCGATCGAAGCCAAGATCGCCAACCTCCGAGACGAACTCTACTACTCCCAACCACGCTCGTCCGGATCCAGCTCGCTTCCACCACCTCTCACCGCTCCGGCTGCCCCACCTTGTGCTCCGGATCTGTCTGCTGCGACTCGCGGACTCAAACTCGATATTCCCCGATTCAAAGGAGATGACCCGACGGACTGGTTATTCCGCATCGAGGCGTTCTTCAACTTTCACGGCACGCCTGAGGACGCTCGCTTGCAGATCGTATCCTTCCACCTCGAAGGGCGAGCAGCGGCGTGGTTCCAATTCGCCCAGCGTAATCGCTTGCTCCCGACTTGGCAATCGTTTCTCGCCGCCGTGAAACACCGCTTCGGTGCGTCGACATTCGAGGATCATGAAGGCCGCCTCTCCAAACTCACACAGACGGGAATGCTTGCCGATTTTCAGGCCCAATTTGAGGAACTCCTCAATAAGGTCACCGGCATCTCGGAGCCTCTCCTCATCAGCTTCTTCGTCGCGGGTCTCAAGCCTGCTCTTCGACGGGAACTCCTCTTCCACCGCCCCGTTTCCCTCATGGAAGCGTTCTCGATGGCTCGTGCTTACGCAGCACGTTTCGAGGATTCCAATTGGCACACACGAACTTGGTCTCGTCAACAACCCCCCACCATTCCTCACAGCCAAAACCCAGGCTCCAATTCGTACTCACCCAACCCGCAACACCTCCAAACCACAAACACAAACCCTCCGCCCACACACCCGATCCAACACAACCCTCAACCACAGGCTCTATCTTCCCACTTCCCAAACACGAACCCGAAACCCCAGCCCATCTCCTCACCCCCTACTTCGGCACTTCCGATCCGCCGTCTTAGCCCCGCTGAACTCCAAGACCGTCGTGCCAAGGGATTATGCTTCTCTTACGATGAGAAGTTTGGTCCGGGCCACCGTTGTCCTAGCAAATGTCTGCTCCTATTCGCCGAAGACGACGACGACATACCCACAGACTTGACACCACCCGCTGAGGACGATTTTTCGACCGAGGAAATCACCGGTGACATCTCCAGCCTTCACACGTTGTCCACCCGTCTTGGAAGCCGTACTCTGCGTGTTACCGGATCCGTGGGCTCCAAATCGTTTGTCGTCCTCATCGACAATGGTAGCTCCCATGATTTCATTAAGCCTGGCTTGGTGGAGCAGCTAGGCCTGAAACTGACGGAGGTACCTCGCTTCCGGGTCGCGACCGGCAGCGGCGGAACACTGATATGCAAACACAAATGTGCAGCAACACCAATTGTTATTCAGGGTACTCTCTTTCCGGTGGACCTGTTCGTCATCGCCGTCGAAGGCCCGGACGTGGTTCTCGGCTACACTTGGCTAACCAGCCTTGGACGGGTGATCCACGACTACCCCGAAAACACTATGGAATTTCAATGGGACGGCTCAACGGTGACTATTCGCGGAGAGAAGGACTTACGACCCTCTCCGATATCACTGCACCATCTTCAGGCTCTAGTCTCTCGGGATTCGATCGCCACGCTGTTTGAGCTCACCGTCACTCCTATCGATCAAACAACATTGGATTCCTCGCCAGCGATGGCGCCTCTCGCACTGCCGCAACCCATTGCCGCCATTTTGCAACAATACGATAGCGTGTTTCAGGCACCCACTGGTCTTCCGCCGATTCGAAGCATCGACCATCGAATCCATTTGATCGAGGGCACGCAACCAATCAATGTCCGCCCATACCGTTACCCTTACTTTCAGAAGGGAGAGATGGAGAGATTGATCAAGGAAATGCTCGAGCAAGGCATTATCGTCCCAAGCACGAGTCCGTTTTCTTCACCGGTGCTTTTGGTCCGAAAGAAAGATGGTTCGTGGCGCTTTTGTGTCGATTACAGAGCCCTTAATACAGCCACCGTGAAGGACAAGTTCCCAATCCCAACGATAGACGAATTACTTGATGAGCTCGGTGGCGCGACCATTTTCAGCAAATTGGATCTCCGTGCTGGGTACCATCAGATTCGGGTTCATCACCGCGACACCCACAAGACCGCCTTTCGTACACACGACGGGCACTATGAATTCCTCGTGATGCCATTCGGCCTCACCAACGCCCCGTCGACTTTCCAGGCAGCCATGAACAGGCTCTTCGCCGAGCACCTTCGAAGGTTCGTCATCGTCTTTTTCGATGATATTCTTATTTACAGTGCTTCTTTGACCGATCACATCACTCATCTAGAGACGGTGTTCGGTTGTTTACAAGCTAACAATTTCCACGTGAAGTTGTCCAAGTGCCTATTTTGTCAGGCTGCCGTTGAGTATCTCGGTCACATCGTCTCGGCCGCGGGTGTGCACGCCGACCCGTCGAAAATTGACGCGATGTCCAAGTGGCCACAACCTACGACGGTGAAACAGCTCAGAGGATTCCTAGGCCTCACGGGCTACTACCGCCGATTTATAGCCGGCTACGCGACCATAGCAGCCCCACTCACAGATCTCCTTCGACACGACGCCTTCGTGTGGTCTGCCGAGGCGGAGGGAGCCTTCGCGGCTCTCAAAATCGCCATGACAAACGCGCCGGTTTTACGCCTCCCAGATTTCACTAAGGAATTCATGGTGGAATCGGACGCATCCAACGTCGGCATTGGGGCCGTGCTAATGCAAGACGGTCATCCTCTCTCCTTTTTCAGCAAGAAGATCGGCCCGAAGATGCAAGCGGCTTCAGCGTATATCAAGGAACTCCACGCCATTACCGAGGCGGTCCTCAAATGGCGACAATACCTCCTCGGCCACCCGTTTGTGATCCGCACCGATCACCGCAGCATAAAAGAGCTCCTCCAACAGGTCATCCAAACACCCGCCCAACAAGCTTACGTCCGGAAGTTGCTCGGGTTTGAATTTCGCATCGAATACAAACCGGGTACTTCAAACCGCGTCGCTGATGCCTTATCTCGAGTCCCCGCTGAGTGGCCGCTGGCAGATCCATTGGCGGACGTGGGCCTATTTGCACTAGCCTCGGGCCCGACATTCGATATCATCCCGCAGCTCCACCGCGCGAACACCTCCGAGCCGTACCTGATCGACCTTCATCGCCAACACGCCGAGGGCACACTCTCACCATCTTTCACTGTTCGCAATGGACTAATGATGTTTCGGGGACGGTACGTATTGAGCTCGACATCGCCGCTTTGTGATGTTCTCGTCAGGGAATTTCACGACACACCAAGTGGTGGCCACGCTGGAATCAAGCGCACAATGGCAAGGCTTGCTGCAAGTTTTTTTTGGCCTCACATGCGCGAATCAGTCACGGACTACATAGCTGCTTGTATACTTTGTCAACAGATTAAGTATTCTACACAAGTGCCGGCGGGACTTCTCCAACCCTTGCCGATTCCAGAAGCCGTCTGGGAGAATGTAACCATGGACTTCATTACCGGTCTGCCGGCGTCAAATGGTTACTCGGTTATTATGGTCGTCGTGGATCGACTAACCAAATACGCGCATTTCACACCGCTACCATCCGGTTTCACTGCGGCCCGTGTCGCCGAGGCTTTCGCAGACTCTGTGGTGCGTCTTCATGGATTCCCACGACAGATCATTTCCGATCGTGACCCGGTCTTCACCAGCGCCTTTTGGAAGAAGTTGTTCGCTCTCAGTGGCACGACATTATCAATGAGCACTTCCTTTCACCCACAGACGGACGGTCAATCAGAAGTGGTCAACCGCGGACTCGAGCAGTACCTTCGTGCCTTCACGCAAGACAAACCATCCTCGTGGGTCAAGATGCTAGGCTGGGCAGAATTTCATTACAACACCAGTGTCCATTCTGGCCTGAAAATGACACCGTTTCAGGCCTTATACGGGCGTACACCACCCACGATTCCGTCATATACCAGGGGCTCTACTTCAATCCAAGCGCTCGACGATGACCTGACCGAGCGAGATGCTGTCCTTCGCAGCCTCAAGGAGAATTTGCTCGCGGCACAGCAACGTATGGCAGCTAAGGCGAATGCTCATCGGCGGGAACTCGAGCTCGAGATAGGAGATCTGGTTTTGGTGAAGCTGCAACCATTTCGCCAAATCTCTGTCTCCCGCGACCGCCACCACAAGCTCGCTAAACGATATTACGGGCCGTTCCCAATCATAGCTCGAGTAGGACCGGTAGCGTACCGCTTGGAGCTCCCGGAAGGCAGTCGAATTCACCCGGTGTTCCACGTATCGGTCCTTAAGCCATTCAAGGGATCAGCTACGAAGTTGGGACGCACGCTGCCACTACTCAACCGTAACAACCAGCCGGTGGATATTCCGATGGCAATCTGCTCTACCCGAACCATCCTGGTGCAGGGTGCCCCACAACAACAGGTGTTAGTCCAATGGCAGGGCTGTTCGCTCGAGGAAACATCGTGGGAGTCATTCACCGAGTTTTGCACCGCTTACCCGAACTTCAACCTTGAGGACAAGGTTATTTTCGATGGAGGCGGGAATGATACGGTCATGACAGAGGCCCAACCCAACGAAAAGGAAACTGAAGCAGACCCAGGCCCAACACGCAGAAAGCCAAAGAAACCTGCGTGGATGAAGGATTTCGAGTGCTAAGGGAATCACGTGAGCAGAGGAGAGCAAGTGTTTCTAGAAGTATTACGTGTCTTTGTTTTATTGGGCATTAGGCATTTCTGTTAGGGTACGATTGAATGGTATTTGTAAGGAACATTGTACCTGGACAAGAGGGAGGAGAATAATCAGATCTTTCCTTTTGCCTTTTCTCTGGTTTTTTTTATGGAGTAAACCTCACTCGAAGAGGGAATTGTTGGTACTGTCTTGAAGCAGGACGTATCAGGGTCAGAGAAAACGAGTAATGATTCTATTATTCAATCAGAGTGAAGACAAAAGAGCAGAGTAGAAGTACAGCCAAAACCCTGAATTATCAGTACTCATTTAAAACATAAATCTCGGAGCAGAAGAATTTGTCTAAGTATTGCATGGCATGACAGTAGGAACCAGAAAGAATGACGCAATTCTAATATCATCCACATCCAAAAAAAAAAAAAAAAAAACATGAAAGCCCTTGATTGAAACAAAGCAGCGATATTCAGTATCAGTAGTGGGCGCCACCGCCGGTGGCTCGGGTAAGGACTTGGTAGCCGAAGTAGGACCCGGCAACCAAAAGAGGGATTGAGAACTCTGCGAAAGCAGCGATTTCGGATACCGGCTCATGTTTGATCACAAAAGCACTCATCTCCTCGTTTTTGGACTCCTTGACCGGAACGTCTTTCTCTTCCTCTGCCCCGGCCTTGTGACCCTGCACAACTCCCACTTGGTATTCGACAAGCATTTTCTCGGCGGTTTTGCTGTGCCCGACATCCTCAAACTCTTTCGTCGCTTCTTTTCCGGCCAATTCCATCAGAACCTCCTCTCCTCCCGGGTGTTCCGCCAAGAACTTAGTCACATTCAACACCTATACAAACAAGTTTAAAGATTATTATCAGAGAGAGAGAGAGAGAGAGAGACTATTTACCCTTCCATTGATGACTATCCAGCAGTCTTTTTGGGACTTGTGTTGCGCAACCTGGGAGAGAGTGAACACTCTTTGCTTGGCCATGGTTGATTCAGTTAAGCTCGATTAACAAGAGTTGTGATGTGTGTGAGGTTTTGTATATTGGGTGAAGTGAGGGTATTTAAAAAGGGTGCTAGAGATTGTGTTAGGTAACTGCACGGTCTCCTATGCCCAAAGAATGTTCGGATCAGTGAGGTTAGTTAGTTGGGATTTGTAGGTCGTTGTATTGTCAACAAAGCTAAACAATATAACTAAACCAGAAACCACTCTCTTTGCTACTTTATCTCGAAACATTAAGCAGAACAAAGGACAAACTTAAAAAAATGGTTTATTTGTATCAGAAGAACATGGATCCATGTAGCTACAATAAATAAAAGGAAAAAAAAAAAAAAAAAACTATTGCGGAGTGCCTTTTTCCAGACGTTTGGCCTCAACAGCACCATGAAGCTTCTTTTCGCCGAATTCTGTGCCCTGAAACTCGACCCTCGAATAGTGATATTGGCTACCGAAGGCAGTTCCGAATCCCCATCCAAGGCCAAATCCTACCCCACAACCACCACCTTCACAGCCAAATCTCGATGTTAATCACTAAGCTGTAAATTATATATAGTCAGTCCAAGCATATAAAAGAAAAGAAAAAAACTTACCCACACCAAGACCCAACACACTCAAAGGTGTTCCTGCAACAAAGCAAAAAAAAAAATAAAAAAAATAAAAAAAAATTATAAAATAGCAATGGTACTCAGATTGTACTATGAATATGCCTAATATTAAGAATTCCATGGCTGAGAGAACTCTACCAAAACTCAATACTATCCTAGCAAAGATGCTTTAGACTTGACTTTTCTCTGTATCACTCATACCTAACCCAGTTTTCCAACTTCCTTAACTGAACTTTTGGCGTTAAACAAAAAAATAAACGGTCATCTTTTTATCTCCCATGAATTATAGCTATTGATAATTCTCTAAATTAGGCATTGAATTCCTCTGATTAAATCCCGGTCCCGGGAGCACCCGCATTATCCGTAATATTCAAGAAATTTGGGAACTAACAGCTGAATTATCAAACAAACTAAGTTGCAAAGTCCATATATTAAGTAATCGAGTGTTGAAATAAAAAGCGGATATATGCGAATAATCACCTCCAAAGCCCCATCCAACGCCAAAGCCACAACCAACGCCGAAACCTAATTGGAATTATAATTCAAACGAGTAATTCAATTACAATTCCATCAACTCAATTTCGGAATATGCAAATACATGAATAAACGTGCGTACCGATTCCGACGCCAGCCCCATTGAAGTTTGTCAGAACCATTATCGTAGGAATCGAAAGCGCTCAGTATAAAGAAAGACAAATTCAGAAGAAGCGAAAAGAAAAGAAGAAGAAAAAAAAATAACGTAGAAATCAAAGTGAATGATTCGGAATAGATTAGTGAAGTCTCGCCGATGGAAGGAGAATCGGTAGTGCCACTGGCCGGTGTGGCTTCGCTTTAATTTTCCCTAAAATTGGTTTATTATTCATAAATGTTGAAAATATTAACATTATTTTAATCGAAATTCGAGATTTATCATTTTAATTTCTAAAAATATAAGATATTATAAATATATTATAAATATCATAATTTTCGTTTATTTTTTATAAAAAAAAAAAAAAAAAAATTGAACTCCCCATAATACCCTTAATTAAATAATTTTTTTATTTTCTATTTTATATACAAAAAAATTAAATTAAAAACTTTCTTTATATAAAAAGTTAAAGATTTTTTTTATAAATGGAGATTTTGATTTTTTTTAATAAAATAGTAAATAAATATTTATTCTATTAAGGGTATTTTGGGGAGTTCAAATTATTTTTTTTGTAAAAAATAAACGAAAATGGTGATATTTGTAATATAACATTTTTTAGAGGAAGTATATATTAATTATATTAAACTGAAGGGATATGTATGATATTTCTAGAAATTGAAAAGATAAATCTCATATTTTGATTAAAACGAGGGATACTCTTGATATTTTCCCTTCACAAATATCATAAAAGTGACAAACACGCCCATTTGTTGCAAATTGAATTAGATTGTTCAGAATTAAATTTTATAAAAAGATACTGGAGGTAATTTCTACGACATTTTTAAACTTCCTATTTAGGCCTAGTATTGCCACTTCTTGGACATTGTTTGAGATATGGGCTTTACGTGGCCCGATGAAGATTATCTACCGTGAAGCGCAAGACTGGGAACTCTCGTTTGTTTCCCTTATCCAAATATATTGAATTGTGTCATCAGATCTCTATAAACAAATTAAAATTTTCACGTTATCGCAGTTCTTTCTGCCAAGATTTTTGTTTTCCTGCTAAATGCTTACTGATACATATGAATAGTAGCAACAAGCCTACTAGACAACACATGGATCAAAAGATCATGCGTGTACATGTGTAACTCTCCTCAAACTTTAAGAATAGCTCATCAAATATTGGGTAGTCCAAAGTATACAACTGTATACTTTGTATCTACAGTTGTCACCGACGAAGAAATCATTCGGCCACCGATCACAAGATTTACCACGGCCTATATGACTCTACAAAAGTTCAAGAAGATGAAGCAACCTTTATAAGCCATGTTTGCTTATGGGCGCTTCTAAATTCGAAGGAAAAATAATGAAGAGGATCATTGCCAATTATGATGTCTTTTGGCAAGGTGTGACCTATGCTCTTAAAATCACTGAGTCTCTTGTTAAAGTGTTGAGGATGGTTGATGGCGAAAGGGCGCCAGCAATGAGATTCCTCTATGACTTTATGGATAAAGCAAACGGGGAGATAGCTAAGGAATTCAAAGGAGAAGAATCTGTCTACAAGGAGATTTAGGACTTCATAGATGTGAAACGACAGGGACAGCTACATCGCACGAGTTGCACGTGGCTGCTTACTTTTTGAACCCGCAACTTCACTATGGCCCTAACTTCTTTGTTGACAAAGAGGTTAATTAAGGTTGGTATTTATGCGTGTATAAATAGGCTTATTCCCGATGTAGAGTATGTGAACGCCATTGATCAACTTGAAGATTTCATATTGAAGAATATAATACATTAGTAATCTTGATACGTTTTAATTACTAAATGCTAACTAAATTTGTTTTCACATCAATCTAGATCGTTGGTGGACTGAATTTGGAGATGATGCGCAGCTCCAAAAAATTGCGACTAGAGTGCTTAGCCTCACTTGTTCCGCATCCAGATGTGAGCGTAATTGGAGCATTTTCAATCAACTTCATACAAAGAAACGGAATCGACTAACCACTTCTATGCTGAACAAGTTGGTATGTGTTATGCTTAATAAGAAATTGAAAGATCGTCACTTGAAGTTAAAGAATAGACAACAAAGGAACGATGGCAGAGAATTTGATCCTTTAATTGTTGACGATGATGAATGGTTATTAGAAGAGGAGAATGAAGATGAAGATGGAAGTGGAGATGAGAGTGGAGACGTGGATGCGATTCATGGATCGCCAGCTTCTTCATCTAAAAGAAAGCAAAGAGCTGCCAGAGGAAAAGGAACGGCAAAAAAAGCGAGAGGTAATCTGTTTGATAATCCTTTGTGTCTGTTTGATACATTTTTTATCAAAATTTGTTTGATAACTTGAATACTGGAATGATTTAACTTAATGTTTGATTGTTAGAACCTTTATGTGTGTTTTTGTTGTTAAATTGCTATTTGAGAGTTAAACTATGTTTTATGACTTATGTTATGACTCAAAAACTTTTTTCAGATTATTTGAGATTTATGATATATTTTGATATGCCTAGCTTTCCATTCATTACTTTCGCGTTTCGCCTCTAAGTGAGGATATACCTAACCAGCCACCGCGCCTGTCAATTATATCAGGCCGTTCACACACACACACACACACTGCTTTTTCGCTTCGTTGGTATACATCTAATTATATATAACAGTTAACCAATTAAAAACTACATCTTATTTATTCAAAATCCAAACGCGCACTAAACAAACTCGCAGCCGATTAATAGATGCATATTGTCTCTAACTAACACATAGATATTCCGGACTATACATGAGTTATACATGCAATGTAAATCACTATATGATCCTAGTATTATATAAGCTCGAGCTCAGAGGATGGTAAAATTAAACTTAGCTTTATTATCATCGGACAATCAGAATAGCAAAACTTTTTAGACTGCATTGATTGACCATACTTGCTGTGTAAATTACAATAAAATGGCTTATTAATCAAATATGAATTATATAGCAATCGCTGACCGTTTAGATTCTTTTTTAAAATCAAGACTCAAGAGTATATACCATTACCAGTGTTTGAGCCATATGTACGTTATCACGTGCCTTTTTTGTGGTCCATTCAAACCTTCCTCTAATTTCCTTATCCAAGCATGACACTTCACTGATTAATTAAATAACTTCGGAGCAGAGAAGAAAAATATTTTGGAACTTATATTTCTAAAGTAGTGGATGCTCAAACCAAACATAATCCTACTCGTAACATCTAAAAGCTAATACATATACATAATAAAGTTTTGAATATTCATCACAGTTAGACGTAGACCCACCACACTGAATCTTAGCCTTCAAAAACATCTGGAAAACCTTAATCTGACCGCTCATCATTGATCTTTCCACTACATGATTAATAACCCTTAATAATTAGGTCTTTTTAGACTAATTACGATCTAATTTGTTTAGCCTTCTCCCATTTTTTTTTTCCTTTACCATCAATGACTCTTCCGTAATGGTTAAAGACCTGAAAAATACACACACACAAAAATAAAAATAAACATCAACGAAGAGCTAGCGAGTATATATGTATATTATATATATACTCTCTCACACACACACACACACACACATATGTATAAATCATATCGAACTCGTCATCTAATCTGTTTGACCATGTCATGTCATGCATTAAGATATATATGTATATACCTTTCTTGTCTCCGTCATTTTATCTTCTCTGCGGCAACGTTCCTTGAGCGAGCAGCAGCGAAAAGCCACGTGGCATCCATCTGTTTGCTGACCATCCTTGCCGTGTAGTACGGAATCTTAGCGCCGTGTTTATAGCCGTTGATGAACGCAACGCAGTCCATGAAGCTCTCTTTTGGCAGCCCTTTGGAGTCGTAGGCCTGAGATCTCGTCCAAAGGCTTTTCCCGTGAGAGTTCGCCGGAGCCGAGAGGCAAAGCGCCCGCGTTGAGTCTCGGATCGCCGAGTCCACGTCATCGAGTGCCAGCTCACACTGAGCGATGTTGCCGTAAAGCGACATCCTCTCTCTCCTCAAACTCAGCGGACACATGGCAATCGCTTCGCGGTATTTCCTCAGACCTCCTTTTATATCTCCCAACCCACACAAGCGCTTCGCTTGTTGTTTTTTCAGCCCCACCGCCAAAACCCTTCTCTCTCGATCCACATTTTTATCATCTGATGATAATAATAATAATGATCTCTCTTTCCAATCCCACACGGCTTTCAATTCGGCTTCAACTGATTTGCTGTTTTTGACCACCTTGTAATCTCGGAGGAGGACCTCTGCGATTGACTCTCCCAAGTTTGACCTATCTCGTAGCTCCTTAATTTCGACCAAGTCAGCGAGACAGAAGACAGCTTTGCCAATCACTTTACGCCGCGTGTCAGGGTCTTTCATGAGCAGTAAGAGACAGTCAATGCTCATGTATTGCCAATCGTCGGAAGACCTTGAGAGATTGCAAAGGCTCTCTATGACCTCTCTCGACTCAGCCACTCTCTTCCTCCCATACTTTCTGTAGCACAGTATTCTCAAAAGCCCGACCCCACATGGTGACACGTGGCTCGCCAGACCACCCCACATCCCGCAGAGCTTCTTCAGAAACGCCACGTCATCGCAGATCAGATCCAAACACCTCTCCTGGTAGGCGAAACAGTTCAAGAGGTGTAGTGACCAGCACTGAATCTGAGTAGTCCATTCCTCGGCCTTTAAATTCTCCATAATCTCCGAACCTTTAACCCCTCTGGTCAGCAAATCACACTGGTACTTCAATCTCTCACCTTTAGCTAAACCCACAAACCCGTCGTAAACAACGTCAACGCAAGAGGAAGCTAGTTTCATGGCTAACCTCACCAACTCTCTCGCGTACTTGTTTGCCACGGCGTCGTGGCTGACGAGGTGACCTAGGGCTCGGATCGCGACCCTCTGCTCGACCCAGCTAACGTTCGGGCTCTTTCCACGGAGAAGCTCGATCAACGGCTCGACCACGCCGGACTCGACGGCCCTCTCGGCGAACTCGGGCTTGTTCATCGTGTAGGACCCGATCACGTGCGCCGCGTAGTAGGGTATGTAAGCGTTCTGGCCTCGTCCGAGCCATTCTCGATCGTCCAAGCCTCGCCGGATCAGGCTCGCCATGCACGCGAAGATCCCGAGGGACGGGAACTCGGTGTCGTTGGGCTGGGTCATCGCGATACGAAACAGACGGTCTAGGACGAGGACGGTCTCGCTGTCGTGGCCGAGGGCTATTTGCTTGAAACAGCTTGCGATTCGGGTCCGTCTTTGTGGGGAATTTGAGTCTTTCGTGGCGCAGAAGAAGCAAAATGGGGTGGTACATGTACATGCAGTACTGGCTAGGGTTTTTTCATTTTTCTTTTTGAGATGATGATCCATGTTGAAAAGGGGAAGATAGTTTGAGGTTTCTTTCTATCTAGATAGGGTTTTTGTATGGATTTTGTTATGTGTGGCTGAAGAAAAAAGATGAGTAATTGAGTTTAAAATAAGTGGGGATTAGTAGTAGTTAAAATGAGTTTTAGTATGGATTAGAAGACAACTATAGCGGCGCGTATGCTTTGGAGGATCAGCTTTTGAAGCCCTTTTTCTGCTTAATATTGCCTCTTTCGAGAAAGCTGGAATTTGTCCTCCGAGTACACACAATGACCACGAAATTTATGTAACGAATAATTATTGGTATTAAATTAATAGAGATGCATAATTAGCAAGCTGAATATGGTATAAAAACAGTAGAATAGCGAGAGCTCATAAATTCAAATATCTTTCATTATGAGTATTACTACTTTGAGACTAAACCACACACGCATACGCTATATCATTAATGTTCAAGATGATTAATCAAATATATATATAAGATATACGTAGAATATATTTGATTTAAAGATGATTAATTACATTCAATGTTTATAATTTTGATATAAAAAAAATCTCCAATATATATCTCTCTTTTAGGTGCGATAGCTACTTTGCAATCAATAGCTCCACCTCTATGAATGTATGCATGTATATGTGTGTGTATATATAGAATATGTATAGTATTTATGTAAAAAAAAATTATCAATGTGGTGAAGTGGTCCTCACTCACCCACTGATATTATTCTTGCAGTTCAAGTGATGCTTCTTAATGGTAATGGAGTCATTAAAAAATACCTATATAATACCAGTAGCTGAAAGAAGCCAACACTTTCCAATTTTAACCCTTTTATGTTACATATTATTTAACCTCGACAAAAAGTTAATTCCATTGTCCTTATCAGGCGTCGATAAAGGATCGCGAAAGCAAGGTTTAGCGATGATAGTTAATTAGATCTAATCTTATCGCTACGCAAAGTGATTAATTACTAATTAATAAGCGCTTGTTGAGGAAAGATTTTCCGGGATTTCAATGCAAATTACGTGTAATCATTTTGTCTAGAACCTAGGTTTTCCTCCATAAAAGAACATAGTCACAACTCTAGTATTACAAACTTTAAACCCTAAATATATATATATATATATATATATATATATATATATATATTAATCCGCATATATGTATATGCATCCGATTCTTCCACTATTGGGAAATCTGATAACGACAGATATAGTGTGAAACTTGTTGCAAAGAGTATATCTCTGTAGGGGACCACAGCACGTAAATGGGTTCTCATCAATTCTCTATAAACAAATATTCCTCAATAATACTGCAACTTCCAATAAACAACAATATATATACAACCTCATATAACCAAGGAAAAGCTGATCGGAACAAATAAAACGATTAAAAACATGTGTATATAGTACAATGGTTAACGTCTCAAGAACATGCTTTGTTATATAGATCTAACTATAAATGTATATGCCTCTCTCTTCCGTAGATATGGACAAAAAAAGGTCATAATCTCTCTAGAACTAGTGGTGTTCACTTCTAATTTTCATTGGTATGCATGCGGCATGCTCTTTTTAATAGTTTTGTTGTCCGTACGATCGGCATGGAATATATTTGCTTATATAGAAGGACTAAATTGTTACAAATTGATCATACGAAACTAAAAGGGTTTTTAGTCACACTAGAAATGTCAATCAATGAATTTATGCCATTTTTATTAAGAATTTAAATTAATTAAGTAATTAAGGTCTAATTATGTAACAAACTTTTAGAGTTTTTGTGTCGTGTCCATTAGGTTTAGGTTGCCTTGATCTGCTTAAGAGAATTTAAGTTAGTATGAAAACGAGCATTCGACCAAATAACTCAATCTCTCTCAAGAATGAGAAGAGATTAGATTTTGGTGGAGTATGCGTTCTTGAGAAATCTTATTTTTAGATATTAAAGCCCAACGACTCCCATTAGAAGATCTAAATCCCGGACCTTAGGGGCAACGATGGAGGAGCTCATGGTAGAGATGAAGTGACATATGAAGGCACAAGCACATGCTAACAAGTCACGATGTCCGTCCTTTTCACACAAAAAAAAATTACATTCTCCCTGATGAACCTGAAAGACAAGCTTTGAACTCATTAACAGCGACGGATCTACAAACATCAAAGAAAACGACATACAACGAAATTAGTCAGAATGGCAGAACGTCGAGGTCGACATTGGAACATGCTTTAAGGAGAGATCGTCTAACGAGCTCCGACATTCTTTCTTCTTTTCGTCCTTATTCCGATTGAAGATGTTGGTTATTATAATAATTTATCCCTCTTTCAATATTCTCTGCTATTTTAATCACATAAATTATCAATAATATTATTTTACTTTCTTAATATTTACAAATTGTCTTAATATTTGCCAATTGTCTTCGTATTAGTTTGCAATAGTTCTAATATTTTATTGGTGCTTTTTTTTTCCTTTTTAAGAGTTCAAACTTCAATCTATTGTTTTGAACATTATGCTAACAAAACAATTTGACGCATTATAACAAAAATGTCTTTTTGAAAAAACTTCAAGGTCATTTTTTTTCTCTCAAAACACTACTCAATTCTTCTATATAATTTTGGAGAAATTTTGAAGATACGAAATTTTATGCTCATTTTGGAAAAATAAGAATATCTATGAAAGCTAGTGGTTATCCTCAATTTAAATTATATTTTAAGTATTCAAATATTGAAGAAATTTACTAACCCATACCTACATATTCATAATATAATGAAGATTTCTCTCTAAACACACACTACACAAGCTTACGAGTGTTGTCAAGTAATATATGTGCACAAAGCACGGATGTCGATTCTACGAGGACGAAGACATTTCTATTTAGAATTTATTGAGTTCTTTTTCTTTTTTAATGTAAAAATAAAGAAACAAAGGGGGTTTTGATGGTTTGTTGTGTCAAAAGTTAAGAAGCAAGCAATCTAGTTGGTTCAATGATGTGGTTGGTTTTTGGGCTCGAGTGTAGAAGGGGCTAAAATGGAAAACTTAGCCTCATCTCTCTCTTATACATCCACGAATAATCTCTCTCGAATCATTAGGGATACATATAGTTGGTTGACGAACTTACACCTCTCAACTTGAGTACTATTAAAAACAAACAACCGAAATGCGAACGGGATTTCAAACGACTACACCTACCTCCTAGTCTTTCTATAGATCTAGGTAGATTTGTGATGGGAAGGGTATAGCTTGCATGTTTATTACCTCTCGGTTTCAAAACTTGCCTAGAGATTCACTAATTAGTTAGCTACTCTAATTAGAGATAACACAAACCTATATTCCCGTAGATTTCTTCTTTCTTTCCCTCATGAAACTCAAATATATTCATAAGGATATAAACCAGCCAACTCCAAATCACCAATTATATTATGTCCCTCTAAAGATCTAGCTACTCACGACTCTAATTAATCAAAATATAAGAACAATAAGCCAGAGCAAGAGAATTAGAAAGTAAATAGACATGGAATTCAAAAGCAAAGATTAAAATTAACTATGTTCAATATCCAAAATTCAAATCCAACAATATTCAACATTAAACAAGAAGTAAATTCAAATCCAAGATTCAATCTCAAATAAAACTAAGAACATGCATAAAACTAGAAAGTAGGAGAAATGGAGTTCCACAAATGAAGTTAAAGAAAAGAGAGATGAAACAGAATAGCAAGATGAAGGTTGTCTGTAACTTATTCTTCTTCTTCTTCTTCTTCTTCTTCTTCTTCACTTCAAGAGCTCTCCAATGGCTTTTCTCTAGTGGGTCTAGATCTAAACTATGGAGTATTGTGTAATATTCAATAATAACCACATTAAGAGTATAAAGCATTCTAGGATACATTTTCAGAGTCTTCATCTAAGGGTTG
The DNA here is from genome assembly GCF_054948205.1 of Urtica dioica subsp. dioica. Taxonomy (NCBI): domain Eukaryota; kingdom Viridiplantae; phylum Streptophyta; class Magnoliopsida; order Rosales; family Urticaceae; genus Urtica; species Urtica dioica. Next base: position 44,632,097 of record NC_142762.1, read on the forward strand.
AGATTAGCTCTTAAATGAGCTCTTTGAAAATATGCTCTCATCATCGCGTGCGACACGTGAAGAATCGTACGCGTCACGTGCTACTTCCGTCGAGTGAGGCTTAAAGATGGATGGTGATCATCACGCGACGCGTTCCTGGTCACACGCGTTGCGTTTGCATTCTTTAGCTGGGCGCGTTGCAAGTTATGGCTTGCGGACACGTGTGGCTTCTGTTGACTTTTCTCCTGCTTTGACTTTGACTTTCGGGGGCCGTAACTTGTGCCTTTTAACTCCGAATCCGCTCGTTTTCGCACCACAACCCTCTCTTGCTCTCTTGTACCTAAAGAGCAGTAAAAACTATCAAATAACTTAAGAACAAGTTTTGATTCTCGTATAAAGGATAATGATAAATGCGAATGAATCGCACTTATCATATATATAACTCATATGTATTTTTTAACTTGGACTATTTTCTTTTTTTTTTAGATAGTTCAACTAAAATTTTAACATGAACACTTTAAATAGGTTATATGACTAACTCCCACTTGTAAAATAATGATTTCCAAAAGTTTCTACAAATACTATTTTTTTTAATTAAAACTATACAAACAACCCTTTTTACAATGCAACTGTAAAAGAAATGTAAACATTTTATTGGTATTTATGAAATAAATTTCTAAAAATCGATAGGTATGCCAGTTAATTTTTTATTATATTTTAAACATGGGCTATCTTGATAATAACAATTGTCCAACCTCCAACCCGTGTTTTGGAGCTTAGTTAACTTGCTATCACTAGAGCTCTATTGGATTTCAAACAATTATTCTGGGTCTTCACTATTGGACGGAATTTAGAACTCAACAGTCAACACTTAACCAAGTGCTTTGCGGTAACCACGGGATTGGGAGACCAACATTTTAGATGACTCCGAAGATTGATAAATAACGAAATATCTCTTATATTTGACCGTGTTTTTTATTTTCTAAATTTGACTCTCTTGATGATTTGATAGGTGAAGTACGTTTTAGTCGTAAACAGATTTAAACGAAATCATAAAAGTAGGAAACAGAGAAGAAAAACAGAGGTAAAAGACAAAGAAACATCAGGCACTGCAATTTTCCCTTTCACTATTTATATAACAGTACTTAAGGCAGTGAAAAACTGACTCTAAAGTCTAAACCATGTGAACCAAATCGTTCAAAAGTATCAATACGGAATGGAAGAAGTTGAGACAACCAAGTGAATCGATCAATCAATCCCTTCGAAATGTCACAAAAGGTCAATTATTAAGGAGACCGAGATCTGTAGAATCTCACATGGAAATGGAATCTCATACATACACCACAACACTTCTGTGGACGAGCGATTCAAAAGCTGATAAGCATTTATGATAATCAATTAAAAGGTTTTCTTTTTCAGCATTTAACACACTTTATATACATCTTGCCAATAATTAGGTAACACTTCGCTAGCCTAACGACCTGTCGAGATCTCAACTTAAATGAACCAGAGCAAAGCTACAGTGCTCTCTCAGATCAGATTCATAACATCAAAAAATACCATGCATACTTGCAATACTAAAAAAAGCATGAAAAAAAAAGTCCTCAGGAAGACATTTTACTCAAATTCTCATCGCTAAACATATATATATGCGGTTTTAATGGCAACAAACTACGTTAGTTCAACCATCCATCCAAAAACCCTGGCACCAAACTGATTACAGATCTCTGAATTCTAATCAAGACTACAGAATTCCCGACTCGCGCCTGAGAGAATCTATGAACGGTTGTTTTCTTCTATTTACAAACTTGTAGTAAACATTTGAACCAAGCAGAATTATTTCTGCCATAAGGAAAATGGAAAAGAAATGAAGAAAAAAAAAACAGCAGATCCTACTAAACATCCATCTTCCACACGATGTTACCGACATTAGATTTTTCGCGACGAGCAGAAGAAGGCACCACAGCAGTGGTCTTCACGGTGGGACCGCGGGCGTGAGGAAGCTCGCAAGCTTCGGCGACGGAAGCGAACCTGAGCTCGGCCGGAGGAATGAAACAGTCCATGGAGAGTCCGGGGACGTTGAAAGCGACCTCCTCGATGGTCCAAGCCTCTTCCATCCTGGTCTTGGTGTGGCTCATCGCGGTCTCGCCGAACCTGAAGAGCGTGACCACGGACCGGCCCGAGTGAGCGATGGAGACCCCTTCGACGGGCCTGTAGTCGTCCAGGAACGAGTTGATCGTGGTCTCCCAGTAGACGGCGTCGCCGCCGTTGTTCTGGATCCGCGTCAGATGCGAGTCCTCGAGGTGGATCAGGAGCCCCGTCCTCTGGCTGAAGTACCCGAAGAGCACGTGCCTTATGATCTCCGCGGGTCCCTCGCTCCGGGCCTTGAGAGTCTGCGGGTCCGCGCACAGCTTCAGGATGAAGCAGTCCTCGTCGTTCACCTTCTTCTCTCCGATGCACCGAGCGTTGGCGAACATGCTCGCCGTCGTTCTCGGGTCCAGTCCCTGCTCATCGTCAACTTGGTATAAGAACGATATCGTCGGATTGGATAGAGAAATTTCATTACGTGGACCTCAAAGTTAACAAAATATCAAGATCAGACCTCTTATTTCAAAAATATCTAAAAATAGACTTTTGTCCCTATTTCGGACAAAAATGGCCTTCTGACCATATAGCATCACATGGCGTCGTATGGTATGGCATCGTACGCATCATCCACATCATATGGCATCGTATGACATCATAGGGACAAAAGTCCATTTTTAGATATTTTAAACAAAAAATTAGAAAAATAACCAACTTAAACGTTTGATATTGCTAAATAGCCAAAGTTTGGTAAATATTAAGTAAATAACCATAAATGATGACGTGGCTTAATGTGGCAGTGATTATTTACTTAATATTTACGTTTGTAAATATATAAAATTGGCTATTTACCTAATATCTACCAAATCTTGGCTATTTAGCAATTTACAACATTTAAGTTGGCTATTTTGTTAAATTACCCTATTTTAAAATAGGAGGTCTAATCTTGATATTTTAATATTTTTTAGGTCCAATTAATGAAATTTCTCATCGGATATCGGCAACGGATTGATATAAAAGCAAAAACCTGAAGGGCGCGGCGCAAGGGGCGAACGGGTCCTTTGGCGGCGTGGGCACCGAGCCAGGGGGTGTGGCGCCAGACGAGGGTGCCGTTGCAGCCGGCGTGGACCTTGCTGCCGCCGAGGGCGAGCTCGACGTACCACATGTCAGGATTCATCTGCCACAGAACGAAACCCCCCGACTCCGCGGCCTTCGACGAGCCCCGGCTCCGCACCACCCTCTTCGCCGTCTCGAACTCCGACGCGATCATCCTCACTTTCCCCATCGCGTACGCGTTTCGGATCGACTTCTGCAACTTTTGGCCCCCCGAGGCCGCCATGTATTGCTGAAGTATGTACTGCGCCGACGATGTCTCCTGAAAAACAACAATAATCCGGGTCCCTTTCTTTAAAATTAAGAAAATTAAGAGGGACAACTTGAAGAATTATGATTTTCCGATGCATTCTCTCTACCGTTTTCATTTTCTTTCAAATTTTCGCTTTCTCCCACAATTTTCGGGTTCCAAACTGACCTTTAATTTCAGAATAAACTAATTATTATGATGCTTAGGCATAAACTATAAGTTGGATACTACAAACAAACAACCTTCATTTTTCATATCTTATTTTATATTTCCTCATCTATCACTGTCCTTAGAGTCGTAGGCTGGGGCAACAACACGCGTGGGTGTTTTTTTCCTTCTACTTTTCATAATCGTTCTTACTTATGAGACTAATGATAAAAGCATGCGTGAAATTAAAGCAAAGATTTTATTGATAAAGATGTATGTAATCATGAAGAGTGTCGTCATTGGAACTACTAAAGATATCGACATGCATAGGAAATCCAATTATGATACTGCTTTTCAATCTGTTTCGTTTTCATTCATGTTCCCCGAGCGATAATCGAGACAAAATTATCACAAGCGAGTAAGTAAGAGCTAGTTCAGTGTTCATGAAGGATTAAAAAAAACAAGACGCATTTAAACGACAATAAGATAAAAAGATTTAGGAATTAAAACGACAGTGAACAAAAAAAGCAATCTGCTGTGAACAGAGAGAGAGAGAGAGGACTGACAATGGGAGTGTCTTTGATGCTGAGATGAGGCGGTGGCTCGGCGGTGCTGACGTGGACCGGCGCGAGCGGCGCTCCGAGGACGCCTAGGAGAAGCCGGAGATCGGAGCTCTTGTACGGAGACGAAGACACCGACGGAGCTCTGCAGAGCTGTCCCTTCATCCACTGGCCCCACCGTCCCTCCATCTTCGAATCTCCGCCGTCCGTCCCGTCGGGACCTTCCTTCAACGGCGAGAGTGCTTCCGCCGGCCTCAGGCTCCCCGATCTCGAGATCAACGGCTCCGGCTGCGCCACGTGGAGGCCTCCGCCGCCCTTTCTCCGCCGGAGAAGGCTCTTCATCGGAGAGCCGCTCCTCGCCGGACTCTTCGGCCTGGATCTCCCCGGCGAGAGCCCTCTCACCACCTCCTCTTTGATGGCCGTGAAAAAGCCTTGTTTTCTCTCCATTATTACGACTATGCCACTCCAAATGCGAGTCTCTGTTCTTCTCTCTGAGTGTAATGGAAACAGCAAAGGAATTATACACAGCGAAAAGCGAGTGAAACGCGGAGAGAGAGGAGAGAAGAAGAGAAGTGGGTTTTTGGGCTTCGAAGCATCGTTGGGTTATGTTCCCTTAAAGAAATGGGAATATATTGCCGCGAGAGACACACCCTCACTGTAGCTCACTCGTCTTCCTACTTTCTCTCTCTCTCTCTCTGTTTTTTTTTTTTTCTTTTCTTTTTGTGAGCGAATAAATGTGAAATATATTCGGAAGGAAATAGAGAAATTGTCGATTAGTGGTTGTGGTATGCGATGACGGTTGGTTTGGGCACTGCGGTAAATAACAGGCCTTCCTCAGTAAGTTGGTTGGTTGGTTTGTTGGTTCAAGAAGGCTCGAGTATGTAAAACTCCTTTTCTTATTTTCCTTTTTATTCTTCTAACAATATTATTATAAAACATTCAATATTATTTTTATTAATTTGTAATCATCATGGAAGATTTAATTTTAATGACTTTTATGCGTATACTATACATATACGTAACAAAGATAACCATATCCGACCGACTAAAATGGGTTTATCTTGTAAGCATTCCTATCTACACTAATATTAATTCTTAGATCATAATTAAGATAAAAATCTCTATATTAAATTAACACTATCAGGCTGTAAATTATAATGTCACACCTAAAGCTGATCATATGGAATCCGCGGGACTCAATTTTTCGTATTATTGATACTATGTAAAAAATGAAAAAAAAAATTTATATTACGGAATGTGGTATCGAGACATTTGTCCTATAACTATCCGGGAAATAGGACGGAACTAGGATCCCTATTTAGCACCATTTAGTACTATTTTTCTTTAAGTTGTAATTTTTTTATTGTAAATACAAAAAAAAAAAATCAATTTTTTTAATTGCATTCATGATTAAAGTAAAAGAAAGAAAAAATGAGAATCCCGGAACCGCGAAATATGATACCGGAAATTCTCAATATCGTGGAAAATGGTTTCGAGATTTTCTCGGTACTGTTTTTTACAATTTCGGGAGTCCCATTTTCCGTAAAATGTTGGACAAGATGAGGGGATCCTATTTCTCGAGTTCCACATGGCTAGCTTTAGTCACACCATATTCAGCATTACGTTGTTCATCTAGCGCCAAAACATTATTTTAGCGTGAATTTTAGAGTCCGGGCATAACTCCAACTTTCTGCACAGTGATATTTGCATTTGGGTGTATTTTTTAATAGAAATTTTTTTTATTGAACTCACAATTTTAAAATGACATGGTGCCCAACTTAACATGGGCAAAATACTTTCTTCTTTAAGAATGGTATGAATCATTCTATTAGAATAACGGTAAAATATTCGTAGATATACGTGGATAATATTTTTTTATATAATATGAATCTTAGTTGGAATAAATTTAATATTGATTACATGTGTTCGCTTTGTGCATATTTCAGACAAACATATATATATATATATATATATATATATATATATATAGTTCATTAAAATTTAACACTTATTTGGTTCTTTCGATACTAACAATAACTAGTAGAAATATTCAAGCAACCATATGATCTAAGGATCATGAAGACGATGTTTCTTCATGAAGACAGATGATTCATCATGCTAATTTGTCTCCAATTTAATACAAGATAAGGATGACATAGCAACATACTAGATCTAATAATCAAATCAAATCCCAAAATTAAATAAACAAGTCTACCAATACAACTAAAAAATCAAATTTATAAATTAAACTAATTAAATTGAGATGTATTTTTTCTATTAGTTAAATAATTTCTAAATCGATCTATATATTTCCTCGATTTCTAAAATAGTCACAATGGACGTGGCAGTGGTCACAAGTGTCATCGCTCTGTATTCCGCGCCGTTAGCAACGGTCATCATCTCTCTCGTGGAGCGGTCAAACAAAACCCACTTAATTAATATATATATATATATATATATATATATATTTCTTTTATGTATGTAAATGTAATGTTGATCGATCCTACATAATATGCAATAAAATAATATAAAGAAAAAACACTTCATCATGATGAACCTTCTTATAGTTCTACTCAATTGTCACCGTGCTACCTGCTAAGCACGCACCAAATTATACTGGATTTCCGCTTTAGAAATGATATAAAGAAAAACTTTATTTTGCAAAATATATTTAAAACCGAATGAATGATAGGAATAAAATGCTTTATACCAAAAACAAACGAATAAAGGTAATGGAGCCACATTCATGAAATTATTAATTGAAATCATAAGTTAAGGTGTATATGATAAATGAATACAAATGAGAGTAAGATTCTAGAGGATATTATTGCTTTCAACCATTGTCTACGTCATTATTTTTTGCACTAATTTTATATACTATAGTATGGCACATAACTCGGTTAATCATTTAAAAATTTGACAGAGATAGGGAATTTTTCTTACGTTATAAATGTTCTATGATATGCATTGAGTAAAGTGAATACAATATTTGTATATATATTTACTAAAATGTAAAAAATGATATTAAACATGATCATGACATGCCAAATGGTTGTGAGTTGTGATAGAGTATAACTCAATTGAATGGCTATCATTTCAATATTTTTTGCCTTCACTTATAATTGTGGTGTAATATCCTTATATATTATAAAAAAAAATTATATTTTTCTCTCTTGTTTATTTTATTTTATTAAACTCTTGGATGTATTCATATTTCCAACCTTTAAGCCAACATGTTATATATATAAAGGGCTTCCTAAATGACAACTCTTTGAGCTCTTCTTCCCTGGCCATCCCATGTGTTGAATTATATATGTTATTTCATTATCAACTACCAATATGCCTTATATTTGTTGAATTAGTGACCTTTGACGGCGTGGAGGAATGAAATCTTTGGCGTTTCAATTTTGTGGGCCCACTTCTTTGACTTTTTCTGAGCATGTGGAGGAGAAGGACATTATTGAAATTTTGTGCTTGGCACCCAAAACCAAATGTTGAAATATGAAATATCCACTATTGCATTATCTTCACACACGTATAAATATTATTGCATTATTTTCTGCACGTTAAATAAAATATGTCATTCAAAATTTCAAACAGCTATAAGCCTATATCATTCGCCACTTGTACAAAGTTTGACTCGTCCAGTGTTATAGCTATGTAATTTCGTTGGACGAGACGATACATTAAAAATTTACAATACCAGAATAATAATAAATAAGTAGAAAAGAACGAATATATGATTAAACACAGCGGATATTACAAACATTGACCATTCCCAAAAATCCTTCACATTAAAGCCCCTCGAAATCACGTCGTCAATCACGGGTGATTATTGGGCTTATCTATTCAATTACATTTTCCAACGACATTACTAATTAACAAAGAAAATAAGCTCCTTTTTGGGGTTCGTCGTTCACATTTGGAAGTTTTTCTTACAAGGACCTAAAAAGAGAACAAACAAATCAAGAAGGCCTTTAGAGGAAAAATTAAAAAAAGAAACCAACCAACATTCGCGAGTGAAATCATTAGCAGTGAATTAAAAATATACGCATCAGTGGAAACGTAATAAAGAACGTGATATACATATTTCACCGGCCAAACAAATGTATTATTAATGGCATAGACAGCGACGTAGTTTTTTTTTTTTTTTTTTATATTGCTAATCACATGCCTTTAAACATTAAGTATCAATGAATGAGAGAATCCAAAACAAATTAAAGCATATCTGGCTATAAATACGATTTGATCTCTCATATTTCTTTTCTTGTATTAGAGGCAAGCTCACCGATACGTTTTTTCTTCTTCTTTAATATTAGAACTTTGGTTTGTAGATTTAGGGTATCTTATGGCTGTCTCTGAGGTAATTTATTAATGAAGAAACAAATGGAATTAATTAGTTATAAAATCAAAGGACCAAATTTGGAAGGTATTTATTGACAAAGATTCCTTTTGGAAAGAAGCGTGAGTCTCGGTGAGTTAGTTAAGCGAGGGTCAGCAAACCCTACTTTTGTAGGCCCAGTTAAGACTTAAGACTACAAGAACAAAACTACATCAAAATAATAATAATAATTATAATCATAAAAAATAAACTACAAGACTCCAATTTACAGGCTATATTATATTAACATGATATTTTATTTTTAACCAAGATTCACCTTCAAAATAATAATAAATACAAACCTCAGTCTGATCTAAAGTCATATAATAATCAGTAGATAGAATAGGTGTTAAAAAGCCAAAAAAAAAAAAAAAAAAAAAAAGTCCATTAATCCTCATTGTCTATTTTTCCTTTTGTTTTGGGTGAAACCGCTTGTTATAGATGCACCAACACAAACTTCATTGGTGCATCAAAGATCAACTTTTTCTTTTTGTTTAAGGACAATAATAAATATTTAAAAAAAAAAAAAGTATGAAGCTGGTGAATTTTACCTCCAATGACAAAACAAGTGAAAATTGTTTTCTTCTTGATATTATAAATTAAACTAAAAAAAGAAGAAGCAGATCTGCAGTAGCCGATTTTGGCAGCAAATGTTTGAGATTCGGTGGTACACCAACAAGCAGCAGGGTAACAAAGAAAATAAAATAAAATTTGTTATTACATGTAAAAAAAAAAAAAAAAAAGGCGAGATTTATTTGATCACCGGATAATACGATCTCAGCCGTCAGATTGTCAGTCTGTATTAATAAGGACAAAAATAAAGGCTAATATAATGGGCCCTCTCTATATCCACCATTTTTTATCTTCCTCGTTCATATTTTACTCTTATTAACCTTTGGAAGATTAATCAGTAAATTTGGTACTCGATTAGCTATTTATACGTCGTTTATAATAATTGTGTTGTAATTATATTTGAAATTTTACGTAATAATTATTATTTTCGTCATCACTATGCGTAGTAGTGATGATTATTGATTAGCATTTGAAGATACATTATTATCTCCTTACAAAAAAAGAATAGGTATATTGAAGTAAATATCAAACAGAAATTTCTTGTAAATACTACCAGACAATAGGTATATTAGTATTACAAGTTATACACGTGATATGATTTAGCGGAAAATTGATAAAATTGGACCAAACATAGTTGTTTGGCGAAAATGGCTTTCATAGCTTCATAGAAAAATCATGCTCTGATGACACTACAAAAGCCCATTTACTCTATCAATGTCTATATGACTTAATAATTTTGGGTCATGGTTCAAAATCCAAAAAGTCTATTATAATATAAAAGTATGATTAACATCTTTGTCAATTTATTGACAATCTTTCTGACTTGCTTGCTCCTACGGAACCAAAACCAAGGTCGTAAAGATCATGGATGTAAATAAATCTTCAAAGATTATGGGAATTTCTTTAAAGATTTATTAACATATTTTTCAATTAATTTTATGGGTGTCAATACATATTCAACATACAAAATTTTTTGAAGATTTTTTGATATTCAGAAAATTTATTGACAAAGATATCAATAAATCTTGAAATGAATTCCCCATAATCTTTCAGATTTATTGAAATCCATGTCAATAAATCTTCAAACAAATTTTCGGATTATTCAAATGAAGAATCGTCGACGAATGCACTTTTTATTTGGCTGAGATTGACAAGAAATTTTAGACGTAACAAAGGAGAGAGAAGAGCGAAGTGAAATGAATGAAAATAGAGAAAATGAAAAAAAAAATGTTAAAAACGTAAATACACAAACTGAGTACTCATATTTTTTTATTAAAATCGAATGATTAAATTTTGGTCCAAAATTATTGGGAATGTCATACTTGTGGTAGAATCTCATACGTATAAATACTTGCTCACATTTTTTTCTTCTTCTGAAAAGAGATACTCACAACTCATTCAACCAATATTCGTTCATGATTAGCATTATTAAATACATTATGTTTACGATAAATAATAATCAAAATTTGAAACCATATATAGCATTTGAAGCGATGTAACTCTGTAACAACTGAATTGTAAACTTTACATCTACGTGGTGTGTTACATACGAGATTCGGTTAAGATGTTTAGTATAAACTCTTGCCTGAAAAAGTACTTCACCTTCAAGGAAGCCATTCCATTTTCGTACAGAATTTGCAACCAAACAAATCTTGAGGAGCAAAGATTAGCCTACCCAACAAATTTACGAAAAAGTCTTAGAAAGTTGGAAAACTCGCCGAGAGTGATTGTTCTTGACATTTTACATATGATGTATATCAAAGATAGTAGTCTTTTGTCATAGACTTGAAGCTTCTATGATGTCAAATTTACTTTAAAATTTTAACATAGTTAAAAAGTACAAAATATTTCAAATTAAGAAAAAATACATGTATTATATTTTACGAGACATAGCCATGAGTTGTATTATATGTATAATATTTGAAACGTTAAGACAATAAAATTTTAATTGAGGATGATCATTTGACTGTTTCATATTGGTTTTTTCTATATTTATTTGTAATATTAAGAGACAAAATAACAAATTTATTTTTAAGCACATTATTGTTGTACACCTTTCACTTTTTGGATTAAAAAAAAAATATGTCTTCGGCTTGAATTACGTTTGCGTTGACAAAGAACCACGTAAAAAGCAAAAGAAATGCACAAATAAAATTCGTACATAATCTTATATTAATTTAGTTGTTTATAATATTCATAACAAGTCAGAATATGTAAAAAAAAGAGATATAAGATAAAATAAAAAATAAAAAAAATTACTCACGAAGTTAAGCCAAAGTGACGTTCACAAAACTTCACTTATTAGCTAAAAAATTATTACTTAATGTGAGGAAACTTGATATACTTTAATAAAACTGCAATGATGGAGTATAATATAAAATTTAAGGTATTTTGGAAGAGATGAAAAATTTGAGCGAAATTTTGTTTAAGGGAATTTTTTGTGCAAAAAGGAAGATATTGTTCTATTTTGACACTAATTAAGTTAAATAATGAGGTTAATATATGAGTTATAGGTGCCGAAATGATTTCGACTAATAGCAACTTTGATATTTTTTACTAAAATAATAACAACTATGTTCTTAGATACTTTTACTAGTAACTGTAGACTTATATATCTATAATTATTGTTAATTGCAGATTTGTAAGTCTATAGTTTATGATAATTGTATATTTTCATGTCTATAATTATTAGTAAAGGTGTCCAAAACATAATTACTATTATTTTGATCTAAATGATCAAAATTACTGCTAGTTGATGTCATTTCTCATATAAGTGCCTTCACATATATCTTATCAAATTTATACGAGCAATCCAGATTTATTTTTAGGGATTATTCCTATTCTATGACTTCCACACTAATTTTGGACCAATATCCAATAAGTCCAAATTAATCCAAATCTATGACTATCTAATATTTTTTGGTAAAAAAATACTCTTAACCCAAAATTCTTTTTATTTTCTTTTTCATTTTCTTTTTATATTTTTATTGATTTTGTATTCACTTTTTATTGACTTTTTTATATGGGTTATTAAGTTATATAGCCACACGGATATAGTGGATTGAGATATAGCCCACCTTTGGTTAATTTCTTGTAAATAACCAAGTAAACTTATTAACAGATTAATAAAAGCCTTATTTAACACAACCAAACATATATTTTAGGTAGTTAATAGGCTGCCACGTATGCACGTTTGCTATTTACAAAGTATTTACTAAAGGTTGGCTAATTTACAATTCCTATAGTTTAGGTGGCTTACGTAGCCAATTTTTTGTTTTTATATTTTAACTTCTCTCTCTGTCTCTCTCTCTCTCTTGTGTATAGTTGAGAAGGCTTTTATGTTTTTCAGTTGCTGAAATCTCATGGAGGAAATTTTGTCCTCATTTTTCGTTCACGTTCTTCACTTTAGAGTTTGAAGTTTTTCGTTCTACTAGCGTTTTTTGTTGAATTTATGTTGTTAGTGAAGTTAAATAACAATGAAAGAACGATTCTGAGAATTCTAGAAATTTTTAATAAAAATTCTGAAAATTTCTGAGAAATTGTTGAAGATTTATTGACATCGTTGTATTTTTAATGACATCGATGTCAATAAATCTTCAAACGTTTCTGGGAAATCCTTCGAAGATTTATTGACAATGATGTCAATAAATAGACAAGAATGTCAATAAATCCTGACATTTTTAATATTTTTTTATTATGATTTTAAATGTTTAAAACCGAGACAACAATGTCAGAAAGAACTATGTAACAATGTCAATAAACCCACTAATTTATTCACATCAATGTCAATAAACCAACTAGTTTATTCACATCAATGCCAATAAATCACAACACATGACCTATTCCAATTAAATAAATTACAGTTCCAAAAGTAATCATGTTGAATTGAACAAATAGAAAAATACTTACCAATAATATCACATAATTTTGTTAAAATGCGTACACATACAAATCAATAACAATCCTAAATCAAAGACTCTAAAAAACTTGCCAAGAATCAAGGACCCTTGTAAACTTGCCTAAAAAAACCACATCCCGAAAATGGCGTTTGTGAAGAAGCTCATAGCCCAAAAGCTTCTCGAACTGAACATGAAGATGAGATGAACAAACAATAAAAAAGCATTCATGAAAATGAAATGAAAAAAAAAAAAACATTCATGAAGATGAATTAAAGACACTGGAGAATGTGACGTGAGCTACATTACCAAAACTAACCCAATCTACATGACCGAAATTTGTTGTTATGCTGAGATGTCAAAAGCTACAACAAGTAGATATTTTCACAACTGCTTGATGAACCATAGAAAATATCTCCAAAATATATCACCAATTCAGACCATAATTTTTGTCTAAAAACAACACAATCAAACCAAATAAAATTCAAACTACACCAAACACATATCTAAGAAAAACACAATGAAACATAGAAAGAAAGAGGGTTCGCTACACATAACGGGGGAGAAAGTGAGGATGGTAGTGGTAGTTGTAGTGGCGGCTGCGAGATCCGACGGAGCGCGGCGGTAACGGCTCAAGGGAGCACCGGAGAGAGGCTACCAGAAACCTTTTCTCTTCTTCCCGGACCGAAACCCCCAAACCCACCTCTAAAATTTATCGAAACCTTCGAGCCACGACGGAAGACCGCAGATCCTCCTCGCGAGGCACTCATTCATAGTGCGGCAGTTTGCTATGAGATCTCCCGAACTCCAACGAGTCACCAGTCGCCGAAATATTTGCAAAGGCCCTCATCCGAGTTTCAGCGAGTCACCGATCTCCCGAGCTCCAGCGATTTTTCTGTGACAAAAAAAAAAGTGAACCAAAGCTCTGACGCTAAGCGAAATCTGAGAAGTAGATGAGTCGGTGTGAAGAAGAAGAGAATCTCAACAAATTATTATTTATTTAAACACGATTTTACTGATAAGGTTAACATTGTAATTGTACAAAATAATTAGTCATAGTTTTGGATTAAATAAGACTTATTGGATTTTTGTCCAAAAATATTGAGGATGTCATAGACTCATAGTTTAGGAATAATCCCTTATTTTTAATCTATTGCGTCTTTAAACACAGTCCATACTGGAATAAATGGTTAGGGCTAGATAATTGCCTAACAAACCTAAGAAAGGACCAAAACACAATTCTACTATTGGTTTCCGGGTATTTAAGAAGGACATTTAGTTATTGTAGGTTAAATCTAATTATAATAAAATCAAGTAATAACTTATGAAAAGTGTGTTAACTATTCTTTCTTTTCATAATAAAAATGAATAATTTTAGTATTTTGACTATATTGAAATTTTAACTAAATAAAATCAACTACTTAATTAATTAGTTTTGACTAGGTTAACTTTAATAATAATAAAAATTAAGATCAACTTAATTAAAATGTGTTAACTATTTTTTTTATTTAAAATGATTAATTTTAGTATTTTGATTAAATTAGAATTTTTCCTGGAAAAGTTTAACTGTTTAGTTTGGTTTGATCGATTTCAAAGCGATATTTTTTTTAATTGACAGTGTGTGTGTGTGTTTTTTTTTTTTTTTTTTAAACTAAACTATTTGCACCTTTAGGCATGCCTGGCTTGTACAGTTATAATGCCTTATTCCATAATTTTAAGTTGAGCACTTTTAATGAAGGGAAATGGCCGGATGTAGTAGTGTTTTCAATGATTTGGACCAAAATATAGGGTAGCATGTTTTTGGACACTTTTAGTAGTGTTTTGAGGAGAGATAATAGTTTGATACCGGGTTTGCCCTTTAATTTGTAATTTTGTTCATTCAAGCCCCCAAACCAAAATTTGCTCAATAATACGGTCTTGTTTATTGTGCCATGTACAGCTCTCTCTCTCTCTCACTCTCTCTCTCTCTCTCTCTCTCTCTCTCTCTCTCTCTCTCTCCTCTCTATTTCTCTGCGTGTGAAGGACGTTTCATCTTCCTTTCATCATCCTCCATGAGCTGCGTGTCTATGAAGTGAAGCTCATCTCTCCGGCCACCTCATCCTCGTCTAAAAGTAAGCTTCTTTCGGTCAACGTCATCGTCGTCTTCTCTCCTCTCTTTTTGTTTCTGGGTTTTCGTTCATCCTCGTCGGGTTTCTGAGTTTCTGGGTTTCGGAGAACATGTTTGTTCAACGTCATCTTCGTGCATCTTAAAAGAAAGCTTTTTTTCGTCGATCATCTTTGTTTTCGTGTGCTTGTTGTCTGGGTTTTAGGTCTTTATCGTTCTGGGTTTGTTGGTGCCATTACCCGCCGTCTCTGTGTTGTTTGTTTCTGGGTTTGTTTGTGTGTTGTTCTTTGTGTTTTTGGACGTTTGAGTTTTTTTCGCGTTCTTGAATTGTAGACATACATGTCTACAGTCTCTGAAATTGTAGACTGTCCCTGTTATACGTCGTTATTGTAATTGTAGATATACATGTCTACAATTCTTGTAAATGTGGACATATCGGTGTACACCTTCAGCTGTTGTAAACTAATACGTTTATTACAACTGAAGTTGTAGACCTATATGTCTACAATTACAAGAATTGTAGACATGTATATCTACAATTGGGTAATTGTAGATATACATGTATACAAATAGTCTCATTGTAGACATTTAATTTTTTTCATACACGATAATAACAATCAGATATGCGTTTTTGCTATGCATGAATGTCAGTTGTAACAATTGTAGATATTATAGATCTACAGTTACTACAACTGTAGACGTCGATATCTACAATTGTTGTTAACTGTAGACTTATAAGTCTACCGTTTATTACAGTTTTTATTACAATTATACATATCAAGGGGAATTGGCGGCATAAATCATCAAACTCTTTCTCTGGACTCAATGAGAAAAATAATTTGAAATCCCTAAATAAGAAAAGGACCCCAAATTGCTTCTTATTTCTCTCGTCTGCTTAACTTCAAGTCGCGATCTTGCAGTCATGGGAGAGCTTTGCTACTGTGGCATTCCTGTTCGCGAGTGCGCTTCGTGGACAATTTTGAATCCTGGAAGGAGGTTCCACGGTTGCATCACAAAAAAGGTAATCTCTCGAATCACGATTGTGAATCGCGTCTTTGTTTTCGCCAAAAAGTCACCTCTTTGTGTTTGTTTTCTCAGGAAGATGGTGGGTGCGGGTATTTCAAATGGATAGACCCAGAAATGTGCTATAGATCGAAGCAAATCATTCCCGGTTTGCTGAGGAGGAAAAACATGTTAGAATCCGAGAATGCGGGACTTCGAATTCAAATTTTCAAGCTGAAGATGGCTCTGTTCGTTGTCATTGTCATTGTTGTAGTTTTTTACATGCTCTGAATAAGTTTGGTTAGTCAGATAATAGCTGCTCGAATCAGATTTTAAGGTATCTGTTTTAAGGGTTTTGTAATGATGTAATGAAGATGATTTCAATGCAATGCAATGACAATTTTTGGTTTGAACTGATATTTTTGAAGTGTTATGGTGGTGATGAATTTACAATGTTATATTTCAGTGAGACAGGGTTAATGATAGAATTGAATTATTATAGTTGTATGTCTTTTTTACGTCTTGAATGCATTACATGATAGAAGTTGTTCAAATTGTAGACATCATTGTCTACAATTAAACTGATTGTAAACATTTATGTCTACAATTATGGTGATTGTAGACATTTAATGTCTACAATCAGTTCAAATTGTAGATATGTATGTCTACAATCATCACAATTGTAGACATCACTGTACACATCTGTAGACACAGCCATAACAAAACAAGAGCATACTGAAGCCATACAGTCATAATAAAAAAAAACAAAAACATACGAAAATATATAGCAATGTTTAGGCATTCAAACTTCAAATTGTCATACAAAACTACAAAAATATAAAACATAGTTTTAAAAGTAACTTCATAGTTTGAGATTGGAGTTCATGTAAACATAAAAATCCCAGCCCAAAGATGTCGGAAACTCGTCGTCAGATTCGTAGCCGGTCGCAAGTTTCACCGCCACATGGTCTCCTCAAACTTGTCCAATGCGCCGAAGAACATGAAGTTGTGGTCCACAATCTCTTCTTCGGGGACAAATCTTACAAATCCCTGCATATGTCAAGAAAAAAACATAAAACTCTACAAACAGTCCTCATATCACCAGAACTATATCTACACAAACATGTAATTGTAGACATTTATAATTATAGTCACTAGACATAAACATCTACAATTCTAGTGACTATAGCTATATATGTCTACAACATAAATTATAACCTATGAAATCTTCAACACACAGAAAATGCAAATAAAAGAATTCTACAATCACATAAATAATAACCCAAATTCAGCTTTGCATGCCATCAAAAAGTTACCCAAAATGCTCAAAGTGAAGAAATGTACCTCATTTATAGTTGTTTTTCGTTTTCGGAGCTCAAATGGCGATGTCTCATCTTAATTTGATGCCGACAATTTAGTGACTAGTTTTGGTTTCTTCACTCGACGAGACGTTGTTGGCTTCTTGGCGGAAGACTTTTTCGCTGGAGAGACTTTTCTTCAGCGGCGTCGGACCTTTCTTCGCCGTCCTCGAATTCTTCCGAACCGGCGCGCATTTTTTGGCCGTCATTTTCTGCAATCTAGCGTTTGAAAAAAGGTGATTCGTAGAGATTTGAAAGAATAATGAAGATTAGAAACGAACCTGAGATATTTAGGAGAGATTAGCAACGAACCTGGAGATTTCGACGACGTGGATGAGGATTTCTGCGATTTCGACGAAGTGGGTGAGGGTTTTAGAGAGAGAAAGAGTCGGAGGAGAGATGAGAGAGCGTGAACCAAGAAGATGAAAATGAGTTTCATTTGAGTTTTGAAATATTAACTGACGCTATTGTTTAATGAGGTATTTTTAAAACAAAAAATAAAGACAAGGGCAAATATGTACTTGCTCACTTAAGCAACTACTTAAAGTGTCCAAAACAAGAAACTCTATATTTTGGTCCAAACTATTGAAAACACTACTACATCCGGTCATTTCCCTTTAATGAAAAAGTTTAAACTGAGTTGTTACATACATGCATAAAAAAAATTAAGCCCACAACACAAATATTTAGATGAGTTGTGGCTGTGAGCTTTCTTCACAATACAGGCCTAAAGCAAAAACGATGGTACTTCTAATTATATCTCATACTTTTAAATATTTCATAAATACCTTATTTTTTAACTTTAATGATTTTCCCTTATACTAAATAACACTAAATAAAGAAGCTAATCGGCACCCTGATCTATTGTCTGCTAAAAAAGGTGAGAAGAAATCAATAGTAAAAAAATATGGAGAATGACACATACATATCTTGTATTTCAGTAAAATGTTGAGTTTAAATTTTGATTTTAAAAAATATCGTGTTTGTACTATCTGTTTAATTAAAATAATAAAATTATATCTTAAAATAGATAAAAATGTCACGAATATTCCTTTGATTGAGTTTTCAGATATTACACTCTGATATAAGAAACTGAACCAAACCCGAACTAGTACCCTTATACTAAATTCTCAATTTTGAAATAAAAAATAGCTATAAATCGAAACAGACTATTAAAATTCATACCTCACAAGAGGCGACTTCCTTCTATGTTCACATTGCAACTTTGAGTCTTGCATTTCACGCTTGAATCAATGATTTTGAATTTGATGACTATTGAATGTGGACTTTCATCACTTTCATCTGTATGTGTTTCCACGATTCATAGATTATTGCTTGTTTTTTCGTTTTTTAATAGATTATATATATGGCGACGCGAATGAATAATGGTAAAATAAAGTTTACATATAAATATTAGAGTGAATATCAATGAAAAGTCAATAAAAGGAATATTCATAGAACTGTTATTTATTATAGGGTATAAATTCGTCATTTCAATTAAACAGAAAGTAAAAACTCGACATTTTTGAAAATCGAAAGTTAAACTCGACAATTTATTAAAAACAGAGTATATATGTGTCATGTTAGCAATATTACAATTAATATTGACGAGAAAATGAAGACATGAACAAGAAAATAAAAAGATTTAACAAAAACCGGAAAAAATAACGCAAAGCAAGAAGACGGCAAGGAAAGAGTCGAGTCCCGTTGGACGGTTTCATTGAAGCTTTTTATCGCTCTCCTCAGGTGTAGGATTACTTGGACGAAAGTCTCCCAGGATACAACGACAACAGGACACACAAAGGCACCACTTAGTGTATCGACGGCGAACTAGAACCTGTGTCAGAAACTATCACCAAGACAAAAAGAAATTTTCTGGGGAAGAGGGAAGCTCGGGAACAGTGGGAGTATTGGATTCGGTGTGTTCGAAATGAGAGGAAGCTCAGCCTTTTATAGGCATACGCTATACCCTGAGCAACAACTCTAAACGGGTACCATTAAGCTCAATAAAGCCCCATAACTCGTGATAATGGAGAGGTTACAAACCGTAAGCCTTCATGCACTCCATAACTCGTGATAAAGGAGAGAAACTGTTCCATGAGCCTTAATGCACGGCCATAATGCAAAGATTCAAAACAGTCCAGGTCTTAATGAACGGTTCCATGTTTAATTCCCAACCATAACGCAACATGAGGAATTAAAACACCTGAAACCCGAGCCCGAGCCCGGCCCGGCTCGGCTCAGCGGCGGCGGCGCGTGTGTGTGTGTGCGCGCGCGTGAGGGGTTAAGGGTTAGCCCACACACACTCTCCTCTCTTGCACTTGGATATCCACTAATTAAAGAAGATAGTATTTAAACATTACAACACACATCCTCAACCAATGTGGGACTCTTGGTATTCCACTTCCACACCACACAATA
Organism: Urtica dioica subsp. dioica; assembly: GCF_054948205.1. Classification (NCBI taxonomy): domain Eukaryota; kingdom Viridiplantae; phylum Streptophyta; class Magnoliopsida; order Rosales; family Urticaceae; genus Urtica; species Urtica dioica. The sequence goes on from NC_142762.1 coordinate 44,651,966, forward strand.
AATGTGTTTCTTTAGCCTACTTTGAGCATCAATTTCTCATTCATCCTAGGTCCGATTTTGGCAAACAAATATTCAATTTTATAGCCCTCGTTACGAGGAATCCGTATCACTTGGAATTATTCAATTCCGATGAGTGGACCCCACTCAAATTGTTGTCATAAATCAGCCATACACATATAAATAAATACTCTTTATTTATTTAATTTCCAACATGTCATTTTTGTAAATTTCTCGTATTTTGTTTCGTTGCCAAATGCTAAAGTTATAATGGCTAAGTGTGGAATAAGCTAGTATCTTTGGCCTTTTTTTTTTTTTTTTTGAGTAAATATCTTTGGCCTTTTTAAGGCAAGGAAATCGTTAAGGAATAATTAATACACGACAATAGAAAGTGCCTACTTTATTTTTTGTTTGTGCCTAATTCATTAACAATTAACAAGCTTTGAAATGAGGCATATATAATATATATCTATACCTTGGGACAATTAATTATGTCCAAATTCCGATTTTCCGCTTCAACTCAGAAAACGACATTCGTTTCACGCGTTTTGCATGGACCCAAACTCAATGACTGAGGGGGAGAGAGAGGCTAGAGCTAGACAACTAGTTTGGTTTGGAAACAAAAAAAAAAAATATATATATATATATATATATATATATATATATTAATAATAATTCGGATTCGGATTCATAATAATATATATTATTATATATATATATTAATAATAATTCGGATTCGGATTCATCTGAAATTCTGAATCACAAAAGTTAGTGCTTTGGCCAGCTAAGAGTTGCAAGGATTTTCTCAAAGGTCACATATCTATCTTCATACATACGATATTGATTCTAAATCTACGTACGTCGATCGAGATACAGATCAACGGAAAGTTTGCATATTTTGGGAAATATTCATAACTAATACACACGAGCATTAATATATACAACGCTAATTTCTAAGCATATATTAATTTATATGGCGGAGCTAGAATTTATATACACATATATGAAGTCAAGCCAGTGCGTTAGTATCTTAAAATGATAAACCTAAAGCACAAGTATAGAATTCGAATACAAGAGAGAAGCAAAACTTAAGTCTCTATATGATATAATAAACTAATAATTCATAACCTCGTGATTAGTTATTTGGGATCAAGTTATAAAGCATACACAATTAATATCCAACTTTAATCAAATCATGCAGATGCAACTCCAAGTTGATGAATATAATGGAGCCCATATATTGTTGTTAGAAAAGAAAAGTACTGAAATTACTTTTTTGGTGTCACGTTCTAATTATTCCAATCTAGGAACTTTCAGATATTAATATGAATATAACAATCTTATTCTTAGCTAGCTGCTGTTTAGTATCTAATAGGGGGATTGACACAAATAATACCATATGAATGTCCCTTACCAAATATAGCCCAAAATGAAAAATTTGACACATGTAGTACCTAGACCACTGGTTAAAGACTATTATACCCTTAAAACTCAATTTAAACGAAAAAAAAAAAAACCATTCCAAAGTCAATTCCCTCTTTTTTTCTCAAAACTTTCCACACACACCTCTTCATCTTCTTCTTCTTCTTCTTCTCACTCGGTCGCTCAACCTCCACGCTCAACGCAACCCACGATTTCCCTCAACCAAACCCACAATTTCGGTCAACCCAACCCATCTTCGCGCTCTCTCTCTCTCTGTCGCGCCTCTCCTCGCTCTCTAGCCTCTCTTCTCGCTCCATCTCTTGCACACCTCTTCATCTTCATCTTCTTCTTCTCACTCGGTCGCTCAACCTCCACGCTCAACCCAACCCACGATTTCGCTCAACCAAACCCACGATTTCGCTCAACCCAAGATCTCAGTTTCTCGCTCTCTCTCCCCCGATCGCGATTTAGGGTTTCTCGCTCAAGGTAACAATCTTTTCATTTTTTGTGAGATTGTTGTTATGGTTAACTGGTATTGCGATTTTTTGTTATCGTGAGATTGTTGTGTAGATTGTTATTGTTGCGATTTTTTTTTGGAGGACTTAGTGAGATGTTGCGATTTTTTTGATGTTGTTGTGGTTATCTGTATTTTTTTTTTTGGAGGACTTTGTGTTTTAGCTTTGACGTTAATCGGTGAAGAAGAAGAAAATATTGTTGCGAGTGTTTGTTGTGTTTGGCCGAGAATGTGTTGTATTTGGGTGTTTGATTGTATTTGTGTTTGGGTGTTTGAGTGTATTTGTGTTTGGGTGTTTGAGTGTATTTGTGTTTGGCCGAGAATGTGTTGTCTTTGAGTGTTTGTGTGTATTTGTGTTTGGGCGAGTGTGTGTTTGTGTGTATTTGTGTGTGTTTCGTGCTCGTGTGTATATTTGATTGAACAATGTTAGGGTTTGGCGAGTGTGTGTGTGTGTGTATTTGGTCTTGAAGTTGTTGAAAATTGGTGACTTGATTTTTTTTAGGTTTTATATTCAATGACGAAGTCTAAAGGAACCAAGGTCTAGGAGGCCTCAAACGTTCGAAGAAGTTCTAGGACGGCTTCGAAAAGGAAAATAATTTCGCCGTCCAAGCGTTCCAACGATGACGACGCATTCATCGTCGCACCTACAAAGATAAAGAAGGTATATAATAAAAATGAAGTGACTTAATTAGAGCAATGTATGGTTATTTGATTTTGTTTTGTGTTTGATATAGCCAAAAAACAAGGCTGAGTCCTCGGGCGTTGCGACCGCCTTGGAGAGTCCTACCACTGGTATTTCCCGAAAGGTGAGTGTCAGAAACTCATTTTGATCCTGGTTCGTGACAGATGTGTCACGGATTCGATGACTTAGTGACAGATGTGTCACGAAGTCAGCGAGTCTGTGACACATCTGTCACGAAGTGGGTGAGTCCGTGACACATCTGTCACGAACTCAAGCATAATGGTTTCACTAATAATGTCATTGACTCATATGTGTAGGAGTGGAGACGGCAGCGGGGGTGGACAAACGCCCGGAGAAGAAAGGAGTTGCAGTTAGAAAAGAAGCGCCGGGGTCGAGCTCATGAGGCCGAGGCCGAGTGGAGATCGTGAGGCCGAGTGGAGATCATGAGGCCGAGGTCGAGCTCATGAGGCCGAGGTCGAGCTCATGAGGCCGAGGTCGACCTCATGAGGCCGAGTGGAGATCATGAGGCCGAGGTCGAGCTCATGAGGCCGAGTGGAGGTTAAGCTCATGAGGCTGAGTGGAGGTCGAGCTTGAAATTATGTGTTTATGATTGTACGCATGTGTTTATAACTTTATATATGTATTCTTAGAACTTTATGTATTGTCTTGACATCAATTTCTTAGTTTAAAAGTGTATGTATTGTTTCGAAATCAATTTATGTATCACAAACTGACCTCATTTCGTGACAGATGCATGTGTCACGGAATGAGATCACTTCGTGACACATGTGTCACGGACCATGTTCACGTCTTAACAATAAGATTGTTTTATAAACCATTCTTAACAATAAACTCAATACCAATAAAGTTCAAAACATTCAAAATGTAATGCATAGCAAAACACCAAGGAAGTTCTAGATATTTAATGATAAAACGTGTCGAATTACAAACCAAACCAATGTCCCATCCCCGGAGCCCTCATTTCCGGTGGAATTGGGTTGCGACACGTAGCTCTATTGTGACCTACACCTCCACACGTAGCTCTATTGTGACCTACACCTCCACACGTAGCTTGATTTCGTCGGGAAAAGTCCATGACGATTCACTTCCTTGAGGATGAATAACCCCTGCATACGCCAATTTCCAATACTCGGTCGTGTAATACTCTGCACAATAGCTCTCAACTGGTAGGTTGCGTAAGCGACAAGCCGCAATGGCATGGGCACATACAAATAAATCAGTTTGAAATTCTCGACACGAGCACGTCTTATCAATCAAGTTCACTGCCCATGGTGTTCCTTCTGTGTCTAACACCTCGAATTCGTATACTGCAGAAGGCCGGACCTAAAACATAAGCAAAAAAAAGTTTAAACATAACCACTCAGTCCGTGACACATGTGTCACGAAATGACCCGAGTCCGTGACAGATGTGTCACGAAGTGGATTCACTCTGTGACACATGTGTCACGGACTGAAGTCACTCCGTGACACAAGTGTCACGGACTCGGGTCATTTCGTGACAGAATTTAAAAATTAAAAACACACTATAACCTGCATATTTGCCGAGACAACAAGTTTTTTTAACATGGAAAAACATCCAGTTCGTGACACTAGTGTCACGAAGTGAATCCACTTCGTGACACCCTGGAAAATTCGGGAAGTGTCACGAAATGGATCCACTTTGTGACACTGTGTCACGAACAGGATTCACTTCGTGACACCCTGGAAAAATCGGGATTTCAACAAAAAAACACCATTTTGACACACAAATCACACTCAAACACAATGGAACCTATTTCAACATGAATAAAACAATTAAACATGTTCTTATATGTTAAAAATAGGATGAACTTACCAACTTATGTTTGTAGAAGTTTTGGATCTTGGATTTGCAAGAAGAAGAACCTGGGATCTTGAAGTTTTGATGAACAACCTAGGATTTGCAGGAAACTTCTTCAAACATTATTGCAAAATGGGTTTAAGATGAGTTTAGCATTATTGCAAAATGGGTTTAAGATGGGTTTACCATTATTGCAAAATGGGTTTAAAATGGGTCTAGGAAACTTACCGTCGACGACCAAGATTCCGGGGACCCAAGATTCCGGCTGTCTCGTCAAGCAAGCTTCATCAACTTCTCCAGCTCAGACCCGAAAAGAAAAAAAAAATCGGCCACAACAGGTTCTCAGAAGAAAAAAAACGTAAGTAGAGGGAGGGTAGGGTTGAGGGTAGATGGGGAAAAATTAATTTCTCTCACCTACCAAAAGTACTATTTTTGTCAAATTTTTCATTTAATTTGGGCTATATTTGGTAAGGGACATTCATATGGTATTATCTGTATCAATTCCCCTATCTAATATCTGGCAGCTTTTTTCAATGAAATTATCATAAATATCAATTCTATCTCTACGTCACACGTAACATTTTAAAATTTTAGTGATCTAGCATAGAAAACGTCAGGAAAAAAAAAAAGAGATATCCTATAACATTTAAAACATCATGGTTATCGTTCTATTTATGTTCAATTGATTTTTCAGATGCATACTATCTTAACACACAAAATTATTGCATATATAAATTAATTATTATTTTATTGTTAATTAGTTTTCAAATGCACTAATATTCTAGCATAAATTTTCATGGGAGGCACTAATACCCCTGTTAATCAATTTTCTTCAAATCACGATCACAATTTCTTCTTCTTCTTCTTCTTCTTCTTCTTTTCATTGGAGCAATAATTTCTTTATGCTGCTTTCTTTTTTTGCATTCAACATAAACGTTTTTATAGCAATTATCTGGCATAACCTTGAGCATTTCATAAAAAGTTTAGTGGGGCTGATTTGTAAATTTTAGAATAAAAAGTGTAAAAAAAAGTATAAAAAATAGACAAAAATGCAAAAAATAAAATAAATTGAGGGGCACTGGCTTCGTCCCTCTATACATACATACATACATATGTATATATATATGTAAATAAATCTTGTGCCTTTCATAAAGTAAAACATGTGATGTCGATCACACACTATACAACAACAGCAATACAATCGCGACCCCATTGAATATCATGTCATGATGTACAATATTTATGTCCCGTGTACATAATGAGTCTTTAATTTATGCATCGTCTTAAAAACACCTATTCATAGGGTTTAAATTATTGCTCAAGAATTCCTAAGGTAGTAGCTAAATGGAGAAATGTGATTATATCTAGCGAGATCTAGAACATATAATGATTTTTTTCCTTTCAAGTTTGACCTAGGTAGTTAATCAAGTTTAATTTATTTGTGACTAAAAAAATATATAAAAATAAATTTTATATTCGTTTCTAGAAGAAAAAAATGTAGGGGCCGTTTGGTTTAGTTTTCTAAACTCGTTTTCTGTTTTTAAATTCTGTTTTCTGATTCTAATTTTTAAATTTAAAAAACAGATTTAGAATTACGTTTCAGAATATTTTAAATGTTGTTTGATTATGTTTTCCATTCAATTGTATAGAGATAAAATAGAAAACAACTTTTCATTGTTTTATGTTTTCTAAACAAATTTCAAAGAAAACAGAAACATGATTCTAAATCTGTTTTCTAAATTCATAACCAAACAGTTTTTCTAAAACTGTTTTCTAGAATTTAGAATCAGAAAACAGAAAACGGGAACAGAAAACATAACCAAACGGCCCCGTAGTTCGTGGCTTTAGATAGAAGTGTAGTATTTTTTAGATTCTTATGAATTGAGGACTACCCATATGGTGACTCAATGTATTCTTTATTAATCCAGGTAATACTTTTGTCTTTTATTTGACCGGAATTGAATAAAAGCGAAACTGGTATATAATTTGAATGGAGGGTAAAGAATGTTCAGAGGGCCTTCCCATAGTCATACATTCCATAATAACATGAAATCACAGAATGCCACGTGTACACACAGTCAAATATTATAAATGAACCCACCACAAAAGGACACGAAAACTTTATAATTCAACTTGTAAAATAAAAAATAAAAAGCCAAAAACCATAAATAACAAACTTACAATCTGTAACCCGCTGGATAATGAATAGGAATATGAATTCCTTAAAAGTTAAACAAGAATATGACAAGAGAATTATATTCATAAAATTAAAAAATCCGAATATACACAATAACCTTCACACAGCCTCTAACTCTAAGCCCCCTTAATTTCTCCTATAAAAACCCTTCACTACAAGTCTCTTAATAAACAGCTACCATTTGGCTTCACAATATTATTGCTTTCTTTTCATCTTTGTTATCAACACTCAACTCTATCTCTTCTTCTCTCTCTAAACAAACACACAAAAGCAATGAAGCTCGTTTTCACGGCTTTCGTGCTTGTTTGCCTTGTCCTCGCTTTCCATGAGACCACCTCAAGTATGGCTCCTGAACCAGCGCCACATGACCCAGGTAAGTATATTTATACATACATCTATATATATTGTCAAAAAAGAGTGCACATATGATATATATATATATAATTATTTTGGATGGGCATGCAAATATTGCAGGATTTTGTGGGACAAGATGTGAGTATAGGTGCTCAAAGGCATCGGCGAAGGATCGGTGCTTGAAGTACTGCAAGATTTGCTGTGACAAGTGTCACTGCGTTCCTTCGGGTACGTACGGACACAAGGACGAATGCCCTTGCTACAGAGACCTCAAGAACTCCAAGGGCAAACCCAAGTGCCCTTAATTATTCTTATTATTATTCGTTTATCATACTATAATATTCCTGAGATGATTCGTGTTGTTATCTTATTGATATGATATATATCCAATAATAATGTTCCATTAAGAGATATCAGCAAGGGTTGGACCATCGATCTTGTTATTTTCTCTGATCTATGATTAGATTATATATATATATATATATATATATATATATATATATATATATATATATATGATGAGTAAAATGTAAGTGGGACTGGGAGATTGTTGTTGAAGAATAAAAGTATGTGTTATTAGTACTTGCCATCGTATTATTATTTGCTCATTTAATTTTTCCCCTGTAGGGGTTGGTGAAGGGTTTAACGTCTTTTTAAGTTTTTGTTTATTTCGGAGGTTGACTGAGTTTGAGATTTTCCATATTTTGGCATGGACTCGCAGTGCATTTTTATATGACGTAACAATCACAGACAATTAATTGTGTTATGCTTTAATTTTCAAATGTTTTTTAAGTTTAAGGAATGTCACTGTCATGTGATTACTCATCTCACGCAACGCATAGCATGTGCCTTGGGCCCCAAAGCAATAGAAAAAGAGAGAAGAGATTAATTTGTTAGGTCTCAACATTCTACAATGATCAAACAAAATTGCATCAAAATAAATGTTTGTAACCGCTACAAGGTCAAGAATGGTTTGGTACTGCATCTTTTTATACGACGATCTTCGCGTTGATTAGAAGGACAAAAAAATGAGCTAATTTTTAACTTATTATTATAAAAGAGCGACATTTTCGTAAGTTTTTTTAGGTTTTTTTTTTTCCTTTCACGTCATGAATGTTTATTCAGTTTCTATAGTTTTTGTTGTCTTCGTTTTTTCTGTGAAAAAAGAGACTCAGAAAGACATGAGACTAAGAGGCGACGAATAAAGAGGGAGAGCGAGAGTAACAAGGCGAGATAGAAAGGAGAGCCAGAGAAATGAAGAAGAAGGGAAAGAGAGCAGGGACGACTTGAGACTTGAGTCATTTAGGCAATGGTTTAAGACCTAGATTTTTTTGGAAAATAAAGCTAAAAAAATACCTCAAATTTTAAGGGGGAAAAAAAAAACTTTAAATTTTTGAAAAACTAAGCTATCATACTTAATTTTTTTAATATATTTAAAAAAATTCTTTTTTTGTTTTTACTTCTCACCTAATAGCTTGGGCCGGCTTTGGAAAGTAAGTTGATTCACAAATTTTGTTCATTGTTTTGCTATGGATAGTTGGAAGGCCTTTTTGATGATTTTTCTTATATTTGCTTTCACTCAAATAGGTTTCTTAAATTCTTCTACACCAAGTTTGGAATTCGTGAATTTTAATAACGTAAAAAGGACAAATGACAAATCTTTTTCGTTCGTTTGTTTCCTACGATTGTTCTTTTTGTTTTTTAAGACTAAAGCAAGCTTGAAGATTTCCAGAGAAACTGGGAATGCCACGGCCCATCATCATAATGCCACGTCACCTTTTGAGGATTAAACCGTCAATATATTAGCGCTCTGTTAATGTTCAGCTAAAAGCAAATCAAGAATTCGCCAACTGAACAAAGAAAATATATGTATCCACGCACTGAGAAAATCTTGAGCCTCTAAAAACTTGTTGCTGGCGTTTTCTTTTCCTTTCTATCAATAATAGGATCAGTTATACAAGAGCGGATAGAATATAAGATTACATCTCTATTAAATGAATATTTTATATCATTCGGCTATACAGAATTCATATTGCGAAGAAAAAAAAAGTATAAGGAAATGTGTTTCTAAAGTGGCTGAAGCTCTTGCTCAGGACCAACAGAAGTACCCACAGGCTCATACGAATCAGCGTTTCGTCTTTTGTATCTCCAAACCATCAATCCGATCATCGATACTCCTATTGCCACTGTAACACCAACTCCGAGAGCCACTATCCATGGATGTCTCTTCAGCCATGGTCTGTGACGATTTGATACAGAACTCAAACGTGATTACCACTACAAATTGTACATTTGAAGTAAATGTCGTCCAAAGATGAATATAGACAAAAAAGGACTTCATGGCCATAAAAACCTTGATCTACTGCAATCTTTTGGACTTAATCCTTCTATTTCTTGACAATTGAAAGGGAAGGAACAACGTACCGTTCCCTTTGAGGCTCAACTTCTAATTTGATCAGTTGGTAATCTCCGATTTTCTCAGGAAGTTGCATATGATGCTCCTTTAAGCGCAAAATTATGCCCTACTCAAGAATATCAGCATTAGATACAAAGCTAGGCTACTATGATCAGTTTTATATTTTTAACATGAAGAATGTTAATACCATTGCTTTGGTCTTGGGAAAGTAGTCGTCGGACCCCTCGGGGGAAATGGCCCATCTGACAACGGAATAATTACCTTCATGTTTTATATTCATCAAGTGAACCTGAAACAAACAAAAAAAAGAAAGGCAGGGAAAAACTCATTGATTCAATTATAGTATTATCAAAGCAATGTATTAAAAAAGAAGATTGAAAGGGTCTTTGTTATGATGCTTCAATTATCAGTTACTATAGCAAGATACCACAGCTATACCTGTGACACGTCAACTTTGAGTTCATTGGCAAGGAACTCTGTAAGTTCTGTAACATTGAGTTCCAGAGATTTATTAACACCAAGCGTCATATCAAAAGTTATTACTCCATACTGGATTTCACCTACGTACAAAATGTAAAAAGACAGCATCAAAAATATAGCCCGAGACCACGTCTGGGGCCACAGAACTTGCGAACTTATTGCATGACCATCAATTATGGCTTCCATGGTTCTTATTCAAATTCAGGGAAGTAAATTTAAGAGCGGAAAATTGATCTACCTGGAAAAACAGTCTCAGGCGGTCCTTTAGGCGCTAAGCTAGGTGAAATTCGTGTGCTTGCGTCATCAGAATCCATGGGAGAAGGTGAAGGACTAAGAACGTTCAATGTCTTCCATAATTCAGTACAATTACTTTTCCAAAAACCAATTTTATTGTTTTCTCGATCATATGTGACGAGAGTATTGCGCACAACGATTCCTGTAAAATTAAACCGCTAACAAGTCCATAACATTTTCAGAAGCACTCAAAATGTTGAATACAGGAATCCAGATAGAGATAGTGTACCTCCCAAAAGAGTAGTTTGGTCAGCATTTTGAAAGATTCCTAAGCAATATGCACCGTTGACCTTTGTATGCTTTAAAAAAAAAAAGAGCAAAAACGATATAAATTATTGAAGGAAAAAAAAATGAAATCTAGCCAGTAATATGTATGAAAACAGATTTATAAAATGCATAAAACTTTAACCATGGTTGTATAAATTATCCACAAAATCATTACGTGCCAGCAAGGACAGACCTAGAGGGCTTGTGAGGGGTGGTATAATTTTTGTTTCCTTAGGGCAGGCTAGCATGATTTTTTTTTTCATGTAAAATAAAATAATTAGGGAGGGGGAGGGGGCTTGGTCTTAAGATGCGACGTCCCTGCTCGCCAGATTTTTTGTCACCAGAATCTCGTTCTTGGCTTCAGGAAAACAACATGACTGAGATGAATAGTTACCTGAAATAAGTAATTCTCTGGAGTCAGTGACAACTTTTGTCCATTTTCGAACACCATGTCAACTATTGGGAAGTGTTTTGATAATTGAGTGACATCCCTATTCAGAAAATTTATAAAATGTTAGTTGTAAAACCAAATAACACTATAACTACAGGAAAAAACAAGGTTTTGAAAGAAAATACCTTCCAGCACCTGAAAAACATATATCATTATAATTTGGGTCAGGACCATGGATTTGTTTAAGGGGATGCAGTTCCCTCATGATCTGCATAGTTACAACACAGTCAATACTAGAACCACGTTTTTAGCCAAGAAAAAGGAACATTGTTTGTTGTAGATTCTTCAATAAACTAAAGCTAGCATCTGTACACAACAAATATACATGTACAATGTTTGATGACTCAAGATACCAACGCTTCTGCGAAAGCATCATTTCTCTACCTTGATATGCAATCTTTGTTGGGAAAACTACATCTTTTTAAACAAAATGTTCTACTTGTTCTATTATCAAGAAAAAAAAAATGAACATGAGAAGATCGAAGTGGAACACTTACAGCATCCTTAAATGCGCGAAAAGCCTCTCCCGGAAGATAAGCATACGTTGTTCCGCTATCCAAGACAGTCCCATATTTTCCGTCGAAGACTGTTGGGTTCAGTGTCAATGGCTTCCCAGCGACATGCATTTCCTTTAACTCGATGTTGTAATAAGGGCTGCGATCACACCCCAAAACTAAAGTAAATGTGTGAGATGTCCAAAACATATCACCCAAAAAAAAATTAATAATAATTCAACAACCGAAATTCTTGTTCAAACTGCGCACCTGCGATTAGGGTCGGAGTGGGTGAAAACCATATCAGGGGGAGATTCAACACGCCCCAGAACCATCGCACCGCCGCCGATTCCCATCCCACCGTAACACAACGAGAACGAGTCCTCAATCGCGCCCTTGTCAACCAATTGATCCATCACACTAAGCGGGCCACGACCCAAACCGATAATGCCATCAGCACGTTGGCTGTACAAGTCACCGGTTTCCGAAGTTTCGCAGCCAAAAACCGCACGCTGCGGTGCAAGCGCACTTTCATTTCCGAAGGAGAGGACGTCATTAGCTAGAACGCCGTTGCTTGAGCTCATCTCGGCATATCTTCGCTCGTAAGTGCATTGTAACCCTGCACTGTCGCAATTACAGCTCATACTGCACTTTACGGGCTCATAGGTGCTGGAAGATTTCGGTTGGAACCTCGGATCCTGAGCGAGGATTAATCTTTTTTCAAGGTAAATAGGATGAAAATAAAATTTGTCTTTCTATATTTCATCAGAGTCGCAAACTAAGACTCGCAAATCCTTGTGGCTATATTTCATTAGAGCCTTTATAACCAGGATAACAATCATTCCATTGAAAAAAATAATTAAAAACGAGATAAGTTACACAGACTGAATCAACGTCCGATAAATAACATAAAGGTCAACGGGTCAGAACCTGATGTTTCCCACAGTGTTCACAATCAGCACATGGCACGTACGTCACGGTGCTTCCCGTATCGACGATCAGAGCGAATTCCTGCGGCGGAGTTCCGATTCGCAGCCGCGTCGTGTAATATCTACATCAACAATACTATAAAATTGAAGAACAAAAAAACAGAAACAATTCACGATCAGATTTGCAGCGAAAGAACACGGAAGAAACTCTAACCCGTTCAATAGGAGGTCATCGTAGAGTCTCATGCGTGCATCGGAAGAGCGAGACCGGTCCGACTTCTGGAGCTTTCGACGCTGAAAAGACGACGCAATCGGCGACGGCGAAAAGAGAGGAAGGATCGCCGGCCGGCGGTGAGATTCGCCGGAGCCGAGGAGGTTTTCCGATGAGGTTAGGGCCGCGAGGGCGATGAGGAAGGTGAGAAGAGATAGTCTGGCCATAGGGAACAACTGAGGACCCAAATGGAGAGTCCTCAAGAGGAGGAAAATTTTAGGGACGAAATAGCTGATTTGGAATTTTGAAGGAGTGTGAAGTTTCCTCTTTCTCTCATTGGCTATTTATAATTTTTTCCTTTTTTGATAATTGGCTATTTATAATTTAAATGTAATAATGTATATAGTTGTATTTTTAATGTTGATGTAATATATTTGTATTGTGTGTTATGTTGTGTCTGTGATTTGGTCGGTAACAGAATGTTCATATGATCTTAACGGACGGCGCTCGGATATTGTTGTGTCTGGATTAGCTTATTAAGTCTTTTTTTAGATTTTTTTTTTAAAGTCTAGTTATTTTAAAGCGTTTGATAAAATAATTTTTAATAAAAGTTGGATAGTTCTTTTACAAAATATAAAACAAAATAGAAAAAAAAAATTTCGTAGTTTTTGAGAAAAGTATTTCTATTTTAAGTTAGATTATGATTTTATCTTCAATCATTCAACAATATTAAATGTCAAAAATTTGTTTCCTTTCTGATATAAGGTTGTACGCGTACTTTAGTGATCAGTGGTGATAGATAACAGTGTTTTTTTTTTAATTGTATTATGAGTTGTAAACTTTAAGGATGTACAAGTCTATAATTTTATTATTTTAAGTTATCCTTTATATGTGTATTAAAATTAGACACTGATTATAAATTCAAAAAATAATATTAATAAAAACATATATATATATATATATATATATATATATAGCCAATCTTAATGTTGATACTTTATACAAAACATCTCAAATATGGGTTGCGCGCGCGCGCACACACATATATATATATATATATATATATATATATATATATATATATTGTTTTTCTATCTTTCAATTAATAATTATAATTTTATTACATATAATATTAATAATTTTTATTAACTTTGAGAAATGTCTATTTTGGTATTTTTATAATTATATATATTTTTACTAAACGCTAAATTTTTTTTCTATTAGCAAAAACTATTTTAAATTTTTTTACCAAACATTTGTCTGCTTTTTTAAATAACAGCTTTTTTTTAAATCATAATCTAAAAGCATTTTTTTAAAGCAAAACCATGTCAAACGGTACCAGGCCTATGGTTAGATTTTATATTACGAAGCTCATAATTTTTATAAATATTATCAAGACCTATGGTTAATAATAAAAAAAACATCCATACATGGATTTCTTTTTCTTTGCAATTAATGCAAATAAATGTTCCATCAAGATCTTACTTTATTAATATTATGTATAAACTCTAATGCATTAAGGGGATTGAACTCATAATCTGCACTTTGAAAAAGTGATGTGAAATTACCATCAATACTATACATTTAATATATGAAGACAGGTTTTGAAAATTATATAAAAATGAGTGTTTTGGTTATAATTTTTTAATCAATATAGTGTATTCACGTTTCATTGAAAATATATCATATACGCGAAGATAAATTTGATAAACCAAAGTTGATGAGACACCACATTTAAAAATTAAAGTCTTTAACCAGGCTAAAGTAGAGACCACGGCCGATCATTGTTATAGAAATTATTTGGATTCAATGGAGCTCTACACGCACCGTTGATAAACTTTTTCGGCACTTTGAACAAAGCAAAAAACGAAGGTACTCTTTTAAAGACTTTTTCATAATAGAATCTCTTGTTTTGTATATCTCCAACGACGAGGCATTCGTTGCTCCATGTCGTGCTTTATGTGTGGAATGTACGAAACGAGCAACCACACCATTTCTTTTGTCTAGTAGTGAAGCGAAATTGGAAACGCACATGATTTTTTAACAAATTTTAGTTAGATTTTCGGGAAAAAATGTATTGTTCATCAAAAAAACTCCCCCATCATTTTATACTTTTTTAACTAAATTTTGAAATTTTGACCGTTTGAAATACTTCAAAACTTTGCAATTCGTTCATATTAAGTCTTCAAACTTCGAAATACGACAATTTTTTTTTTTTTAAAATAGCATTGAAAACAAGACCGCAATTTTGAGATATGACCAAAACTTCGAAGTTGACCAAAAATTTCAAAATATATTTTATTGAAATTTGAATTTGAGAATTTAAAAGGAAATATTTTTTTGTTGCTATTTTGACGTCATTTTTTTAACTATACATTATTGTACTCATCAACTAAATATAACTATGTCATTTCAATGTATATATAATGAATTATGGCTAGTTTGCAATATAATTAAAACGTTGACTAATTCACAAAACTTTATTTTTATTTGACTGTTTAGCTAAAAAGCCGTTTATGTTGATTCTTCATTTACCTAATTTCGGGCAAGTCAAGTAAGTCTTGTTTGGACGTCATCCTAGCATGCTATATGTATGATATCTAGACTCCCCACAAATCATAACCACATTAACTTTATTATTGTAAAGGATTTTGATCTAACATAGTGGCAAATCATATATCTTGAATAAAAACAAACAACATTATGAAACTAAGAACACTGAGTTGATAACCTCTTCTTGAGTAACATTTTTAAACCAAGAAAAATAATTATTAGAAAATCAAGCTAAATCGTGTTATGTGGCGTGAAGTTTCATCTCAAAATCAAATCGCAACTAATAATTTTATAACCTTTCGCAAATCCATTCATCTTTCTGATATAAGATCCTCAACATGTTTCTATAAGATCGTGTTCAATCATATAGGGTCGAATGGCATTCTTTTGAACCAGTGTTCATGCGAATTTTGTTGGCTCTAATAACTGATGAGAATATAACCGAAGCTTGCTTGGGCCAAGTGGTAACACCAGTCTCCTCCCAAGGGGAAGACGCGGGATCGAATCCCGGCGAGAGCAATGCCCACATTTAATTATTTCTGGGGTGTGTTTGTGTGGTTCTAGAAATAGATATTTATATTTGTCCAGCCCCGTATTTGTAAGTATCTGATGTTGTATCATTGGCTACTTATAAAGCCCTCCCTAAAAAAAAAAATAACTGATGAGAAAAATAATTAACGGTGTTATGAACCTTAGTTCCCTTATAATAACTTAATAGTCACATAAAAAAACAAAAACAAACACACATAAAAGTAATACTAAAAGGTTAACGTCATAAAGAAAGCATGTGCTAGAGAGGTAGCATCAAGAAACAAGCACATAAACTGAATTATAAAAAAAAAAAAAGACAAAAAAAACTGAATTGCAAAGGTGATTCAATCGGTCACAGTTTTCAATCGCCACGTGGAAACGGGATAGTGATGCTAAAAATGAATGAACTAAACGTCGCAAGTTCCAATTTATAAACGCGTTGTGCGTGGTTAAGCACTGATTTTCCGGGACCTTATCATAATTTTATATTGTACACCATTTCCTTTTTAAAGGATCTCTTACTTACCTAAAAGAATGGTGGCCAATTTTTTTTGAAACGTTTCGTCTTTACTGTCCGTTTTCCGCGTGGCCAAAATTGACGTCATACACTTCTATGTCAGTGTAAAACAATATTTTCTTATTAGTGTCTCTCAGTGTAATATTACGTGTATTCCAATATTACTTGATTGTCGCACAACTCAATACATAAGGAGATATATATTGATCTCACTATTTTTTTTGTTTATAAATTCCATGGGCAGCGACGGAGCCATAAAAGTTCATTAGGGGGCTAATTTGAAAAAAAAAATTCAGGGGGGGCTTGATTGTAAAAAATTTATAAAAATTGGGCCAAAAGTATAAATTTTCAAGGGAAAAAAATGTAATTTTTTTTTAAAATGGGCAAAAAGTGAAAAATAAAAATTTTGAGGGGGGGCTTAAGCCCCCCTGGGCTTTAGCTGGCTCTAATTTTTTTTTTTTTTCAAAACTATGATATAATTGTTTTAGACTTTAGTATATAACGATATTATTTCAAGGTATGTAGGAATAGATATAAACTTATAATACTGGAAGATCATAATTAATTATAACAAACTTTATAAATATATAAGCTCGTTTCCTTTTGTAATAATTTTAACTTATAATAATTTTATTTTATAATTCAATTTTGTCTTTTTTTTTTGTCATCTACGAGTTTTGATATGAAATCATATAAATTTTTTAAAATAAATCATATGGTATTTATTTTTTATATTTTCCATTATACGTCATAAGTTTCCTTAAACACCATTATCATGATAATATGTGTTACATATTCATTTATAAATTATTTAAAAGTTGTAAGAAAATTTATCATCTTATTCTTTATCATTCATATGTATATTTATATTTATTTTTTGTACGTTTTTATTTATTTACAAAAGAGTAACATAATCATCCCTAAATAAGTAATCTATTTTATTAGGTTCATTAGGAAAATAACCAATCTTAAACGTTTAACATAGCTAAAAGCCAACATTTGATAAATCTTAAGTAAATAGTCATTTTCATGTATTTACAGGCGTAAATCTTAGATAAATAGTCATTTCTATATATTATGCCACGTCATTATTTACAGCTATTTACTTAAGATTTACTAAAAATTGGCTATTTAACAATGTCAAATATTTAAATTGACTATTTTCCTCATTTTTCTTATTTTATTATGTCCTTAAAATCAATTTAGCTTTCCCAAAAAAAGAAATTAAGAACAAAGTGTCGTTAAAAACTAGCCTGCTAATTTGTTCCGGTATATTATAAAGTTTATAACAAAATTTATTTTCTTTCATTTTTGTCATTTAGCCTTATTTGTTTGTTTCATTTTGTCATTACTGTTTTATCAAAAAAATATTAATATAATTGACCCCTTTATTATGTCTTTCAAAACAATTTAGCATAATATGTTACATATTAGTACTTTAATTTAACTATTTTAAACATAATGCTTTCAAGGTATTCGAATATATCTTATAATAATATATAATCTATATTTTTTTTTACCATCTTTAGAATACTTCTTTTTCCGTCCAATATAATCTTCTACAAGTTTTATAATTTACTTTCTTAGTCATGCGTGGGCATGACATAAGAACCAGTAATATTTAAAAAAGAAGAACTAAGGTAATTTGAGATGGCACAACGTTGTTACTCGTTTGTTTGGTTAGGTATTGCTGTCTCCATAATATCTTATAAAGCATTGTTGATTTGTTACATCAATTGTGTAACAGTGTAAGTAGGAAAAATATTATCAATGCTGAACTAGTCGAAAAAAATAAAAGAAAAATCAGTCCTTATATGGAATTGTCAAACATGCACATTTAAAATATCCCTAAGAGACAACACTTCCAAGATTTATCCAACATGAAAAAACAAGTCGTTTCATTATAATATCTTATGAGAATCATTGCATATCCAAATAATACCCAAACTATTGGAAGCCTTATGGTCAGACCTTCACGTCTTTGTTATGGAAACTTGTTCCCATGTACAAAAAATCCCAACGGCACATATATTGAGAAGAATGAAAGGAAAAAAGAGGTCCAGAAACGTACACCACAAAACGGCATTAATAACAAATCCAGGTTTAGCTCCACTAAAGAGAGGAGCTTCCGATTCCAATCTTCTTCCCTTCGCAAAACAATTCCAAAAAAAAAAAAAAAAAAAAAAAAAAAGAGAGAACGAAACAACCTAAAAGGACAAAAACAAAGACAACAACAAAGAAAAAAAACAGTTACTAAACCACACGACAACAACACTAGTGAACACGCTAACAGACCGAATAGAACACACACATAAAGGACAACAAATTAATGATCTCTCTTCTCCTCAAACCAATTATAAGACCCAGTACTTTACTCGATCGTACTGTACACTTTCATATACATACTATATATATATATATATATATATATGTGTACGTCTTTATTATTGTTTAAAAAGCCTCCTCTTCTCTAGCCAATTCAATATCTTCTTCCCATATGGATTGCTCCTCATCATCGATGCATTCGACACAACCTTCTCTACCAGAGCTTTCCTAGTTTCACCCTGCTCTCACAAATTAAAAAAAAAAAGAAAAACATTTTAAAAATAAATATCATAATAATAATAAAGATGGTGCAATTGATAATTATCAGACCTTGGAGACTTCAAGCGCAGACTGGACGACATAGTTTCCAAAGGGGTCGACGAAAAGCAAAGGGAATTGGGGATGATCCAACAATTCCTCGATGATCTCGCAGACTTGGGATTCGTCGCACTCTTTCAAGCACTTCTCGACAACGTTGCTTCCGTACTTCCCGAACGAGAGCGGCGTGTAGTTTCCCTCGAGTGCTCTCAGGAGACGCCCCGTCACGCTCGGCATCTTCAGGTAAACAATGTGTTGCACCACGTAGTTTCTGAAGGACCAAAGTCACCACACAAAAAACGCCTCATTATATGCAAATGGTTAGTCTTATCTTTGAGCGTTAATTATTTTTCATTGTGTAAGGTTATTACCCGTAACGATCTTGAGAGAGTTCGACGGAGTTGGCTATGATCTGTTTGACGAGAAGCTCTTGGATGGGAGGCGGGGCGTGCTCAACGCACTGCTGGAGCACGCAGCACCCGCTTTTGTCCGTCGCCACGTCTACGCAGTGCCGCGCCAACTCGCTCGCAATTTTCTGAAAATTAGTGCAATGTAGGTTTATTTAATAAAGTTGATAGTCATACAACAACTCTATAAAGACCCATCACTCATATGGTCACGAGAGCACTAGTGATGAAGAATAATATGATGGAGTCTAGGATCTAGAATTAGTATACATGTGTGGTCATGACCATTTAATATCTATTGTATTCCTATTCCACCAAATATTGTAAGACATCTGTAGCTTTTTGTAATTAAAAAATGAAAAAGAAAAAAAAAGGATATGATGTAAAACTAAAGGTACTCAAGAAGTGCAATGGACATCTCTAATGAAATCTCTATCAAGCCAGAAGTTTACGCAGGGGAGAATCATATGAAATCTCTATCCAACAGTAAAGTTGAGTGTCTTTGATAGGCGTGAGAATCATGTGAAATAGTACGTCTTTCAAAAGCAAGATTTGAAATAGTACATGTGAAAAAGAACAATCTCCTTGTTATTATGTAAGAGTGTCTTAGTGATATATCATATGGCCATCTTGTCTCCTATGTTCAAACAAAAGCATAGCAAGCAGTCGTATAAAAAATTATGAAAAACCATTGACGAAGTCAATTCTAAACATTTTCCCCAAAACCACACGTGCACAGGGAAAAAAAAAAAACATTGCCAAAGCACATCAAGAATCAACAAAACATACGAACAGAAAAAAGTACCGCATTTTCTCTGTCGGGGAAATGTCTCAGGCAATGCTGAATAACATGGTTGCCGTTAGAGCTTTTAGTCAAAGCGACCGCGAATCCAGTCAAAGCATTGGCAATCGGAACAACCTGTGACCGGTTACGGGGATTGATAACCTCCATCAACCTCTGAACCACGCGAGTCCTAAATAATAAAAAAATCAAACAAACATAAAAAAATAAATAAATAGGGCTTGGAAATGAAAGAGAACACAAACAAACCCGTGCATATCGAGGCAAACGTGGAAGAGCTGATGCGGATCGTAGGCAAGCGATATTGCGATCCTCGTCCTCTGTCGCTCATTGGAGAGCTCAATCAGCTTCTGAACGACGTAGTTTCCGGACGGGTTGACCGCCAAAGCGCAGATGTGGACCAACACTTCGTCGAGAATGTTCTCGATCTCAGCCTCTCCGACGATCCTCTCCAGCGCGTTCTGTAGAATCCTCGCGCCGCGCTGGCTCATCGCAAGGGCCGCCAGGTTTCCGCTCCGGTGCGGCGGGTCCGGGAAAGCGCTGGTGTGGTTAGGGCCGGGACGATCGGCGAGGAGATAATCCGGAGACGATCGGTTCGAGTAAGGGCTTCGGCACTGGAATGTCCGGCGATCGAGATTCCACGGCTGGCAATACGGATCTTGGTGATTGGCCGGAGAAAACTCGAAAGCCGCTCCGTCGTCTTCTTTGGCGCTGCTCCGAGAGGCGTTTCGGAGCGAAAGAAGCCTCGAGAACTCGTCCTCCAAACTCCGGTACCGAGAGGACAGAATATCGTTCTCGAACACGGAGCGAAACGAACCGTCGTCTAGGGTTGGGCTGACGTAAGACCGTCCGTACCGCCGCTCGAACGAATTCCACACCGGCGATGAGCTCTCCGGCGGCGAATTCACCATCCTCGTCTGAGAATCTCCCCAGCCATTGAATTCCATGGCTACGAGAGGAGAGAGAGAGAGAGAGAGAATGAGAAATAAAGAAAAAGAGTCTTGGAGAGAATTGGAGAGGAAGTTTGAGGGTTTTGGGGGACTGTTTGGCTGGGTTTTATTATATGACTATTCTAGTGTGTTTGGAGAAATAAGGGATATTTCGGCCGGGTTTCGTTATATTTTCAATTTTGAAAAATGAAAAAATGATATAATATATTTATCAATATTTCAGTTTAGGAAATTGGGGGTGAAGACTTATAGACTTGATAGCTGAGGAAGGTAGTGAGACCGAAGGAGATTTGTTGAGATCTTGAGTTTGCATGCAATTTATGGAAAGTTTTTTCATACGAGAGAGAAAGAATAGGAAATGGGTTGTATTTATGTGCAACGCGGCGTATTTCTGTCGCATAAAAAGTAAAAACTTGGCCCAGTGGCCCACCAATCGAGCAATTCCCTGTAGTTGCTTGTCGCTCTCATGCCACGTGGAAGTCTGGCACTGTTTGTCGCGTGTGATTGTTCCAATTGGTTAAAGATTTAATCGAGGTATGTTTTGAACTTTTGATCTTATGATGATGAGGTTCAAGATTTGGTCTGCCCGGTTTTTCTTTTAGAATATATTATTTCTTGAAGATCAAGTTAATTGTTAATTTTTATTTCTCTTGTTAAGCTTTGTAATTGTAATGAGTTAATTTTTTTCATTTATGTACATAATGGTTTTGTTACGTGCTGAATTTCTTTGTTTATTATCGGAATGTTTTATGTGTCCCTCTTCCTCAACACTGTCACTGATTAATTAAGTGTTACCAAAAAGAGCTGATTCCTAGCTAGGTTGTTCAAAACAAAATAGAGAATGCTGGTTTGGAAACATGACCGTGTGTAATGTAAGCCGTTTATTAAATTGATAAAATTAGAGCTTTTCTAATGAAAATATTATATGGTGTAATTTAGACAAAGTTATTTTTGGACCAAATTTTAATTTTGCTCTAATGATATGATAAATATTTTCCACAAAAGAGAATATTCTAACAATATAATTTTAATTTAATTAATTTAACTTAATTATCTACGAATTATATGTCTAATCTAAAATATATATACATTTTAACTAGATTATAATAATACCTTTTTTTTGTATATTACACCAAATTTAGTGTAACTCTATTTATTTTGTGTAAAAAATTATATCATTTATAAAATTTTGGTGTTGTTCAATAGAATCACTCTATACTATTTATAGAATTATAGAGTTGTCCATTAAAAATTTAAGAAACATTTCGATACCATGCACGTATTTCAAAATATGTAGTAGTTTTATTTACAATTAAAACTTCCGTATTTAAAGAATAAAAAAAATAAAAATAAAAAAGTATCCTCATTTGAATCGGGGAAATTTTAATTAGTTTTTTTTTTTTTTTTTTTTAACTTTACACGTACCTGAAAAAGCTCGATATCGTAAAACTATGTATGTAGGAAAACAATATACAACTTACTATAACTAACAAATTTACTTTAACCTGTAAACTTACTCGACTAAACTTAATAAGTAAACAAATTGAATGGTCAAATAGTTAAATTGGACCAAACAAACAAATCATACGTGTATTGACTATTGATATTTGAGAACCATCAAAGAAAGCTACACCATGTACTCTCTAAAATGGAAGTCTAATCACCAAATATTCACATCTCCGGTCTTTTTAGATTTTCCTTTTTCAGTGAGCATTACTTTCGGGTCAGCAATACATTATTTTCAAGTACACTTGAAGTAGTATTTGTATAGCAAGACAAAACAAAAACAACATCTACTCGCGTTAACCCCCTTTTTTTTATATATGTTATGGGCACTCGAAATTTCCGGGAAGCGGACTGATCTAATGTAATGCTCCACATATCACATATTATGAAGAATGTTTATTGGGTTGGAAATATGAATATATGTTTCATTTTAAACTATTAATTATGAGTTTCATATTATTAATAAGTTGACCCCAAACATCTAATTTTGATGACAATATTTTCTGCCCATTAAATTTACTCTAGTGTGAAGATATGAGTAATCTTGACCATCGGAATTAGAAGTCGTCGGAAATTCTGTTTTCGATGCTTAACTTTATGTCACCAAAAGTACCATTCCGGTGACAACCGGTATTGGAAGGTGAGCTTCCGATGGAGTGACGGGACAGTAAGAAACTCACATAAATAATGACTTCCTTAAAAAAAATTCGATTGTGTTTTTATTATTATCAAAATCCAGCGGCTCATACTTCGTCATTTTTTAACTTCGCCACATCGAGGATTTTAAGAGATTTTTTTTGTTTTTCCTTTTCCAGGTGCCATTGGAAGGACTGTAATCGAATTTAAAATCAATTTATTCATCAGAATTCATAAGTTAGCGAAAAATATCATTTTCAATAACTCAAAATTTATCGGTCGAAAATTTCTGCTCCAAAAGGACCTGATGTCCGCGCCATTGGAAACGGTCCTTCCGTTACCGCCCAATTGCCATGATTAGACATCGGTTCCATCCCCTAAAATAATGACTGGTCTTCATTATTTAAAATTTAAAAAAATCATTTGTCTTCAATAATCATGGTTTTCCTTATAAATCCTGTTGTTTACCACCAATCGTGTTCAGATATGATATTTTAACATATTCGTCTCGGGAGCTTGATGAAACCTCAAACTTGGAACCCGTATTTGGGTGTTTGTAGTAGTCTCCCTTGTATGAGATTTATAGATCCTCGTTTCTTGAGAATGTTCATCAACTATAAATGTACTTCTGAAAGAGTCATTTGTGTGCTTGATTTGGCTGAGCCTATTTGGTTCCAATTCATCTTTGACAATAGATAGCCCTGTATGTGCACTTCAAAAGTCATTATTATCAGGTTTAAGGGTCGGGATTAGTACATCTTATTTTTAAGTTGTTTGTTAAAATTAGTGGTTGTAATCGCTTGTTTATGAATCAAATTTTCTCATGGATAGGACTTTTAATTTTTAACCACTGTCGCATGAGAGCTACTTAAGTTCTAAATAAGTACATTAATATTAGTAAGTATAGTTTGTATATTTTAAGAATCATAGGAACTCTATTTGAAATAACTAATTAAAGCAGTAAGATCCCCTTCATATTGTATATATATTATATTTAAGATAAAGTTTAAAAACGCTCTACTATCACTGGTCGACCTTCGTGAGTTAACGCATCCATCCGTTCACGATCAACGCGATGTATCCAAGCTAATATGGATTAAATTTAAATAATCTATTGTGTGTTTGATTTGAAATATTTAACTATTACTATTAGTGGTTTCAATAATAAGTCCGAGTTTTGTTGGAATAAATATCCATACACAATTTTGTTTTGCGCAAATAGTCTTTAGCATTTGATAATTGTGACACTTTAGTCTCTAACCTTTTTTGGAATATTATGGTCCCTAAACTATTAATGTTATAGAATTTATTTCTTTTCAATGATTTTATTCCATAAAATTCAACTCATAAACAACTTAGAACATACTTACAAACTAAACTATCTTGTTAATTTGATAAAAGAAATAAACCAATTGTATTTTGGCCCTGAGAAGATATTAAACAAAAGTTGATACAAGTTTAGATGTTTAGAGTATTATATCGGTTTAATGACATTTTTAAAATAGAAAATAATTTCATTAGCTTGTAGTCGTAGATATGTTTCAAGCTTTTTAGTTTATTTATTTAACACTAAAAATCAAAATAAGTTAGAGACTACAATACAATGTACCCTACCCGCTCACAGTCATAAAAGTTATATTCGTTACCTTAAAAGCATTATTCTCTGGTTTTATATTTTAAATTTTAATATGATATTGCCTCAGCCACTTTTTTTTTTTTTTTGCTTGAAATGCTCACAGCCACTTTGTTTCCACGTTTTCTATTTATAACAATGGAGGTCAAGAACTACGACCAAGAGTCCAAGACCAACTAGGAAAAAATCATTAATTTTGTTTGGGTACTTTTTTTGAAGGTGGTCTCAGTGCAAAAATGTCAGTTGGGGTACGACGGTGCAATAAAAACAAACGGTTAAATCATTCAAACGTGTCGCTTTTGATTGAGCTTTGGTCAATTATTACTCGCAATCAATGAAAATAAAAAGGACTACTTTTTTTTTTTTTAGGAAAAAGGACAATTATTATTTGTTTTTTTCAAGAAAAAAGGACACTCTTGTTTGTGACATTGAATGTTCTGTTGCATGAGGGGCTCTTTCTTAAGGCGTTGGAAATCTGAGCCTTTGGCGCTGAATCGTAGACACAAGGGAAGTAGTTTAATAGATCGAAGCACTTTTGGTTGGTTTTACAGAAGCCAAAGGCACAAGTTTAGAAAGAAATAAATATTGCCTATAATAAATAAATGAACCGTGACAGAGAAAAACGCAACTAAAATGACAAAGCAAGATCAACTCACGATGTTGTAAAGTCTGATACCAAACCACAAACAAAACAATAAACAGTTCTACGTTACAAGATAAGGTGACAAAAAAAGCCTATTCTATAAAGTCCTCGAGAGGTATCATGAAAACAATATGGACGTGTACATAGCCTGTAATTTTTTTTTTTTATTTATTGATTGGACGTTATATTCAATCATATCCTTTCTATATAGTACAGACTGAAGACTATTCCAGCCTCAACAACCTTATAGAGCTCCAATACGCAGACTTCTAGACTCTCCTTTCTTTTCACTTTTTTTTTTCTTTCTTTTTCAAACTTCCAGGCTCTCCTTTTTTTTCTTACTATTCGTAGAGGTAGTTCACTTTTCTATATGCTTTCAAGGTTAGAGAAGTTATTGTGAAAGAATGGCTGAATAAATAGCTTTTTTCTTTTTTCTTAAACGTTGTAGGTGAATCAATCAAGTCCACAAGTGTGAAAGCCTTTTGGAAAGCGAACACCACCAATCTGAAGGAAGGAGACCACAGTGCGCGATGAGATATAGAATGAAGCCAATATAAGCCGTTGTGCTTACACTGACAGCAAGAGCGAACAGAAATCCGGTGACTTCCGATACGATGAAATCTAGCAACAAGTACCCGTTTATGACCATTACCAGCGCAGCCACAGTCCACGCTACTCTCTGCAACCATATTTAAAAAAAAAACAATTAAAATGAATCGCAAATGTTTAGTAATTCTTAATAGAAGCTAAGATGTTCCCAGTCCACTACTTTTTTTTTTCTTTTAAATAAATGTGGGTATCCAGGCTTAGCATGACTAAGTCCCGAGGCTCTAGCAGTTCAACTAGGCTACTTTCCCGGTGGCCCCAAATATTTTGAGTCTAGGTAAAGGTGGACAAAATGGTTAACCGGTTTAGCCTTTAACCATTCAAAATTATTTGCATTTTAACCGATTCAACTTTGGATGTATATTGTCTTTACTTTTACCTTGTTGACCGAGAGAAATGGTAAAAAAAAAAAAAAAAAAACTAAAAAACTAACCGTTCGGTTAATTTTAACCAAAAACACCAGTTAAAATTAATCGATCGGTTACTTTTAACTGGCCAGAATACAAATTAACAGACCGGTTAATTTTAACCGGTTACAATGCCCACCTTTAGGTCTAGAGGAATCGAACATGTGACTCTACACCTATTCACACATCTCATCTCAGCATTCTCTCTTACAACAAGACCAACCCTGGATCCACTGTGAATTGCAGATTTCTGTCAAGAACTTCAGTAATTTCTCGACTTTCGAGAGGTCTGCTCTCTCCAAAACATTTTCTTGCTTTCCCCACAAATCTATTACTATCCGCCTTCTTTTCTTCTACCCATTGTTTTTTTTAAGGCAGCTTTGCTGCAGTGGAAATTGAACCCACGACCTCCACACATGAGTTAGTGTGGAATTACCTCTAGGCTATCCTAGGTACCACTTTCTTCTACCCATTGTCTTCCTATACATATACTAATACAAGTTTGAACTATTCTATACTCACTCAACCCTATATTTACTAATTATTATATATCTTACATTCTTTAGATCACAACCGTTTCATCGTCTACTCTAATTTGGTGACGATGGGATTGATGATTATGATATTGTTCGTCTCAAATAGAAACCAAGCAGTCGCAGGGGATGCTCGATAGTTGGAAGTTAAGAAGTTACCTCGAGAACGGGTCCGATCTTAAACACTCCCATGACCTGCTCTTTTGTGACCAAGGTCAGAAGCGGAAACCCACGACCTCCACACAGGAGTTAGTGTGGAATTACCTCTAGGCTATCCTAGGTACCACTTTCTTCTACCCATTGTCTTCCTATACATATACTAATACAAGTTTGAACTATTCTATACTCACTCAACCCTATATTTACTAATTATTATATATCTTACATTCTTTAGATCACAACCGTTTCATCGTCTACTCTAATTTGGTGACGATGGGATTGATGATTATGATATTGTTCGTCTCAAATAGAAACCAAGCAGTCGCAGGGGATGCTCGATAGTTGGAAGTTAAGAAGTTACCTCGAGAACGGGTCCGATCTTAAATACTCCCATGACCTGCTCTTTTGTGACCAAGGTCAGAAGCGGAATGAGCGCAAAAGGAATCTGCACAGACTGAAGTACGTTGAGCCACTCGTTCAAGACGTCCAGAGATCCTTCGGATGTATTGAAGACGATCGCAACAATGATAGTGGGAACGATTGCGAAACTCCGAGTGATCAACGCCCTCGTCCATTTCTTCAGCCTGAGGTTGAGAAAACCGCCCATGATGAATTGCCCGGCATAAGTTCCGGTTATCGTGCTACTCTGCCCGGCCGCCAATAACCCGACTCCCCAAATATACAGGATCGGGAAAACTCCCCCGCCGTATTTCTCCTCGAGATATTGACCGGCGTTGACCAGCCCTATTCCGTCGGCTTGCTTTGTGCCGTAGAATCCCTTGGCGAAAACGGCCGTCACAAACAGGTTGATCATGAAGGAAATCAAGAGCGCCACAGACGACTCGATGGAGTAATATTTCAGTGCCTCTTGAACCTTGTTCTTCCTCTGGGGATCGATGTTCCTAGACTGGACTAGAGCCGAGTGTAGAAACACGTTGTGAGGCATTATCACGCAGCCCACGACCCCCACGGCCTGACGAATCGTTCTCGAGCTAAGTCTCGGAACCAACAGACCTGAAAGCGAAAAAAGTGAAGTACAGTCGATTAAATATCAGTCTAAATTGATCCCATTTCTAGGCCATGATGAGAAAAATACCGATCAGAAGTTCTTTCCCATCGGGCTTTGCGTCACCGAACATCCAGGCGAACGAGAGAGCCATCGTAGCAATGAGAACTGCAAAAACAGCTTCCAACTTCCTCACTCCATAGTTCTCAAGAAATAAAAAAAAGAAACTGTTCACCAAAACAGAAAACAAAAAAGAAGCAAAAAAAAAACAAGAGTTAAAACAAAACCATTCCAAGTCCCACAGCGAGTCAAGAAAATGCCCGTTTTGTACAAGCACGTTCCAACAACGAAGAAGAAAAAGATCATTCCCTTATTTTCAAACCTAATACTAAGCCTGAAGACAACTAAATCACTCTTCTCTACGGAATCAGACACCAAAACCTACTTACACAAGAGGATCTCGAAAAGGCAATCAAAATTTAACACACAGCTAATTGAAATTCAAGCAACTTATCCACTAAGAAGTTAAACTTAGAATACGATTCTCAATTTAAAGGAAAAAAGACGAACCAATCAGAGGCTGTGATGAGAACCCCGGCCCAGAGCGGCAAAACTCCGCGGCTGAGAATCTGGATAGCGATCGCGCTTCCGATAACCTCCTGGATATCGGCGCCGATGAGCGCGAGCTCGGCCATGAACCAGAGCGCAAGGCGCGCCCAGGTCGGATACTCGTCGCGGCAGAGCTCCGCCAGGTGTCGGCCGGTGGCGACGCCGACGCGCGCGGAGAGGAGCTGAATGAGTAGCCCCATCGCCGTGGCCCACATGAGAAGCCACAGCAGGGAATATCCGGCGATCGCTCCGGCCTGAAGATCTCCCTCGAGATTCCCCGGATCCAGAAACGCTATGCTCATCAGGAACCCCGGTCCCGTGAAGAGCCAGAGTTTCCTCCACGAGAACGCCGGAATCGCGGTCTCAGCCGCCAAGGCATCCGAGTCGTCGACGATCAGGATCTTCTCTCGCGCCTCGAACGCCACCTCGTCTCCGACGCCGTCTCCGTCGTTCGGCGTCGGAATCGGCGACGGTGGTGGTCCAGGGAAGGGGTGGTGGGAGAGTAAGAGCGCGTTGTCATCCTCAGTTCTCTCATCTTCTTCGTCTTCTTCTCTGGGAGGCACTGAGGTCATTTGCTTAGCTTGATCCTCCTGGGATCCACTCTGGATTTGCTTGTTTGTTGTTTGTCTCTGAGAAATTTGCCCACGCGACGATCGAGAATTTTCTATTTTAATGCCTATTTATACGCTTCTTTTTTTTTATTATTTTATTTTACTTGGACATTCATGAAATTGTGTAACTGTATAATAAGTTGTGTAATTGGGAATTTCAGCATTTATTTATGTAATGAAAACTTTTAAGTAGTAATTACTTGAAACGATAAAATTGTAATCTAATCAACATTTTAAATATATTTAAAATATAATTATATTTGTTTTAAGTAGCGAAAATTGTGACTATTTTGTGAAGTTTGAGAGAAGCTTACGATATTTTTTGGTGTAATATGATTATGAGTCTTATCAAGACAAAGACAGAGATGAACATGGAGATTGGTCTTCTTATAGTGGATATAAAATACTCTTATGTCTGAGTTTTGTTTCTTAGACTTTGTAATGTAGTGGCTCATGCTAGTTATCGGACGGTACCAGAAGGACCGTTTTCGACGAATCAAATTTCCGACGCCGACGGAAATGGAAGTTTTTTTTTTCTGTTAAGTTCGGAACTTCCGTGCTATTGGAAGTGGTATTTCTGATACCATAAACAAGTCAGCGGAAATTTGGAAAAACGGGTGAAGAAAAAAAAATCCAGTCCGTCATTAATGGGCCGTTGAATTTTACATCCAACGGCCCAGATTTAATAAATAATATAAAAAAAAAAAACAAACCCGCGGAATTATTTCTTACGTATGCTTCAACTGCCATTACCGATATGTCATGGAAATCATTCTGCCACTTTCGCGGATACGGAATACGGCTATTTCCATGAGGCAAAATAAACAATCTGATATTCTTCCTCCTGATAAGTACCGTGCCAATAGTCAGGATGAGAAGTGGCTCGTAAATTAGCTAATAAAAAATTTTAGTTGCAAATGATGTATTTTGAATCTCAATTTTACGTGAGGATATTTTTATATGAATTGCGTATCTATTGTAATTCTACGTGGACTTTATTAAAAAAAGGAACACTTAAATTTTTTTTGTGTCGTGTTAAATGACGAGAAATTATATGTAATGTATATTACTTTTAAGTAACTACATAGGTATCTATTTAGTCATATATTATAATTTCATTCGTGCTAAATCTAATATTTTAAGTCTATATTTTATTTTTACTCGTTGGGTCTCTATTCATATTTATCTAAATGAAAATCTCATTTTAATAAGTATTTTCAGTCATTTTCAAATATTTTTAATAGAAAAAAAACATGTGTTCTTCGGGAATATGTTTTGAGCAATTTCGACCATTTTAATCATGTTATTATTATACTATATGATTATTTTTGGAACAAATTACTTTAAATCTTATCATAGGAAAACTGCTATTGTACGAAGCATTATAGTGTTTAATTAATATTTTTAGAATATGTACGAGCATATTTAGACTTAGTGTTTAGTATAATTGACAAAATATATATATATATCTTGCGTGTTTTCGTCATAGTTGTAGAACGGGTATCATCTGCTTTACATTCCGCAGACGACGGATGATGTAAGAAAAAAGCCTTATGAAAGAGATGAGGTTCAAGGTGGTACGGTGAGGAAAAGAACGCTCTAGAGCCGATGTAAGCGACAAGGAATATCCCCTAATCTCATTTGGTGGAAAGAGTTCGTAAATACGGTTAAGTTTAAAAGGATCCAATCTACAACAATTAAACCTTACAACGCAAAGTCGGATCCTCTAGTTTTCTTTTCGAATCCCTGCAAGTGATGTGTTTTGAAACGTCAATTTAAGATACACTTTTTTTCACTATAGTTTCATTGTTCGATGTCGCGAACTTTAATTTCATTCTTAGATATATTAATAAAAATTGAAAGACTTAAATTTTTTAAGGCAAATGGAAATTTAACACTGACTTTAATAAATTAAAAATTAATCACAATTTATAATCACAATAAGAGCTGTAAATTACTAAGTTCAAGATTCAAGTACCCGATTAAAAAAAAAGTTTCAAGTACCATGTCAATTATCGTAAACTAAATGCATCTGTGTAGAGATTCAACCCTATGCAAACTCAAGGATTAAAAGTCTATTAATTATTTATCATCGCCTCTTGATGGTGTCTTATCTTTACTTTTAATTAAGTATTTCTAGCTGTGCTTATCAAATCAAATATCCATATTGTTGAGTGGGAGTCATATGCTAGTACTCTAGTCATGTAATGCAGCACTTGAATTATAATATATATTTTTTTTAAAGACTGTATCATAATCGGCTGTTGTACTTTTTTTTAAGATAATTTTGCTGCTAGTAAATATTGAACTCACGACTTTTATTTTGGAGATGGTGTAGAATTATCAGTTAAATTATACAAAAAAATTAGGTAAATAGTCAATTAAAACATTTGAAATTGTTATATAGCCAACTAAAACATTTGGAATTGTTATATAGCCAACGTTTCGTAAATCTTAGATAAATAGTCATAAAGATTACGTGACCTAATAAATAGAAGTAGTTATTTACTTAAGGTTTACGTCTGTAAATATATGAAAGTAGCTATTTACCTAAGATTTACGAAACGTTAACTATTTAGCAATGTCAAACTATAAATGTTGCTATTTAAGTAATGGATTCTAAAATTATACTAGGAACCACAGCTGTTGCACTTGCTCTACTAAATTTAAATTTTGAATTATTTTACATCTGAAATCAAAATTAATTATTTTTTGACATTTGTTTTATACAATGTTCCCATATATAGAGCTAGGGAACTAAAGCTAGTATCATTACTATATTTTGTTTATTTAACAGGATATGTTAATTTTTTCAAGACTTGTAAATATTGCAATGTAAATGAGAATTTCAAATGACCAAATCCTCTCACACGATCCTAGTTCTCAGTAGACCATGTTTATATTATCCTTCTAATGATAACTTGAGAAAAGTAACAAGTGTGTACTAATTTGTATACAAACTTAATTCTCCGCAAGCTCATTGATATGTTGAAAAAATATGACAAGTTCTTGTGGACTTTGTGGCCTACATTCGATAAATGACAAAAGAAAAAAAAATGATAAATGGCCTACATTCGATAAATAAAAAATTATATTTAAAGGCAGTGGCACTGTGGGAACAACTTGCAAAAAGCACACAGTACTATTCTATTCATGCATATCTATATACCCTTTTTTTGCTCGAAAAGAGCATATCTATATACCCGTCTTTAAACCTTAGCCATCAAAAATAAGGGAAAAAAAACAATTGCCCACGAAAATTTCAAGAGCGTGTGGTTACCACGAGACAACCGCCACGTAAGCTTTATGAAAGCATCATTCGTTTCATGGCCATAGAAACGATGGAGTCTGAAGCTTTGGGGTCGGAATATGGGCTTGGTCCTTGCGTGAGAATTGGATGACTTAGTGGGGCTATAGATGGCTCACTTTCCTTTTTCGGAAGGAAGAGATTTCTTGGCTTATCGAGGGAAGTGGAGATTACATGCAGTATTTGTTTTTTTTAACCAAAAAAAAATATTGTCAACTTAAACGTTTGAAATTACTAAATAGTCAACGTTTGTTAAATTTTGGATAAATATTCGTAAATAATGACGTAGCCTAATATATGGAAGTGATTATTTATCTACGTTTTACATCTGTAAATATATTAAAATGACTATTTATCTAAGATTTACTAAACGTTGACAAATTTAGCAATGTCAGACGTTTAAAATGACTATTTTTTTAAGGGCAGTGCAGCAAAATAGCCAAAATGAAACTATGAAATTTGTTTTTAACCTACGTTTCACAATTTTTAGTGATATAATCAAATGACTTATGTGACAATAATTAAAGTTTGATTTACCATTATTCATTAACAAATTCGTCACTTTATCTCTCCTATTTTTTTTCAAATAATTTTTTTTGCATCAAAACTTCAAAAATTTGTATCTTTCTCATACGAACTCGAAAATTGAGTGATTCCAAATCCTACGGATTCATGACGCCGAGATCTTCAAAAATAGATCTATTGTGTTTGATGAAAAATCATGTTTAATACCATATATGTAGAAAAATCACGTTACTACCTTAAATATGGAAATAACTGAAATTTATCAAAAAAATAAAATAAATGGAAACATAAATATGATGCATTAAACATAATTTTTCATGAGTCAATTTTCGAAGATCTTGACGCCACGAATTTGTAGGATCTGAAATCACTCAATTTCGAGTTCGTATGAGAAATATACGAATTTTTGAAGTTTTGATGAAAAAAATAATAATTTGAAAAAAATAGGAGAGAGAAAGTGACGAATTTGTTAATAAATAAAGGCAAATCAGACCTTAATTATGACCACATAAGCCATTTGACTATATCCCTAAAAATTGTCAAATGTAGACTAGATACAAAATCACATGTTTAAAGTGGTCTAGTTAATTACAAATCTTTTTTTTAGTGGATTTTTTAGGTAAATAGCCATATTTATAATAGGTATATTTTATGTCAACCAAGTCCACTCTTTTGACTTGGGAATTTCGAAGGTAATTAAGCGGCATAAATGAGTGGAATTCTACAAAAACTCCATTCTTCTTCTAGAATATCAAACACGGAATGAAACCTTGTTTGAAAGATTATAGAGAAAGGAATAAGGACTGCCCTCTCATTTGAAAGTTGGTGCTAGTATCTGCTTGGTGCTTTGGTTTGTATTTTGGTTTTTACTATCTTAGGTGATTGATAGATAAGCGATTTCCGGAGATCTTGACCATCTGAATTAAAGACCGAGCCAGCCTAAATTTTTAAAGGGGCTAATTTGAAAAATGAATCAAGAGTGCGGATATCACATTCTCTACGTTAAAAATCAATGGTTTGACAAAAAAATACCATTCAATGCAAAAATTAGTTTATATAAAAATGAATGAAAGATAGGTTACAACGTTCTCATTTTTAGGCTAGTTCATAACTTCATATATTAGACACAAACCTTTGACATTAAAAGTTCTACGTGCTAGATTATCGTCAAAATAACATTTGACTTTAAAAGCTTTGGAACTCGAAAAAATACCAAGGGGAAAAATAAAAAATTATTACATTTTTTAGCTTCGTTCAGCGTGAGGAAAATATAAATGAGTTCTTTTTTTTTTTATATTTTAGCACTACCAAGCATACCAAAAAAAATGCAATTTATTAATATATTCTTCATAATATTTTCATTCTTTCATCATTTTTTTTTTTTTTGCATTTTTCTGATCACGAATGAAACCTTAGACTTTAGATAACTGCTTTATACACTTTTAGAACTGTCCTTATTAAGCATGACAATTTTATCCATGTATCCACGTATTCGCAATATCCTATCCGCCACAGTTAAGGTCTAACCCGAACTAATGGGTAAGTCAATTTTAGTGTACGTAATTATTAATTCAATAATTTTTTTAGATTTGTTTATTTTTTATTTAAGTATTTTTTTTAGATTTTTTATTATTAATAAATCTAATATTAAATGGGTAAAAAAATACCCATGGGTTAGCTTGTACCATTTAGAGTTTTACCTATACCCAAACCCATTAAAAATAAATAAGTATTTGTAAGATATGATTTTTTTAAAAAAAATCACGAGTAGAGTTTGGTTTTGCAAGACCTTACCCAAACTCTACCCATTGTCATCCCTAGTCTTTACTGAGAAAAAGTTACATTAATAATATTTTTTAATTAATGGTTGTTTTAAATATTTTTAAAAATAAAAATCTGTTCCAACGATTATTAATACTCTTTATAAATAAAATTATTGACGATAAATAAATTTAATCAGAACCCAAAACAATAAGCACAAAATTTTAGAACAACTTATACGAGTTATAAGTACAATGAAAATATAATTATTTACAAGAGAAATAATTATTTATAAGAGAAATATAATTATTTACAAGAGAAATATAATTATTTCTCACACATATTTTGTCTTCATTGTAATAGATAAAACCCAACAAAAGGGGTCTATATGCTTTCTGTTTTCTACTAATACAACCTAAAGACCCATATGCTTTAATGCTTTTTTCATCCATTATGTCATTATTTTATTCAAGTTTTTGAAATGTTAACTAATATATAATTCTAACACTTCAAATGGGTTAGTTAGTAGATTTTTTTTTTTTTTATTATAAAAAGAATAACGTAAACCTTAGTAAAACTTATAGCGAAAGAGATTAATGCAAGATAGTCGAAATTTCCTCATAATATACAATAACTTATTGATTATCTCATACCAAAAGCAAAGGGTACAAAAACCCTCAACGACGTTGAGAGAATCCCTCCCATATCCCTATTTGTAAGTTGTAAGTTGTAACTCTATTTTCTCTACTCGTGGGGAACAATTTTGGAGAGAACGTTGGCCATACAAAGACGAGGTCTACACTTAGCCATCAAAGCTTGGGCCTTCGGCAAAGTGATACCAAGCCCCTCGGTCATATCCACTGGGCCATCCCCAACTTGGGCCCAATCAAAGCACTGAACAACGAGGCCCAAATTCAGCTTCACGACCCGTAACCCGAAATTCTCGCCGGGGCAGCTCCTCCGACCCGCCCCGAAAGGCATCATCTTGAACCCGTCCCTCACGCCACTATCCTCCTCCCCGTACCGGTCCGGTTTGAAGGCGTTCGGGTCCTCCCACAACCTCGGGTCGCGTTGGATGGACCACACATTCACCAACAGCATTGTGCCACGTGGCACGTGGTAGCCGCTGACCGTGCAGTCCTTGGTTGACTCGTGTGGGACCAGCATGGGTCCCGGCGGGTACAGCCGCAGAGTGTCCCGGACGATGCGGTGGAGGTACGGCAACTTCGGGAGATCGGATTCTTCCAAGAGCCTGTCGTTTCCGATGATCTCGTCGATTTCGGCACGTGCCTTTTTCATGACTTTGGGATGGTTCAGCAGAAGAGCCAAACCCCATTCCATTGTCCCCGATGTCGTGTCTGTTCCAGCCCCTGACAAATCCTGTTAACAAAAAAAAAATATTAAGTAACATTTCGTACCAAGAAATTGTTTGAAATAGAAAATTATTAGCCTCGACTTAAATTATCGCTTTATTAAAAAATATAGCTCAACTTATGCTAAGATCTCTAATAATATGTCGTATAGTCTTGGTTTGGTGTACCAATTTAATAGGTGAAAATATTTTCATTACATAGTAATTTTTATCTTATTCTTTTATAACTAGCTAAGCTAATTTTAAATAATGTATAATCTCACTAATATTTTGGTTTTCGATTGTTAACCAATAGTGAAATGTGGCTTTTATTGTTTCGTGTTTATTGAAAATTAATTTCAATGCCATTGTTCATTGGATGGAAAAATCAGCAAACCATAATCAAATTTTGATAATGAGAAATAATTTTTAATAAATTAAAAGGGAAAAATTAATATTCATAAGTTAAAAAGTGATTTTTTTTACAAGATTATGACATTAAAATAATAAAGTCTTGAGTAGGTTGTTTGTTGTGGAGGAAGGCCAAAGAGGGATTTTTATTTTTATTTTTTATGGAATATTGATAGGGGAGGAATGTGCCAAGTGTATCACACTTGATGTTTGTGGAGGATACCACCTTCTTTTGTCGGGCTCGAGGTGATGAAGTTTGTGGTTAGGAGAAATATCAAATCTTGATCCGGACAATTAGTGAACATCCGAAAGTCGAGGCTTACTTTTTTTTTTAAGAATTGTTCCGAGTATTACAAGAATGATTATTCCCGATAAAATAATTATTTTTAACTGATATATTTTATTTGTGACCATTGACCATTCAAAGACTAAAAACATTTAGTACTTGAATTTCAAAGTCTAGTACATTGTTAACAATTTCCAAATCTTATTTTGTATTTTTAACACTAGGACTAAAAAATAATTGATTAGATTACACAATTTATTCACATGATAGAAGTTAGAATTTAGACTAAAAAAATAGAACTGATAAAATTGGAACACCTTAATAAAAAAAACTTGAAGAAAAATTGGTGGGTTGTTACATACCACCATGAGGCTTCTGATGATATGGTCCTTGTAATACTCAGGCTCGGAGTCTTGGAGCGAAAGCAACATTTGCATCATACTCTTATGCTGATTTTTCTCCGTATCACCGCTCCTTCTATTCCGGTGCTCCTCGATCAGGCTCTGCATGAAATCGTCTCTCCTCTTGTGAAGCTCACTCAGACTCTTCTCCTTTTTTCCGCTCCCGAGTAGCTTCGCCACGGGCACGAAATCCCCGATATCGGTGACTCCGAGCTCGAACGACCTCTGTACGATCGCCCGAAACTCCTTGGCCTTCTCGGCCTTGTCGCTCGCGCCATAGATCCTCGTCCCCGCGATCATCCTCATCATGACGTTCATGGTGAGCTCGTGGAACATTCTCTTCATGTCCACTACCGCCCCGTCTCCGGAGAGGTCCGCAAGGCGGCGGAGGAAGATTCGGGACTCGTCGGCTCGGATGTGGGAGAGAGTCTGGATTCGGTGGTTTGAGAGGATCTCGAGGCTGGAGATTCGTCGCAAGTTTCGCCAGTGGTCGCCGTACGGTGCCCAAAGGAGGCTCGTGTAGTTGTATCCGAGGTGTTTTCCTGCGATTTAATAAAGAAGAAACTATATCAAGTAGATGAATGTTTACCTTCGATTAAAATTATAGTCGGATTATTCATAATTATGCTAGAACTTGACATATAGGGTTTTAAGTAGCCATACCCAACTCTCCCTTCGATATAGATGGACATTTTAACCTTACCTTGAAAAAAACATTGTTTGAAAAAATAGGCTTTAATTTTAAAAAAAAAAATCACCATTTTAAATTTATAAATGAAGGTGAAGTTTAATTGATTAAAAAA
Organism: Urtica dioica subsp. dioica; assembly: GCF_054948205.1. NCBI lineage: Eukaryota > Viridiplantae > Streptophyta > Magnoliopsida > Rosales > Urticaceae > Urtica > Urtica dioica. The sequence goes on from NC_142762.1 coordinate 44,690,111, forward strand.
AGGATTAACTGTAAAAAAGTAATTCGATTTTAATATAGGTTTTAATTTTTATAGATAAATAATCAATTGAAATTAATAAATTTAAAAATCGCTAAAGTTTGTTTAAGCTTAATGAAATAGCTAAAATTTGCAAAGATCAGATTTCAATAATAATTCTATAACTTTATTATTATTTTTTTAAAATGATAAATTACTTATATACAACGTCAAAATTTGATGAAATTGTAAAAAAAAAAGGTTTTGATAACATAAGTCTTTAAGTCTCATTGAAAAAGGTTTTGACAACATAAGACTATTTTGTTATAAAATGTTTAAAGGTTAACTTAAACCAAAAATGTAATGGTTAAGTAAATAAATGCACATCTTTACCTGCGAGAAGGCGAGGGCGGTTTCCGAATGCCACATCATTTCTTGTAAGACACTCCTCCGCCGCCTCCGGAGAAGACACAGCAAGGACTCTCCGGGAGCCCATGCGGAGGAGAACCACGTCGCCGTGGCGGCTTTGGATCTTTCTGACGAAGCGGTGCAATGGCAGTTCGAATATGTAGAGGTGTCCGATGATCGGGAGCGCCGGAAAAGGGCTCGGAGGTCGGTTTTTGATCTTGTCCCACACGTAGACACTCACGGAATGCATTGCTATGTAGAGGACCAAGTAGATGATCGCCATGGCCAACATATTTTCCTATTTTTAATTGTAAGAGGTGAGGAGTTATGTTTGGTATAATGGGGATATGAAGAAAGCGTTCTATATATATGCTGGGTTATGACGTCACATATCTATGATACACACGAGTGTGGATAAAATGTCATTTGAATGCTAGTCTTGTCATCTACGGATAATACCCATTTGCTCGTGTGCATGCAAACTGAGCAGTGGAAGAGAAAACGTGACCGTTCATGAGGATTTGCACTAAATATAGAGTGTCCGTCAAGTCCACTTTTTGAGCTTGGAGTTTTGGAGGTTGACACTTATATATAAGCGTTGCAATATTATGAGTGGACACCTACAAAAATTCCATTCTTTTATAGAAAATCAAACATGGAATGAGACCTTGTTTGAAAGATTTAAAAAGGATCAAGCATAAAATCCCTTATCTCATCCTATTGTGGAAATCCTGGTCAACGAAAGTTGCAATATCATTAGTACTACTAGTATCTGTTTTTTTTTTTCTTTCGAGAATACTACTAATATCTGGTTACTGCTTTGTATTTTGGTTTTTACTATTTTAGGCGATTCGCAGTGGAGGAGGATTTTACTCATAGAAGTAGAAGTGTAAGGATTTTTCTTTCTTTTTTTAATAGAAAATAAGGAAAGTGGAGGTGGATTGCTCATAGATTTTGTCCATTTCCCTTAATTATTAATTACAAGACCATTTGTTTCTTGAAGGAGCCCATTTGTTGTACGGTGATTGGTTTGCAAGCAATTGAGAGACAAGTAGACAACTCATGAATCACAAATGCAAGTGCGTATACAAGACACCACTAAAGGCTTCGACGCTTATACTTACGCTTGTTTTTTTGCCACATATTTAGGTTGAGCTTATCTCTACTTATTATTATTATTATTTCTGTACTTGTACTCATCTTCAATGTTTCTCGTGCTCATACTCTCATAGTAACAGCACATAACACATATTTTGTCTTTTTTGTAATAAAACGCAACAAAAGGGGTCTATATGCTCTCTGCTTTCTACAATAATACAACCTAAACAATAATCTAAATTTTTTTGCCCAATTTCTCGTGGGGTTTTGTACATAAGTGAATCGGGTTCATTGGATCGAGAATCGGATCACTATTTTTCCGATTTTGACGAAACTTCTCCGATTTTGGTCGTATCGCTGCCGGGCTTCACCGAAACAACTTCCGTGCTAGAACCGTCCGGTAACCCCAGTAACTCAATCCTTGAATACCATACCCAAACACCCGTCTGTTACTATCACTAGTTTGTTTATAATTGACAAACTATGGCTATTTTGCAAAAGCTTAAGTTCTATTTGGCTATATAGCCGCTTAACCCTTTTTTTTATGCACCTAGATCTTAATATATGATTTGGTCTATGTGTATTTTTGTATAAGCTTTCTATTTTTCATTTGAAATGGATATAGATAATTTACTGCTTTCACAAAATTTAATGACAAGGTCAAACAAATACTATTGTAAATTTTAACTATTTTACTAAATTTTTTTTTTAAAAGGGTCAAGCAGCTATATAGCCAAATAGAACTTAAGCTTTTGCAAAATAGCCATAGTTTGTCAATTATAAGCAAACTAGCCAAAGTAAGATTAATCTAGGCTGTATTAAATTTAATCTCAACGAACTATAAAGACAGAATGTAAGCTTTATGAGCTGGATTAAAATTAATCGAGGCAGGATTAAAAGTCGTAGTACTCTCAATTGGCTATTTTGCTATACCTAATGAAACTATGGCTATTTTACAAAAGTCATAGTTTGAATTGGCTATTTCATACAATTTTTCCAAAAAAAATCACAAGGGAAGTGAGAGGATGTGAGGCATAGAAGGGCGGGGTCGGAAATTAAGGGGCGTAGAGCGAGCCTTGGAGAGGCTGAGGCCGTGGGTCTCGCTCATGTCCACGGCCTTCCCGTCCACCGTCTCCCAATCGAAGCACTGAAGAAGCGCCGCCAAGGCAAGCCCGACCATCCTCATCCCAAGGCTCTCTCCCGGGCAGCCTCGCCGCCCGACTCCGAACGGAAACAGCCGAAACCCCTCTCTCACCGCCGCCGCCTCGCCTCCCTCGAACCGCTCCGGCCTGAACTCCTCCGCCGCCTCCCACACCCCCGGGTCCCGCTGTATGGCCCACGAGTTCACCAGCAGCATCGTGCCACGTGGCACCCGGTACCCGGCGACGGTGCACTCTTGGGACGACTCGTGGGGGATCAGGGCTCCCACCGGGTACAGCCGCGCCGTCTCCTTGATCACGCGGTGGAGGTACGGTAGCTTTGAAAGGTCCGATTCGTTGACCAACCGGTGTTTTCCGACTTGGCGGTCAACTTCGCCACGTGCTTTCTGCATGGCTTTTGGGTTGTTGACCATCAGCGACATTGCCCACTCCATTGTCCCTGCTGTAGTATCTGTTCCCGCCGAAAGTAATGCCTGCATATCGAACAGCATTAATTACGTACTTTGACTTAGATTTAGGTATATATACCTTGAAATTTCCCGATTTTTTTTTTTGTTGCAGTATTTACGTTTTTGCGGTATTTAATGTATACCGCTCCTACTGACAGCGCGGTATTTCAAACTTTGGTGTAAATATTTTAGCTGCTGTGAGCCACTTTAGACTCACTACGGTAAAATTCTAATCTAATTATCGAAAAATTTATAAAGTAATGTAAATTAGACAATGGGAGAGATAGACATGAACTAATAAACAATTTTCTTAATATTTGAATTGTTTGACTATAATTTTAATTGAGCAGAGTCATGTCATTCGACAATTTAATGTAATTTCTTCTATTAATAAACTACCAATATATATATGGTTTAAAAACTACTTTTTTTTAACCTTCGATTATTTTATTTAAAACTTAAAAAAGTCGTTTCGGTTTAAAAAGTCGGTATCTAGTAATTGCCATGAAGCTAGCTAGTTCTCTTTGTTTTTTCTTGCATGTAGTCAACGTCCACAACTTTTGCCAATTTAAAATTTTAAATAAGACAAGACATAGGTATATACCAGCATGATTCCTCTGATGATCTCATCGGTGTAGTACTCAGGGTCCGATTCTTGCAGCGACAACAAAACCTCAATCATATTTTTATCGTTGTTAGGGTTCGCTGGTTTCTTCCGATTCTCCTCTATCAGGCTCTGCATGAACTTGTCTCTCTTCCTCTGCAGCTCCACAAGGCTCTTTTCGTAGCCTCCGCCGAATATCCACCGGAACGCCGGCACAAAGTCGCTCAAGTTCGTTGTCCCGCCCAAACGAAGCGCATCAGACACCATCTCCCCAAACCTCCAAGCCTCCCCAGCCTCCACGCCATCGTCGCCGTAGTACCTATATATTATTATTATTATTATTATTATTATTATTATGTTTCTAAATCGTCTTTATCCACTTTACGTCATTATCTTTTTATGATTATCATATTTTTTAATAAACATAAATTAAAGAGTAATGAAAAGATAAAAATAAGATAATCTACGGTTGAAAATAAAATCTCGGCGATCATCCAGAGAGTTATGTCATATTACGAAAAGAGTTAGCAGAGATGAGTTGAGTTATATTTTCAACATTTAAATAATGATACTATAATTTTAATTAAGAGTAGTCACGTTCTCATCGTTACACATCCGGAGATTTCTCTCCAATTTTGCGTTACCGTTTCCCGGCGATCATCCTCATCATGTTGTTGAGCATCAGCTGAGAAAGAAAGGGCTTCAACTCCACCGCGGAAGCCTCCCGCGAGACGCGGTGGAGGCGACACATCAGCGAGCGGACCTCGTCGGCGCGCAGGGCGGCCGTGGCGTGGAGGCGGGCGGAGGAGAGGATCTCGGCGCTGGCGATCCGGCGGAGGTTGCGCCAGTGGTCGCCGTGCGGGGCCCACACGAGGCTCGTGTAGTTGTAGCCGAGGTGCTTTCCCGCGAGGAGTTGGGGACGGTTCGCAAAGGCCGCGTCGTTGCGGCCGAAGCAGTCTTCGGCGGCGGAAGGGGACGAGACGAGAAGGACCGGCCGCGACCCGAAGCGGAGAAGGAGGACCGGGCCGTGGCGGTCGGAGAGTTTCGAGAGCGCTCGGTGGATGGGTTTCGAGAAGAGGTAGAAGTGGCCGATGATCGGGAGCGCGATGAATGGGCTCGGAGGGAGGTTTCTGAGCTTTCCGACGAAGTGGCCGGTGATGGTATAGAGAGCTAAGAAGAGGAGAGCGTAGAGAAACAACATATTATGGCTTGCTTGTTAAGTTACTAAAATAATGCTTATTAATTCATGCAAGGGAAGTACCAAAATGTGAGTCTATATGTAGACAAATGTTAGATTCCGGTATATGTCATTGTTTAATTATGACTTTTTAATCAGTTAATATCAACGCTTGTCCGGCGCCTAGAGAGCTATATTATAATGTCATGTAAACGAGAAAATTTGACCGCTGCAAATGGCATGGTCATCAAGTTGCACGGTAGTTCAAATTGACGATTGGGGAGAGTGATTTGTCATTAATATAACTAGAAAAAGAAAAAAGATTTAAAAATTGATTAACTAAACGGTCTTCTATGGTTTTTGTATATAAAAATTGTTTATAGTTCATTTTGATGTTCAGCGTTTTAGCTAACGAGTAGTTTGACTCGAAATCTCGATCAATATTAAAGAACGCATGTTATTGTGCAAGTTACATTAAAGGATTATTTCACATTTAGTTTGTCTTTCTCGTTGTTATATATCGTGTGTCTGGACTTTGTTAGTTGTAGTAGATTGAGAGCAATGAACTACGAGGGCAAGATTAACAAAATTAAATTTGGATAAAATTGTTAGAATAATTTTGGGACTACTAATGTCATTAAATAAATGTGTTGGGTCATTATTAATTAAGTCAAAATTGATGTGGTCTAATTTAGAATAAAGTTTGTGACTTCAAGACATATTTATCATAAAATTATTATGTGGCTACCATAAGTGCTAATCTAATTTGATGAGGGACCAAATTAGAAATAAGCAATAGTTATTAGTAACTGTCTGGCAGTTATTAATAACAGGGTAAGTCCCTGATTGCAGTACGTACGATCTTTTCTTGTATCCCCATCAACAAGAATTCTCCAGACTCAGGCAAACTGCAATCAGAAGACCATCCAACTCTTGGTGTTTGCAATCAATGGATTCAGGTACACTTCCGCTATTAAGATCTTTAGTTTTGGTTCTCTTGAATTGAATTAGGATTTTTTTTAGGGATTTAAAACCCTAACAAAAATATGTATTAAAAAAATCGAAGGGAGGCTTAAGCTTCTGATGGGCCATATAGAAGGTCACTCAAATGTTCCAATCGAAATAAGCTAATTTAATTATTTTAATTTATTTGTAAATTTATATAAATTAATAATTTAATAAAATAATGATATAGTTTCTTAAAAAGGCACAGAAGATTCGAGTTCTCTAAGGCATGTCTCTAGCGAGCCGGTGTGCGGAGAGAGAGAGAGAGAGAGTCCAATGAGAGATTAATTATATAAATTTAGGGGTGAGTAGGCCATAGAGAGATTGAGATAGGAACATAACATGCATGGGGCTTGGCCGCGTGTGAGGGTATGGAGAGGTGATAATTTGGATGATGTGATAACAATGACTCGATAAAATAAAGTCAATCAATTTGGATGGAGAAAAACATAAATAATAATAATTATAAATGCAAACGAATCAGTCGGTACATTATATTATACTCTATATTAAAACGAAGACTAAAAAATACTGTAGTTTCTACGGTATTTATTTTGCCAATTAATAAATGACAAGTGTTTCTTTACTCTAATTAGTAAGTGACACCGTGTTACTTTTCTCTTTAATGTAGAGTGACACCGTGTTACTATATCAAAGTAGAGTAGAATGTTAATGGCTTGGGAATTTGAGCAAAAAAAAAAAATGTTGCTTGCATCTAATGACAGCTGTCTTTTCAAATTCATGCCTATCCTTTTGTTATTACTGGACACATTTATGTTAGCAAAACTAATTATTTGTTGTCGTCCCTATTATGCTCCATGTGGTAGCAACATGCACCATATTATCTAATATATTTATTTACTAAATTATCGAGCACTAAACATTTTATAATTATTTTGATAACAACAAAGTTTTTTTATTTTTGGGAGTTACAACGAGGAAATCTATCAACATACAAAATATAAAGTAATATTTAAAATTTTGCTATGTATTTACAACAGTATGTACACGTATACGTATACCTATATTTTATGTATACGTGTAACAAGTTATTATCTTTAAATATCACATAAATAAAATATTTTCACTCCCGCTAAGTTTTTCTTTATTTTAATTACGTACACAACATTATTAAACTTAGTATTGATAAATAAATTTCAGCTAATATAAATTTTAAATTCATCTTTATAATTTATTAACATTACAAATTCTAATTTAATTTACAACATATACACATATACATAAATATTCATGTTTTATAATTTTTTCACATCCTAAATTCTAAAGTAAAAATTTCAGCTAACATAAATTTTAAATTCATCTTTATAATTTATTAACATTACAAATTCTAAATTCTAATTTTACAACATATACACATATACATAAATATTCATGTTTTATAATTTTTTAACATCCTAAATTCTAAAGTAAAATCTCTATTGTCAGGATGTTTTGAAAAAATCTATAATCACCGTATCATCTATACCACCACTCCCGTCCTAGCATATAGTTTAATGATGTAGACGAATGTGTTAACCAATTAATATGTATATATAACCACTTTATATATTCAAAAACATTTATGATAAAGGTGATTGTATATGAAATGATAAAAGAAATTATAACGTTATGAAGATCGCAAATGTTATAACTTTTGAATAACTATACATTTTATGTATACATGTAACAATTAACACGAAATGTTACATTTATCTATACATATATAAGATTATAAATATGTAAATAAGATATTTTCCACCCCATTCAGTTTTTTTTTTGTTTTTTTACGTACACAATATTATTAAGTTTAAATTTCATAAATTTATGCTAATTGACACTAAACATGCGCATAATAACCCGCACAACGTGCGGGCTCTATAACTCGTTGTAGACTATAATATTATGTCTTTATCTGCTTCTTCTTCTTCTTTTGTCTATCACAATGTAAACGATATGATTAATTATAACATAATTTGTAAGTTTAAAGTAAGTGTTTGATACGGTTAAAAGTTCATAGACACTATAAATAGAGTAAAAATCCACAAGATACTTTGTTCGTGAAGTAAAAATCCAAGATTTTTTTTACGTAATTAACCGTTATATTTATCAAATTCAAAATTTATTGTAGACAGGATAAAAACCAAATCAATCAAGACCATAAATTCGTTTTCTTTGGCTGCTCAAAGAAAGTGGCCTAAAATAGGCTGCATACATGTAAATAGTCAAGGGCGTGGCCTAAGTTGCCGTAAAATTAAGTTCCGATTTTATAGATTCTAAAGAACACGTTGAAAATTGAGTTCATTACAACATGAGAGAGAGAGAGAGAGAGAGAGAGAGAGAGAGAGAGAGAGAGAGAGAGAGAGAGAGACTACAAGCAATTTTTCCTCTCCCACGACGGAAAAACATTAACTCCACAAATCGATCTAAAACATTAATAATTATATTATTAGTGCCAACTTCCCTTGAATTAGTAAGCCTATTTTTTATTGATAATTTGGTACCATGAAATAGATGTAATGCCGTAAAAAAAACGGGTGGAAGGAACTTCTATAAACAAATGACAAGTTCGTGGTAAACATTTGTATCAATTTAAAGATTATGGAGTAACTTGTAATAAAATGGTGGAAGAGTTTATGGAGCTTATGTAATGCCACAGAGACTATGGAGTTTGTATTAAAATATAGAGCTGTATCTATATATTTTTTTTTTATAACAAGGCTAGTTGAAGAGCTATATCTAGTTAGTTCATGTATTTGTAGCGACGAAAAGTTTCCAATAGTAAGGTCAAACTAGTGTTTCTCTCCTTTTATTTCTTTCATTATTTAATTGATAGGCACTTTTCTAGAATATGATCAGAATGAAAGGTGAACAACAGAATGATAGTGTCGTTTAAGTCTAAGGCTCTAAATTGGAAATGCTCTATTACAATTTACAACAGAATTGAGAGGAAAAAAAAAAGATGTTTGGACAGAAATGCTTGTATTTAGAGCCTTGAGATTTTATGTCCCTTTTTAAGCTTGTTGTCTAAGTAATCTATAAATTTTGTGTCTAAATACTAGTTTATCTAGAAACAAGTGAGTTGAGAGATAAACTAGTATTTATCTACAACTGAGTTAGAACAATCTAACACAACTAGATCGGTTAAACTGTTGGAATCAGACACATAGAGAACAACCTACTAGGCACTGAAGCTGTTTCCATAATTTGTTTAGATAATGAAAATTTGGAATATTGTGTGCTCTAGCTTGGCCACGATATCTGAAAGCTTGTGTACAATCATATGATATGGCAAACAGCGATTCCTATATCTGAAAACACACCCCCGAATCGAAGTGTGGTTTCACAAGTCACATCGACCGATAATTGGCTTACTCCGGCTTGGACGGTTTATTTCTCTGTTCATGTTAGGGAGTTAGAAAAAGAGATATAATCGGATGTTCTACGAGCGAGCGACGCTACAGGAAAATGAATATCATTAACAGCGTACCTCTTGAGGGTCGCGATGAGGCTGAGCAAGGGAACTAAGTTGGTTGCTTTCCATGTTCTCGAGCAATCTGATCACCGTTTGCAGGTGAGGAATGCTGCGAAAGACCGAAAGACTCATGTCTCAGAGCTAATGCCGAATTAGTTATAAGACATGTTAAAGAGCGAAAATAGAGTTCGACTCGGACCTTTGTAATCCGGTTTCCATGTGTGCATCGAGCGAGGAAATCACCGGAGGCATTTGCTCCAAGAGCTTCAAGGAGGGAGCCGAAACTTTCGAGTTAGAGATTTTTATAAATTTTTGAAGAGCCTTGTTTCAAATGTATTTCGAGAAATGCGAGTACGTACATACATACTTGACCCGTGTTCTTTATGGTCGGGGTTTTAGCCAAGAGATTCTTCGGCAGCTTCACTAGTTGAGCCTGAACAAAAGTTCCAAAGCTCAGACTAAAAGTAAAAAACGTGATCTTTCCCTAAACTTGATATCATTGAAAGAACAACAGATCAAAATGGCTTTCATGTTTCCCTTCTACAAATCATTGAAGTACCCATTCTCCAAAAGTTCAATCATATTACGACTGCAAAGTCTTTTTCCTATTCACCCCTAAAGGGTCTATCAAAACCCTTACACAGAAACAACCCATCATTATCTTCGTTCTGGGTTTTTTTTTCGGCTGCTAGTTCAGTCTAGACCGAGAAATTAAAGCAAAGACGAAAACGGTGATAGGATAGAGAGATTGATTTTACCTGGGAAGGAGATGATTGTTGCATGAGATGAAGAAGATTGGAAGTTGATTGGATCGCTTGTGAGATCTGTTCACTCACCGTTGACTTCGCTGTATTTTCTCTAGTGGGCCCACCTGAGCTCGCCATTCTTTTTTTGAAATCTCCACCCAAACAAGAACAAAAACGACGCGAACAAACGCCCTGTACAAATACAGCTCTCTTGTGCTTTATTAAACTGATTAATGCCCTTATTTTATTTTATTTTATTTCGACTGCCCTTTTTCATTTTTTTTTTTCAATCATAACCTCCGTCGCTGCCGAACATACCAAGAGCAAATTAGAGAACATCAAAATTTATCAATACCATCGAATTCCAAATGAGCAACCACCGATCTCGGAAATATAGGTTAAAACCCTAAATTCCTAGAACCCTAGAACACGCAGGAATAAAAACAAAGCCCAAATCCTCAGAGATTCGAATCAAGCAATTAAATTTTATCAATCGAATCAAAATCCTAACAATCTACAAATGGTTTTTCGGACAGAGCACGGGAAGAGGAAAAAAAAAAGTATTTACCTTGAAGCGAGCAGAATTCGCTGATGGCCCTTCCTTCTACAGTCTACTATCCCTTCTTCTTCGGTTCTTTCTCTCTCTCTCTCTCTCTCTCTCTCTCTTTACTCTCTTCTCGGTCGCTAAACCTTAAGCTCGGGAAAGGAAATTCTTAACGGATTTGCTATTAAATCCCTCATTCTTTGTCCTTCGTAGTTTCAACCACAGTCCACAGGTCATCTTTTTTTTTTCCCCCCTCTTTTAATTGTTGCAAATTGCCGTCTTCCATGACAACTTAAAATATTTTACTATGAGTGAAAATAAAACTTAACTAATTTTTTTTATTCATAATATTCTAAAATTCTTTTGGAATTTAATTTCACATTTGAGATATTTTCTTATTTTTAAAAATTAACCGAAAACTTTTATTCGGCAACGAAATTAACTCCAGAAATTCTCGAAATTATTCTAAAATCTTATGTGACCCTAGACATTTTATTTTTTCATCTTTGGATCATTCTCGCCATTGAAATTAATTTATTTGCAAAAATTGAGAGTTTAATTTGGAGATGTAAATATTCAAAATCTTTAGTTAGAAGTTAAAATTTACGAGGAGAATAAGATAAAAATCCTTACTTTACATATTATTTTCAAACATAAAATATATCTGTTTCTTACAAGTTACAACTTCAACAAAAATAACTACTAATATCAAATTTAACATTTCAATTCACGACGTACATGACCATAACTACATTGCGGCCAACACAATTAATCCTCCACTTAACATAATAAGAAGTAAAAATAAAATCGTTAGTAGCAAAGTGTCGGAATATCCGTCAGTGACAACAAGAACAGCACCATAATCTTGTTCAATAAAAAGGTGAAGAAGACTCTAAGAAGGAAAAGCTTTTCAAACCAGAGAACCACGTGCATTAAATTAACTAAGTAGAATACAATATGACTTGTTCGAAACGTAACATCTAAATTACTTTCATTTCTCATCAACAACACAATATACATTATGCAATGCAATTGTTGATGTATCACAATTCACAATTTACGCGTTAGGGCTTAGAAAACAAAGCACGGCACGTCATAACCTAGAATCCCAACCTGCATTTGTTCAACATCGCCAGTTGACGTACATACCAATTTTAAGCTTTTAATTGATCGGGTTGATCAATGTTTTTGTCGACCAATCACTCATGTAAAAATAATAAAATACTACGAAATACGACCCATTTCTTTTCACTTCTACAAGCCAACATGTTTGTACAGCAATGGACAGAAAAATAAGAACAAAAACTTTTAAATTCAACAAAACTGATGAACTAAGTAGCCCATGAGTGAAGGAATCCGAAGATTTTAAGGCCATACATATTAGTATATTGAATCCAACAACGACGACGAACTACAGTTAAACTATAAGTACTTAAATGTCCTTTTTTGCAACAGAAGATATACATATATTGAAAAGGGTAATTCTAAAACGACGACCATTAATTTTTTTTTTTTTTTTTTATCAAAATCTATTAATTATTTATAATTTCAAAACTATGATTAAGTTTGTCAATACTTATTATAACTTTTTATTGACATGTTTGAACACAATTATTCATTGACATGTTGGTCAATAAATAAATGTTCATAGTTTTGAAATTAGAAACAATTATTAGATTTTGGATTAAAAAAAAAAAGTTTTAAACCGTCGTAATTTTGGTATAATCCCTTACCACTAGGATTCGGGGAAAAGAGTCGGCATGGATTGACGTGGCTTGACCTTGGCGAACAAAGGGTGTGCCTTCGGGTTGCTGAGCCCAATCCCTTCGGTCATGTCCACCAACTCGTCCCCCACCCTCTCGAAATCAAGGCATTGTAGGATCGAGGCGAGAGCGAGCCCCACCATCTTCAAGGCCAGCCCTTCCCCGGGGCAGCCCCTCCTCCCGAACCCGAACGGGAACATCCTAAACCCGTCCCTCTCCCCGCCTTCTTTCTTCTTCGAAAACCTCTCGGGCTCGAACCGCCCGGGCTCGGCCCACAGGCCCGGGTCGTTCTGTATGGCCGAAAGGTTCACGAAGAGCATGGTGCCGCGGGGGACGCGGAACCCCCCCACCGTGCACTCCTCGGAGGACTCGTGCGGGACCAGAAGCGGGCCCGCCGGGAACATGCGCAACGTCTCGAGGACCACCCCGCGGAGGTAGGGAAGGTCCGCGAGGTCGGATTCTTCGACCGGCCTTCTGTCTCCGACGACTTCGTCGATCTCGGCTCGCGCTTTGGCCATCGCCGTCGGGTTGTTGAGAAGCAGCGATAGAGCCCATTCCATCGTCCCGCTCGACGTGTCCGTACCGGCCGATATAATCACCTCAACAAAGTAATTGTTTTAGATCAAATTTATGATAAAATTGAATCATCGAAATTGGCAATTTAAACCTTGAAATACATTACGGAGAAATGAATCTTAATCTGACCGGATAAGGCCATGGATAATACCAAGAAGCAAATAGATAAATAAAAAGCACCAAAATAATACTTAAAATTTAGGCATTTCATTTAATTTCTATGGCATATTCCGGTAGCCGATGCTCGGAATATTTTTTTTTTATAGAACTTCCAGCAAATAATAAAAAAAAGGTGATGTAGTTAAATAATCAATTTAAAGTTATGAATTTGCAAAATAGCTAAGATTTATTTTAATTTAGCGGAATAGTCAATGTGAAGTAATCTAGTTTCAAAATTTGTTTTGACCCCAAGAGTAATTTATTTTAAAGTGATAAATTATTTATAATAATCGTCAAAAATTTTAATTTTGACTGTCAAAAATATTTTGAAAACGTAAATTTGATTATTTTGCTGAAAAGTTGAAACTTTGACTATTTTACTAATCAATAAGTTTCAAATGACTATTTTGTACAATTTTTCCTGAAATAAATACAATGTCCATTGGTAACTAAAAATGTATGTAGAATGGAACAACCAAAATTCCAATACTAATTTAAAATTAATCTGGCTGGAATAATGCAAATAAATAGTTTTTTTTTAAAACAAATTTCTCAAATTTAGGCATTTAATTGAATTTCGATGGCATATTCCAGAGCCGATTATTTTATGATAGAACTTCCGGCGAAAAAAAATAATAATAAAAACAAATCTATATTTCCGATCACACTTAAAATTTATCCCAAGTTATGGCCAAAAGATAAAATTTTTAACCAAAAAATGTAGGTAAAATCGAACAATCGAAAATTCAACTCTACGAAGAAATTAAGCTTACCAGAATAAGGCCTCTGATGATTTCGTCAGTGTAATACTCAGGTTCAGTCTGTTGCAGAGACAACAAGACGTCGATCATGGTCTTCTCGTTCTTCTTCTTCCCGAAGAGATCGTCGTCTCTGTGTTGTTGGATCAGCTCCTGCATAAACTCGTCCCTCTTCTTCTGCAAAGCCACGAGCCTCTTCTCGATCTTATTAATCCCCAACCACCCCAACACCGGCACAAAGTCTCCCATCGTCGCTCCGCTCAGCTCGAACGTCTCCGTCACGATCTCCCTAAACCGCCGCGCCTCCGATCCGTCTCCTTCCTCACCGGCGCCGCCGCAGTACCGCTTCCCGGCGATCATCCTCGTGATCACGTTCAGCGTCAGCTCGAAGAACGTCGACTTCATGTCGACGGTCCGGAATTCTCCGCCGCCGCCGCGGGAGAGGCGGAGGATGAGCGATCTGACCTCGGAGGTACGGACGTCGGCGAGGATCTGGAGGCGGTGGGAGGAGAGGAGCTCGACGGTGGCGATCCGGCGTAGGTTCCGCCAGTGAGGGCCGTACGGGGCCCAGACGAGGGAGGTGAAGCCGTAGCCGAGGTACTTTCCGGCGAGAAGGTTGGGGCGATTGGCGAAAACGACGTCGTTTCTGGCGAGGCACTCCTCGGCGGCTTCCGGCGAGGAGACGAGGAGGACGGGGCGGGATCCGAGGTTGAGGAGGAGGACCGGGCCGCGGCGGCCGGAGAGCTCGGCCAGCGATCGGTGGAGGGGCTTCTTGAGGAGGTACAGATGGCCGATCAACGGCAGAGAGAAACCCGGGCTTGGCGGGAGATTTCTGCGGAGGACATACTTGGTGGTGATGTAGATGAAGAAGACGACGACGCAAACCGAGGGGTATGATAGGAATTCCATCGGTTTAGCTCCGCTGCGAGAGACTTGCGTTTTTTGCTCTGCTTAATTGAAGATAAACTACTTTCCAACACAAAAGTACCAATCATTGGGCCTAAAATACCTAACAACCTGTTTTCGAATTGAATTTTCGGACAGGATTTTAATTCTCTGTGTACGTCCTCGTTGATGCACGAAGATAATTTAAATTTCAAAATTTGATTTTAGTCAACCTTTTGTTAATTTTTTGTAAATAGCCACCTTACTTACGTAATAACTTATTAATTGAAAAAAAATTACACGTTTATCCTTATTAATTAAACTTACTAATTAAAGTTTTTTTTTTTAATTTGAATCTTGCCGATTTGAAAAGAGTTTTTAACGTGTATTTCAGGATTTTATGGACGTGTGATTTGCGTTGACTTTATCTAAGTTTGTTTCTATTTTAGTGGCTATTAATTATGGAATAAAATCAGTAAATATATTATTTTATTTACTGAATATTAGGTGATTCAAATCAGCGAATCGTCCATTTTTTGGCTTATTTGTCCCCCAAAACAGTTTGATTTTCAGAGTGTATTTGCGTTCACAAATTCTGAAATTGAACGTCATTTTTTTCCCGGGTTCATGTATATTGGTTGTTAATTAACAAGCATTTTACTAGTAAATAATTAACAGGCATTTTACTAATAAATAAACCAATTATTTACTAGCAATCCTTGACAGATTTTTACTGAAATGAACCTGTAACTCAAACTGCAAGATTGAAATACTAATTAATTTCACAAATATCAGTAACAGATCTAATGAACCATCAAAACCCAAAGCATTGTCATTTCCAAAAACAAAGTAAGTCTATAAATAAATACCAAAAACATACCAAAAATAAGTCTGTAAAAACTGATAACTGATTCAAATTACATACCAAAAACAAAGTAAATAAATAGTTGTATGACAGATTTAACAGAAACTAAAAACTAAATTCCTAAGTTGAAACTTGGTTGGTCTTCCGGTTCATCGGTGGCATTTTCTCGTTCGCGGTTGGGGGCAGTTGTAGGGAGTTCCACTTCGTCGTCATTCTTCTTATTTCTCGTCTCGGTAACGTACGGAGAAGTTGTTAAAACAGACTTCCTGCACGTACGTTTGGGTCGCTGAATGTTGGGCTGTTGAATCGGAGCCTTCGGTGATGGCTTCTTGGTTCGCTTTGCAGGAATCGGAGCCTTCGGTGATGCCTCATTAACAGTTTTTTTTCTTTAAATCAGTCCAAAAACAAACAACTTTTCAGAAAATCCCGAGCAAAAATGGTAGAATCGCCATTTTAGGAAAAAAAAAAATTGTAACAAAAACTCGGGAAAATACCTTGAACTTGTTCTCTGAAAATTTTCTGCAGTTATCGAAAAATTTTCGACGCCTTCTTCTTTCGATAACTGCAGAAAATTTCCGCACCTGGGTTCTTATTTTCTTGAATATTCATCGGAGATCGCGATTGAACTTCGGGGTTCTTCTTCTTCGTCGCGTGTTTTGGGTCAGAGAAATGAGGGATTTTTTTTCCTTTTTTATTTCAGCAGTGAGATTGTGAGAGAGAGAGGTTGCGTGTTAGCTCATTAAAGTCTTTTAATTTCCTTACCTCGAATAGCGGGAGCAGTTACTGACTAAATCTTTATCATTATTAATTAATATATAGTTCAATTTGGGCGGGATTCAAACTGAGGTCGGTTTGGTCTTTTTATCTTTTGTAAATTGGTTGGTGTGCCTATTTACTAAAACTTAACAAAAAATTGGCTAAATTTAAATTCTCTATACAAAAATGACTATACACCTATATAACCTTTTAAATTTCGTAAATATCGCTCTAAGTTTTCTGACATAAATTATGGACAGAATAAATAACATTTTCATGTTTACCTGTCTGTGTCTATCGCCCAGGTTTGAAAATATCAACCTTATAGAACTGTAGTTAGTGGGAATATTTGAATTTATTTATAGAGCATTAGTAAGTGGGAATATTTGAATTTATGCATAGATCTGTTAACTAGCGGAACAACACAGATGATTTCAACGATTTTATATGTTTGTGAGTTGTGACGTGATTGTTTTCGTTATTGTACGCGTGTATCAAGGAAATTTCGGTTTATGCTCTGTTTTGTATACAAAGTGACTAAATAAAAAAGTAGAGTTTAGGTATGTATATAGATCTTTTAATTGAGTGAAATATTAAATCATGAAAACATTAAAATAAAAAAAATAAAAAAACAGAGTAATACATCATTATGAAGCACACATAACACTTTCTCCATTCAAGTTATAAAGTCGTCCGTATAGTCAATAATTATTTCCTTTAATTTGACTTTGAGGCATTCAAAGAAAAAAAAGAATGCCCTGCAATATCGTGGTACCAAGTAATTTTCCACTTCAATCACGCCAAACACACACAAAATTCACAAGCTCACGCGTGTAGATAGATAGATCATCGACCTCTATGGATTGAACAGTTTTCTTGTTTTGTGAATGAGCCTTCGACAAATCGGACAAACCCTGCTCTCAGTCTCCATAATCCTACAAAAACGAGCGCAGTGATTTTGTTCACAATCAATACTTTTAATAAACACAATTATAAACTTGATCTTTGTAATGTAAAAACTATTTACCTCTGGGCACAGTTGTAACACGCGGCACAGTGACCACAAGGAACGAAGAAGCAATTTCTCTGCTCATCGTAACAAACGACACATAATTTGGCGTCGTACAAGTCCTCTGACGAGCTACTAGATCCTCCAGAGTCTTCTTCTTCTTCTTCTCGATCAGTTGATCCATAGTTTCGATGGATTGGCTTTTGGCACAGCAATGACTGAGTCTCGTTGACTTCTTGTGCCGCCACGTACTGGTTTTCTACCGGACTTTCCGTCTCTTGATCGTCACAGGCTCCAAGATATTTCAGTGCCAGAAGTAAGAAAATCGTAATAAATCCTGTCAATTTTTCAACACGTAAAAACAATTTAATAACTCAGCTCAAGAGAGAGGGAAAAAATGATCAAGAGTTTTTTCGAGCTACCTAAAATCGCAATGTAAGTCACTACTCGGGCAACAAACGAAACCTCGAGATACCAGTCGTCGAGATTATCCTGCCACAAATGAAATCATCTTAATTATCTAAGATCAAGACAAAGTTTTTTTTGGGTAAATTACAGGAGTAGTGTTTTTTAAGGTGCAACATTTTTATAATAGTAGTTGTTCTAAAAAAATAACAATAAGAATAATAATTTTTATAATATAGCTCAAAACAATAACAATTTTTTTAAAAAAATCTGTAACGTTTGTTCACAACATAAAAAACACGTTTTTCGCAATAAAAGTTTTATACACAATATTTTTACAATCAATGTAAAAAAAAAAAAACAAAAAAAAAACCTATCATATGCAATTTTCAATATGTTTTTCAGTGATGGGCTTACTTTATCAGGGGTGGTTAGGATAACATAGTGCGCGTCTGGGAACGAGAGGCTGAGCTGGCACGAGCCCTTTGAAGTCGAACAATTGTTCTTCGCGTTCGTGACATCGTACATTTTCGACGAAACATTCATGCTGTACGAGAAAATAATGCTTCTTGGGTTCGAGTTTATGATCTCAAACCGGTACTTGTCATCTTCCTCAATAACGTACTCAACCTGTTTACCTGTATTTAAGATAATCCATTTTCAAATATTATCTTCCTTTTATTTTATGATAATCCTTTTCTATATCATAGTTAGTTTAGGTTGACTTACATTTTGTTGATTCGTTTAGCGTGAGGGCTTCGAGATTGCTTGTCTCTTGTGGAAGCAATGTCTCGTATTTCAGTTCACCTGTTGTATTACACAAACAAAGCATTTAATTTTGGACATACAGCCGAAAAATTGAAACGTATATCAAGTACATTATAAGAAGAGAAGTCAACCTTTGACCACATTGATCACGAGTTGGTTTAGCAAGCTTTTGGGGGCTTCCAAGCTCAAGCTTACCTTCGAACCTCTGTTTAACCACAAAGAAAATCCCTGCAAAAAAATAACCCCTCTTATATATAATATACTATATGAATCGTGTCAAGAACGAAGAGTCGATTATTATCGGTTACCTTGCGATTATAAGCTCGGACGATCAAGTAGTTTGACACAGTCCAATTCGATTCCGAGCTAAGTTTGGGCTTTTCGGAGAAAGAGTAGAGGAAAAAGCCTTTCTTGTCCTCATCAAGCACGTTGACTTTCTTGATGAAGAAGGAACTCGCTTTGACCAGCCGGGACGAGCTCGGACCGAGCACCATACGGGAGTCCCCATAAAAGCCGTACCTAAGAACTACCGAAACTGCACGGAAAACAAATATGCACGAACAATTGCTTTAGATTTAAAAGTGTCCCTTAAAACCCAAGAAACCAAAAACAAAATATTAAAATTACATGCCACAGATCCAAATAGTGAGAGGAGTCAAAAGCCGAGCACATGTCTCGTGCCACTGATGAGAAAGGCCGGGACTCGAACTCGGACTCGGACTCGCCATCCAAAACGGGCGGTGCATGGCTCGCAATATAGATATAGAGTTTGTGTTTGTGTTTGTAGAGAGAGAGAGAGAGAGAGAGAGAAATGTGAAGAATATGCAAAGTTAATGTTCTATTGGGGATTAATGAAAGAGTGGTGATGAAAGTGTGATATAAGAGTAAGACTAGTAGGTCTACTCACTGAGAATTCAGTAGTGTTTGGTTTGAATCTTTCAGTCTTGGGTTTTTTTCAACTAACCGTTTGTAGGTATGATCTGGCGGGTAATTCTCTTGCTAATGATTTTGAACGTTAGGTGTTTCTTACCTTTCTACTAATTTTGACTTTCCCTAAATAGTTGACGTTTATAAAATGCCTTTATTAATAATTTGATATATAGCTCATAAAGACATAAACTATATTCTATACAGAGTGCAACCCCACACGCGCTAATTATTAGTTTAAACTTCAAAACAAATCAACTAAACTTCGGGATTCGTATTCTCTCGATTAAGGAAAGTTTGTATTTATTTTTAAAAGAAAGATGAAAATAAGATATTTCTATACGGTCATTCAAAAAAAAAAAAAGATATTTCTATACGGGAATGTGATTTAACTGCTCATTTAACATGAAGAAGCCCAGGGGTGCTTTCTTTTATAACATAAATTGAAGATTTGTGTATAATAATTCGTGGGATTAAGATGATCATCCCATCATCCTTGTGATTTTTTAGAAGAATTTACCGGTCAAGTTATCAATATGTATACTTTAATGTCCACAATTTCAGAAACTAATAAATAAGGGTAATTAAGTAACCCAATAGTCCATCATATTTTTAATAAGTTGTCAAAATTTCATTTTATTATAAAAATAGTTCACCAGCTCGCAATAAATTAAATTAACTAAAAAAAAATTTAATTTATTGCGGGCTAGTGAGCTATTTTTTTTTAATAAAATGAAACTTGAACTATAATCTAAGAGCCAATGAAATTATTAGTTATAGCAAATTCCTAAATTAAATAAATATTTGGCCTCTTATACGGAGCCTAAAAAATATTTAACTCATGATTCATATCTAAAAACAAAAAAATATTACGATTGGGCTTGCTATTTAGAAAATATCTAAAACTGGATTTTTATCTAATTTTTTGACAAAAATATATCCCTCTAATAAACTAGACTTTAATATTAAATTTTGTAGAGAACAATCACGAATAATCGCAAACCATCACAAATATTGAAGAACAACGACTTCTTTAGCAACGACAACTACAAAAGAAGTCGTTGTTACCCTTAATTTCAATATTTTTAATTTTTGTGATTATTTGCGCTGGTTTAATTACGATGAACATCAATAATTTAAAGGGTTTAAATTATTTAAATTGTTTTGGTCAACGACCACCAAAAAATCGTCGCTACCATTAATTTCAATAAATTCTGATTCCTTATATAAGTAGTGGCGGTGGTGATTATTTGCGATGAACATCATGGATTTAAATGCTTTCAACGTACTTTTGTTCATAAATAAGGTAAAAGAAAATTAAATTTAATATCAAGTGTAAATAACAAGCCCAATTTTATCTAATTAGTTTTTAGGTCATAAAAAATTAAATTTCGCTTGAAAAACCTATAAATAGAAGGCTCACCTTCTTAAAAATGGACCATTCTTTTATCACCCAAACCTATTACTCTTCAGAATTGAAGAGAGAAAAGGTAAATAGAAATCCATCAATTCATCATTTGATCTTCTTAATTTCCTTAGGTAATAACTAGAGAGATTTAGTAGAGAGAGATAGAGAGAGCTCGAGAGAATTGTTTGTTGTGATTGAAAAGCATCACTAATTTACTTTGACTAATTGTATATTACATGTACAATTCAATCTCAACCATTGGCTTATAACTAACTCCAACTAACACACTATTGAGCAATCCTAGACGTTCGCTAGTCCAGCTCAGCAATCCTACTGATCCTAGCTCACTATACTCAACATAGCCCCCTCAAGCTCAAACCGGTCTTGCGATTGAGCTTGGAAAAGAGTTTTACAAAGTGAGGAATAGTAAGTGGCTTGGTGAACGCATTGGCCACTTGATCTTCAGTAGGGACATAGCGAACTTCGAGTTGCTTGGCAAGGACGTTTTCCCGGACAAAGTGAGCATCAACCTCGATGTGTTTCGTTCTTGCGTGAAACACGGGATTGGCGGCTAGAGAGGCAGCACCGAGATTGTCACACCTAATAACAGGTGGCTGCGGATCGAGTTTGACACCAAGTTCATTGAACAAGGACTTGAGCCAAACAAGTTCAGCTGCCGTGTACGCTAAGGCACGGTACTCTGACTCAATACTGCTTCGCGACACGACGTCTTGCTTCTTGGAAGCCCAGGAGATCAGGATATCGCCCAGGAACATATTTTCTTTGCACGAATCCAAACAAAATATATCAATCTTCGTATGGAATAATAGTTCATAAATCATTGTCATGCATGTTAAAGCTCGAGTATGTCTGTATGAAAACATAAAATGACACACATGTCAATTTTAAATTATAATGTCCCGAACGTTAGTGTTCCTGGTTTTTTCACCTAGATTCAGTGATATCCTTATGTATACTTGTCCACCACTCATACGATACATAAGGTAATATTACTAAAACATAGAGATTATCTTATTTCAAAAAATGAACACAATTATTAATGACGAATCCATAATGTATATGTTTTGTTAAAAAAAAAATGGGAACCTTGCAGGTGAGTCACAAATATTGTCATGTTAAATGGATAATGATGCTACAAATAATTACTGCACCAATATCAACTTCGTGTTGGAGATTCTAACTACCATAGACGTTGGCTAGCTTTACTATTACGAAAAAAAGTTGTACAGTCGTTCAAAAAACCATTCCTCCTAATTCGAGTATTAGTGAAATCTTCAGCGATAAAAGTGGACGTAGCTCTTACATTGATAATGAATCACCATTAATCTGTGCATCTTTATTATTTGTATTGTGTAGTTCTTTTTATAGTTTTAGTTGAATTTGGGACTCAAATCCTAAAATAGGTCACTTTCTACAAAAATATAGGTTGCTTTCTACAAAAATAACGATTAAAATTGGGTGTAGCTCTAACAAAGAGCTCCATGTAAATGTGTTAAGACAACAATAGTTTGAGTGAGGCTAATGTTCATTTTTATTTATAAGCTTTGAAATTTATTTGATCCCATTTTTATTACCATTTTTTCAACGAGCTCCTAATTATTTTTGGAAAATTAAATACTTGTTTTATTAATTTCCAACTATTACGTATATATAGTAAGGAACATGGACCGGTTGTCAAGATAATATACTACTAAATTAAGAGATGCCCTCCTAAATAATAGTTAGTTTTGTATATTTTAAAAAATATTAAATAACACTTAAGGCCGCAAATTTCATGATATACTTTTAAGAAGATCAAAAAACATGTATATTAGCACATCAAATTATGAAGCATATTATATACATAAATGGCTTTTAATATTACATGAATGAGTTATCAACTTTGTTTGTATATTTGTTGTAGCTAAAACGATCGAAGTTTAATAAGACATATAGAATCACTAGTACAAAATATAACATCAGGTGCGACTTTGTCGCACCTGAAAGTACCAAAGTCGCACCTGAAAGTGTCATCAGGTGCGACTTTAGATGCGACTGTGTCGCATCTGAAAGTCCGCACCTGATGACTTTAGGTGCGACATTTTATGTGCGACTCCTCGCACCAAAAGTCACACCTAAATATACTCCAACATAATATATTAAAGCGGGGTATATACTATCAGATGCGACTAGTCGCATCGGATACTCATTCCCCGCCTAATATTTTGGCGGGTTACAGTACAATCAGATGCGACTAGTCGCATCTGAAACTTTTCCCGCGAAAGTATCAGATGCGACTAGTCGCATCTGATTATCTGTAGTTTTTTTTTTAAATGCTGATTCTAATAGAATCAGCATATAAAAAAATTCTATTATAATCAATATTTTGTTGTTAAATTAATTAAATAATTTTAATAATAATTATTATATAATATTAATTAGAATAATTATATAAATAATTTAATAGAAATTCTAATATTAAATTCATAAAATTAATTTGATAATTTACGTTCAATAAATTAAAAAAATTACAATCTATTCCTTTTGTTTCCCTTTTTCACTCGAAGTCTTCCAATTCTTGAATGCACGGCCTCCTTTTCCGCCAGATCTTCCTCGTGCGCTGCCGCTCGAACGATGTCGCTGAAATTCTACCGAATCTGGCGTCTGAGCATTCGGCATTGAAGCTGGT
This sequence comes from Urtica dioica subsp. dioica, assembly GCF_054948205.1. Taxonomy (NCBI): domain Eukaryota; kingdom Viridiplantae; phylum Streptophyta; class Magnoliopsida; order Rosales; family Urticaceae; genus Urtica; species Urtica dioica. The sequence continues at coordinate 44,713,718 of NC_142762.1, forward strand.
GACGGAGAACAAAATGAAAGAGAGATTATGAATTGTGTGTTATTTTGAGCTCGGATTGAATAAGTTGAGAGTTTTTAGACTAATTGATTCGAAACTCTACCGAAATTTCGGCAGAGTTTCCCCTATTATACTGACAAAGCAAAAACCTGCAAAATTATTTAAAAACATACACAAATCATCCAGAACTATCCTATAAATTAGCTCAGCCCTAAACCGAACCTCTGTGGTTCGGTCACAATATTTATAAATGAAAAACCGAAATAAACAAACTATCACAAACTATCAAAACATGTCACAAACTATCAAAGCATGTCACAAAACTATTTTTCTTATTTAAATTACAATTTCATTACATGTTAAATCAACTACACAAACTTATCACAAATTAATTAACTAATTATAAATTAAGCAACATAAATGTAATTATTAAACTAATTATAATTTCTAGGTAATAATTTACTAACAATTAATCTAAATTAATTAAAGGGTTATTAAGTTATATAGCCACACGGATATAGTGAATTGAGATATAGCCCACATTTGGTTAATTTCTTGTAAATAGCCAAGTAAACTTATTAACAGATTAATAAAAGCCTTATTTAACACAACCAAACATATATTTTAGGTAGTTAATAGGCTGCCACGTATGCATGTTGGCTATTTACAAATTATTTACCAAAGGTTGGCTAATTTACAATTCCTATAGTTCAGGTGGCTTACTTAGCCAATTTTTTGTTAATTAAAAGCAAAAAAATTTAAAAATGTCACAAACTATATATCAAAACATGTCAAAAAAACAATTAAAACTTAATTTTAACCTAATATAAACTAATCACATTATTAAACATGTGAAATTATCATATTAATACTAACTAATTTACAATCAATTTAAACTTTTAACCTAAACTAATAGAATTATTAAACTTAACCAAATTACTAAACATGTTAAATTAATTATCAAATTAATACTAATTAATTTACACATTAAATTAAACTAATCCAATTAAAATTACTTAACACAATATACAATACTATAATTAGTAACACATATAAACTAAACTGCAATATACAAACACATATATATATATATATATATACATATATTATTACACATATATACATATATTAATTAGTAACATATATACATATATATACTTAAACAGGAAAAAAAATAAAAACACTAACCTTGCGTCGGAGATTCAGCAGGGACGGCGGAGACGGTGAGGTCCGGTGGCTGAGGCGCTGTCGGAGATGGAACAGGGACGGCGGAGATGGTGAGGTCCGGTGGCGAAGCTGGACGAAACAGAGAAAAATTGCAGTGAGAGAAAGAGAGAGCCAGAGATAGAGTGAGAGAGAGAGATAGAGAGATAACCTGGTGGCCGGAGCAGGGTACGGTGGCAGCGGTGACTGGCGAGGTCCGGTGGCCGGATGAGGCGGAGGTCCGGTGGCCGGGTACGAGGCGGAGGATCAGAGACGCGCGGTAGCTTGTGGTGGTCGGCGAAGGAAGAGGCCGAGAAGAGAGGGACGGAGGAGAGCTGGGTGGACGGAGGAGAGGGTGTTCGGAGAAGGGAAGTTAGCAGAGAGAGAGAGTGAAAAAATTGGGTTTGAGCGGCTGGAGAAGAAAGGCTCGACCTGCGTTTATAAACAAACCCTAATAATCAGGTGCGACTTAATCGCACCTGATAACTCTTCAGGTGCGACTAGTCGCACCTGATACCTCTACCGATGCGACTAGTCGCACCGGATTATAATTTTAAAAAAAAAATTCATTCGCCACGTCAGATTAATGAAATAAAAGAGGGGGAGATGAGGCCCGCCTAAAAATTTAAAACTATCTGATACGACAAAGTCGCACCTGAAAGTTTTAACATATTTTCAGGTGCGACTAATCGCATCGGATTGTCAAAATCAGAAGAAAATTTGAGCGAATTTTTTTGGCTTCTGATTGACTATCCGATGCGACTAGTCGCATCTAAAAGTTATTTAGATGCGACTAGTCGCATCTTATAGTCTTGCGCATCAGAAAACCAATTTTGTAGTAGTGAATCCGTAAATAAATTTTTGTAGTTAACCAATTCTAGAGAATTCGGCCCGTTTTTACACCACAATAATTTCTCAAAGTTTATCGTAAACTATATATGAGATCAGTTTCTCAAAATACAGAGAGAATGTTAATTTTGGGATCAATACTTTCATTGACAACAACGTATGGCGTGTAGTAAATAGATCAACTTCAATTCCATAGATAGTCACTAAAAAGATAGTTTTTCTTCTTCAAATAAGTGTAAATTAATGTTCATCATTTTTCGTGTGTGTATTTGTTGGGATATATAGAAAGGGATAAATTAGTAATCAAAATAGGAAGTCTAAAAAGCACAAAGAGACGAAAGGAAACCTGAGAGTTAAGATAGAGGGAAATAATAAGGACGGCGTGAAAGTGAGGGCGTGGTTTGGAGGGGCAATGGCAATATATATCCACTCTTCAACACTTCCAACACCCACACCACGTCTCCTGCGTCCCATTCATGGCAGAGAATCATCATCGTCCTTTACGCCAAAAACCACTTAACTTCAAACACAAACCCTATTCTATATAATGTACACACGTACACACATATTTGTCCCAAAAGATATCTCTTCTCTGATCGATGAGCTCTGTACAAAATTATTTTTCGTGGCTATAAAAAATTTAACAGTAATGGACGTTATAAATCCATAGACTATAACAAATTAAAGCAATGTGTGTACGTACGACGATGACACGAGTAGTATTGTTGAATATATATATATATAAATAAATAAATGCACGAAGTTTTTCATTAGAATTTGAGTAAAATACTTGTAAATACATGAGAATAACATATTAATATAAGGCAAATCACGGATCTAAGTCGGAGTGAATCCACCATCTATAGTCAGTGACGGAGCCAGCTAAGGCCCCCCCTCAAAAAAAACATACATATATGATGTGTTGACCTAATATATGTATGTATAATAAAAAAAATACATACTATTAAAATAAATTATTAAAATTGCAAAAAATAAAAAATTTACAAAATATTAATTTTTAAAAAAATTTGTGAATAAAATATTTTTTGTACATAATATTAATTCACGGGAGTATATATTTTAAGGTCCAACAATTGAAATTAATTATTTTTTAAAAGGTAATTATTATACGGGCCGGCTAAAGAACTAACTAAAATGACACCCTTATTTTAAAATTATAGCCAAACTATTAACATATTTAAGAAAATAGTCAATTTATCATGACAACATTCCAATATTCCAATTATACCCTTAGGTTAATATTATTAACTATCATAGTAAATAATATCATCCATAACAAAAAAATTAGTAAATCTAATTAACAATAACAAAGACTACATTAAATCTTATTTGTCGTAACAAGAATAATAGTAAATCTTATTTACCGTAACAAGAACAATAGTAAATATTATTTACCGTAACAAGAAAACAATAAATTTTATTTACCGTAATAAGAACAGTAAATATTATTTACCGTAACAAGAACAAAAGTAAATTTTATTTACCGTAACATTTTGTAGTTAATATAACAGGAAAAATATCAGAGATGAGTACTAGTTAATCTAACAGTAAATACGATTTACTAATTATTTCCGTGAACAATCGAGGACTAACAATCCAACAGTAAATCATATTAAGCATTGAGTAAATCATTCGTTTCTATGGTAAATATGACTAGTTAATCTAACAATAAATAGGATTTACTAATTATTTCCGTGAACAATCGAGGACTAAAAATCCGACAGTAAATCAAATATAACAGTAAATTATCCGATTTACTGTTATATCGCTCTTCTCATAATTTTATCATGAAAATCTACGGTGCCAAAAATTAGGTCAATGTTAAATTATTTATATAAAAATACGGTTGAACATTCGCGCTATCGATCAATTCTTCCGGGGACCACTCCAGGCGCATATCTTGGCGGACGTCCACAACACGAGATTCGCCGTCGACGAGCGCTTCGACCGCACCGGCGATCGCCACGGCCAGCAGCTCGACGAGGTTATCCGAGCCTTGACCATTGGCTCCGGCTCCGGAGCCGCCAGGTTGGTGGCGGAGGAGGCAGCGGCGACGATCGCCGCCGTCGAAGCGGTGGAGGACGCGACGCCCGGCGTGGGGATGGAGTTTTAACGCGTTTCAGATGAGAAATTCGCCCAACTCACAAAACCTGTGGAGCGAGTTCTACAAGCCAAGCAACCTGGCCAGAAGTGGAGACCGGCGATCGAGCCACGCCGGAGAGAGAAACTCGCGAGCGAGTCGCGCTGGGGCGACCGGGAGTGCGCGCGACGGAACCGATGACCGGTGAAGGCTGGGAGCAAGCCGCGTCGGAGCGATTGGTGGCGCGAGCAAAGGAGATCGTGTCCGGCGAGGGCTGAGAAGTGCAGAACCGAGCGACCACGAGCAAGCGCATCAGATCGGGCGCGATTCCTAGATCTAGATCTAGGAATCGCGAGGACGAGGCGCGCGAAGATCTTGAGCTTGAGCTTGGAGGCACGCCGGCTGGAGGGGAGTGGAGACTTGGTGGCTGCGCCGTGGACTGCCTCGGCGACTTCGTCTCCCTCACCGTGGACCCGAAGGTCCACCCCGGCGAGGTCTCCATAGCCAGAATCAGCGGCGACCACGCCGCCAAGCTCAGCCGAAACCCGCTGTGGGACTGCGCGGGAATCGCCTCCATCGAGGTGATGAAGTCACTCGGTGTCCGCTCCGTGGGGCTCTCCCTGACGCTCGAGAAATGCCTCCCGCTGGAAAGCGGCCTCGGATTCAGCGTCGCGAGCGCCGCCGCCGCCGCCGTGGCCGTCAACGAGCTGTTCGGCGGAAAGCTAGGGCTGGAAGATCTCTGGTGGCGGCGGGGATGAAATCGGAGGAGAAAGTGTCGGGATACCACACAGACAACATCAACTCGGTGATCATGGGAGGGTTCGTCCTGATGAAGCTGTCCTTCCCATGATCTCCAGTGAGATCGGGCAGAGAAAGTGAAGTTAAAGAAAATGGCATTTTTGGTACTACGTGTAATATTGGCTATTTAGCTAAATAAACTAATAGATCGGCTACTATTTTAATATCCCCTCTAACTATAGGCTAATTATTAACAAATCTCTTATAATAACTATTTGAAACTAATTAATTGAAAAAATCTCAAAAATTTTAAGTATGCATACTATTAATTCACGGGAGTATATATTTTAAGGTCCAACAATTGAAATTAATAATTTTTTTAAAAGGAAATTTTAATAACTATTTGAAACTAAGAAATTAACAAAATCTCCAAAATTTTAAGTATGCCGCCGGACATTCAACATTTTGTTGTCCAAGTTTTATTTTTACATTTAATATAAACCAATAGACCTTAAAAGTAATTTACCACTATAAAATAATTGATTGACTTCAAGGAGAAAAAAAACGTTATTGTCACATTTTTGTAAATTTTGACTAATTCACTAATTAATTTAGATAAATCTTGAATATTTACAAATTAATTCGTTTTATTTGACTATTTAGCTAAAGAAAACTAACTTGCGAAATAGAAAACATTTGTATAAATTTTGTGACATAGTTGTTATGCCATTATTTTTCACATGGTGTAAATAACACCCAAAGAGCAAAATATGACACATCAAGCCCGTACATAAGGCCCAAGCTCACAAGCAAACTCACGCCAAACTCCGAGTCAACACTTATAAAATGTCTTTCAAAATAGACTCTCAAAGAATGTTTTCAATCTAGACTTCTTGAAAAATCTTCAAGACAAAGCCACAAAAATGACCACTCGGTCGGCCAAAGAAAATGACCACTCGGTCGGCCAAAGAAAATGACCACCCAGCCATCTTCACTTGGCCAAAACCACCCGGTTGTCTTCACTCGGCCAAGACCACCTGGTCGTCTTCACTCGGCCAAGACCACCCGGTCATCTTCACTCGGCCAAGATCACCCGGTCGTCTTCACTCGGCCAAGACCACCCGGTCGTCTTCACCCGATCATCTTCACTCGGCCAAGACCACCCGGTCGTCTTCACCCGGTCATCTTCACTCGGCCAAGACCACCCGGTCATCTCAACTCGGCCAAGATCACCCGGTCGTCTTCACTCGGCAAAGACCACCCGATCGTTTTCACTCGGCCAAGACCACCCGGCCATCCCTACCAAACCAAGTACTTCTCACCAAACCCACTGGCTCCTATAAATACCTCACTCATTAACAACGTAAAGTAAGTTTTTCTCAACTTGTCAAAACTCTACAAAAAATCACACTACAAATCGTTCACAAAGAACACAATACAACACGACTAATGTTAAGCGTTAGAGCGCGCGCCGAGGGAAAACCGTCCGCGTCCCTCTAGACTTCACATTTTCTTGTGGTTAGGTGAAAGTGCAAGGATTCGAAGACCCGGCGAAGAACACGAAGAACGTGGAAGATCCAAAGACCCGAATACTCGAAGATCCGAAGACCCAGACACTCAAAGATCCGAAGAACACGATGAACGCGAAGAACACAAACACGTAAAAAAACACGGAGAATGTGAAAGATTCAAAGGGTTGAAGACTCAAATAAGCAAAGACTCAAGACCCGGAGACCCAAGAACTCAATAAGAACGCAAAAAACACGATGAACGCGAAAGATCCAAAGACCCGGAAACTCAAGGACTCGGAGACCTAAATATTCAAATAACACGAACGCGACGAGAGGAGAAGAACTTCACCAAACCCAACCTACGTGCGGCCATAGGGTCCGGCCCTAGATCGAACCACGGACGATTCTTAGTGCTAATCCAAAAACGCGATTAACATTTTGGCGCTACAAGGAGGGCTTCCTGATAACAACCACGGGCTCTCAACCAGCAAATTCACTACCTCAACGGAAACCACAAAATTCACTGACAACAAATGGCTAGCCACTTAGCCATCTCCGAGGGCGGTGTCCCTCCGACGGGAGGCGTTGCACTCAACACTCGGGATCGAGCCCGCCAAGCTCAAGAGAACAGCGCCCATCGAGACGAGGCTCACTCCGTGTCCGTTCATGACGACTGAGACGCACGAATAGAGCGAATTGAGACAAGTCTCTTCCAACTTGCCGGCATTGTTGGAAGGATTGGAGGCCGCGGCACTGTCGTTGAATACACCTTCAACGATCAAGACGAGCGAGACGCGTCGGAGTATATCCCATTGGGGCTCGAGATGCAAGACTCAGACCAAGGTCCCAACAACGACCACAACCTTGAAGACGAAGACCTCGAGCTCGGCCAATAAGTTAGCCACGACGCCCCTGACCCGAGTATTCATGACATTAGGCCCATTGTCCTTGCAGAGGCGAGAGAGAATCGTGAACCTCACCAAAATCACGAGATGCATGAGGCCCACCGAACGGCGGTTAATCCAAGGTCACGAAACCACCAAGCCGCCTCGCGAAGCTTTCACTCCCTCTCCGGGGCAAGAGCAAGACATTCGCGTCAATCCGCTTCGATCGCATAAGCCACAGAGAAGACATTGCAGATAGCACCGACGCTTGGAGATTCACGCCATGCACCAAGGCACGTCCACGATCCGAGGCCCGTGCCCCATCATGACGAGGACCTAAGACAACGACTCAATGCTCGGTGGGAGATTCCACGAAATCTCCCCCTCACGAACCAACAAATTCCCGAGCGGGAACGGGACCAATCCCGGCCAACCCAACTCCACTACACATTGCACTTCTCGACCAAGCGTCAAATGAGAGAGGACGCACGACAAGAATTGATCACATAACGACTCCCCCCGACAACATGGACATGATGACCCTCTTCCAAGAGTTGAGGGACGAAGTGCGAGTTCTACGAGCTGCTCAAGCCTTGACACCCGACATCCGCGGAATGATGGAGGACGTCGCCTCACCTTTCACCGCGGAAAATCCTGGCAGATGACTTTGTGCGTGAATTTCGCCTCCTGATCCTCTTCCTCATATCTAGCATTACCAGATGTGAATGAAGGTAGGGAGACACTCACCGACAATCATGTGTCAGACATTCTGCCTCACCCTGAGTGGCTCGTATATCAATGGTTTCTCAAGCCGAGGATTAGGGCCATCCAACCTTTTGAAGAGCTACAAAAAAGCTTCCTTGCTCGTTTCAGCGGCTCGGGAGAAATGAAAGCTTGGAAAGAACCATATTAGAGTCCTCGTTATTATATCATTTTATTATCATGTCATTTTACTCTTTTATACTGTCTGTAATAACAGCCTTGATGGCTTTTTTAGTCTTTTACATACAAACACTGAACATATAAGTACTCTGCTTTATTTTCAGTGCGTGTTAATCATAAAATGAGAAAAGCACTACGTTTCTCACAAACACTCTCTCGTCCTTTATCATACGATTCATGAACTACGATTGTATTATGGTATCAGAGCGTTTGATTTCCGCTACATCGCTTGATTGATTGTGTTCGTGAATTCTTCTGGCTCTATTGACTCTACAGCGATCTACGTGAAGATCAAGAATGGAGGATCAATTGTCTTCAGCAACTTCTGCAACTGAGAAGCCAGCGAATGAAGATCTCTCCAATCCTTACTTCCTTCATCATTCGGATAATCCTGGAACGGTTCTCGTGACGCAGCTTCTGACTGGTGAGAACTACATTTCCTGGAGCCGATCAATGAAGATTGCTTTGTCGACGAAGAGCAAAATTGGATTTATCGATGGATCTATAGAGAGACCTTCGAGATCCAACATCTCTGCCTACAATGCTTGGATTCGCAGCAACAATATGGTGATTTCTTGGTTGCTTAACTCCGTCAGCAAGGAGATCTCCACAAGTGTTCTGTTCTCGGACTCAGCTCATGAGATCTGGCGAGATCTGGAAGAAAGGTTTCAGCAAGGGAACAAGCCACGGATTTTTCAGCTCCGTCGTGAATTGTCGAACCTGAAGCAAGATCAGAAGTCAGTTGGTGCGTATTTCACTAATTTGAAATCGATTCATGAAGAGTTGAACAACTACAAGCCTACGTGTTCGTGCAATTGCTCCTGTGGAGGATCTAAGGCTCTAAATGAATTTTATCACGAAGAATATGTCATGTCTTTTCTTATGGGACTCAACGAGAGTTATGCACAGACTAGAGGACAGGTTTTGCTCATGGATCCTATGCCTCCAATAAACAAGGTGTATGGATTAGTTTCTCAGGAGGAAATGCAGAGATCTATTGGATATGTTGAAACTGGTCAAGGAGACTTGTCAAACTCTATGGCTCTAGCTGCTGTGAGAGATGATTCTCAGAAGAAGAATTACAAGAAAGAGAAGGACAAGCCATTCTGTACTCACTGCAAGTTCCATGGTCATACGATGGAGAAGTGCTACAAGCTTCACGGCTATCCTCCAGGTCACAAGAGGTTCAGAGGCCAGGCAAACTGTGCTGATTCGAGGAGTTTGATCGAGCAGCCACAACAAGTCTCTCATGGAGAAGGAGCTAAGGGTGTTTCATCGCTGACTTACGATCAGTGTCACCAGCTGATTAACATGCTGTCTCAGCAAATGGCGTTCACACCTCCGACATCTTCCAGTGCAGAGATCAATGTTTCTTCATACCTGTCAGGTAATTGCTCACTCACTCATATTAGCACAGATGCTAAGGCTAGCGAATATGATTGGATTATAGACTCTGGAGCGTCTAGGCATATATGTTCTGATAAGAGAATGTTAATGAACTTGAAACCGCTTACACACTCCACTGTTACACTCCCTAATCATGCTGTTATACCGGTTCATCACTGTGGAGATGTGCGAGTGACTCCTGATCTAGTGCTCAGGAATGTTCTTCTGGTGCCTGGTTTCAAATTCAATCTATTGTCAGTGAGTGCTTTGACTAAGGATTCAAAGGCTGTTGTGATCTTCTATGTTGATGGTTTCACAATCCAGGACACAAAGGGCATGAAAATGATTGGCAAGGGTGATCTGGTCTCGGATTTGTACCTGCTGTCGAGGAGTTCGGACCAGGGGCTCCACTCAACAGTCAATAAGGTTTCTTCGCAGGTTTGGCATGGGCGATTGGGCCACTTGTCTTTCAAGAAATTGGAACCAATGAGGAATATTTTGGATATTACTCACTGTAATAGGAAATTACCTTGTCTTGTGTGTCCTCTTGCCAAACAACGACGACTTCCTTTCGATGCAAACAATCATCTATCGGATTCACTGTTTGATTTGATTCACTGCGATGTGTGGGGTCCTTATAATGTGTCTTCTTATGCTGGTTATAGATACTTTCTCACATTGGTTGATGATTGTTCTCGATTTTGTTGGATTTTTTTAATGCGAGCAAAGTCTGATGTCCATACACTGATTCCTCGTTTTTGTGCAATGGTGTCTACACAATTTAACAAAGTGGTTAAAGTCTTTCGCTCCGATAATGCGAAGGAATTGGTATTCGCTGATTTTTTCCACAAACAAGGAACCATTCATCAGTTCTCGTGTGTAGAAACTCCCCAGCAGAATTCCGTGGTTGAACGGAAACATCAACACATCCTCAATGTTGCCCGGGCACTCTATTTTCAGTCGCGAATCCCGATTGAATTCTGGTCCGATTGTGTTCTCACAGCAGTGTTTTTGATCAACCGTACACCCACACCGGTCCTTCAGGGGATTTCTCCTTATCAGAGGCTACTCGATAAAAATCCGGACTACAGCTCTTTGCGTATGTTTGGCTGTCTCGCTTTTGCGTCCACTCTTCGAGGCCATCGCACGAAGTTCGCGCCTCGCGCCCGTCGCTGTGTGTTCATTGGCTACCCACCTGGGGTTAAGGGTTACAAGCTATTTGATTTGGACACCAAGGAAATTTTCTTGTCTCGTGATGTTAGCTTCCATGAGATGGTTTTTCCTTTTCTTGATGTCACGCTTGTTAGCTCTATTCCTGATCCCTTTGCGACAGTTGTGCTTCCGAAGGCATCAGACGACTCTATGGCTGATCCACCAGACCCTGGTCATGTTGTTGTTCGCAGTCCCCCGCCTGCTGTGGTCATTGAGGACACACCTGGTGCTGGTTCACTGACGCCTGATTTATCGCTGTCTCCATCAGCCGGCTCGCCAGAACAGCCTCCGCTCGCCCAAGTTGTTCGTCGTTCCGAGCGCCCTAGTCGGTTACCCCCGAAGCTACTTGATTTTCATCTGAATCAAGTCATCGAGGCTCCGGCACGTTCATCCCCACATTCGCTGGACAAGGTCCTCTCTTATGCTCGTTTGTCCTCTTCCTTTCATCCCTTCATTATGGCTGTTTCCACGGTGTTTGAGCCACGGTTTTATCACCAAGCGGCTAAGGACGACCAGTGGTGCTTGGCTATGAAGGAAGAGCTTGCAGCCATGGACGCTAACCATACTTGGTCGGTGGTTTCTTTGCCTCCGGGTAAGCACTCTATAGGCTGTAAATGGGTTTTTAAAAACAAATTTCATTCCGATGGTTCTTTAGCTCGTCACAAGGCACGGTTAGTTGCCAAGGGTTACAACCAACAAGAGGGTGTGGATTTTGTCGATACTTTTTCCCCGGTGGCTAAGCTAGTCACGGTCAAACTCTTGCTGGCCTTAGCTGCTTCTCATGGCTGGGAACTTGCTCAATTGGACGTCAACAATGCCTTCCTTAATGGAGACTTGTTCGAGGAGGTATACATGGACCTTCCTCAGGGTTACTCTCCTCCGACTAACCTCTTGCCACCTGGTTCCAAACCCGTTTGTCGTCTTCACAAGTCCATATATGGGTTAAAGCAGGCTTCGCGACAGTGGAATTTGAAGTTCACCCAGGCTATAGTGGAGTTTGGATTTGAACAGTCCAAGGCTGATTATTCTCTCTTCACTAAGGGACGTGGTTCTCAGTTTGTTGTCGTGCTTGTATACGTCGATGACATCATCGTTGCCGGTCCTAATTCAGTCCTCATTGCTGCTGTGAAGGCTTTTCTTGGCACTCGCTTCAAGTTGAAGGATCTTGGTGATTTGAGGTTCTTCCTTGGGCTTGAGGTTGCACGTTCTTCTTCTGGTTTGGTGATCTCTCAACGACAGTATGCTCTACATTTGCTTGAAGATTTTGATTTTTTGGACTGCAAGCCTGCGAAGTCTCCAATGAATCCAAAACTTCCACTTAATGCCTCCAGCGGTGAGTTGCTTTCTGATGCTACGTCCTATCGTCGTTTGATTGGTCGCTTCCTGTATTTGACGATCTCTCGCCCCGACATCACCTTTTGTGTCCATACTTTGAGCCAATTCCTTTCGGCTCCTCGTGTCCCACATCTTCAGGCAGCGCACCATCTGCTCCGCTATATAAAGGGCACTCCTGGGCTTGGCCTGTTCTATTCGGCCTCACCTTCTTCGCAGATCCGCGCCTTTTCAGATGCTGATTGGGGCACCTGCTCTGACACCCGTCGATCGGTCACTGGTTTTTGTGTTTTTGTGGGGGACTCCCTTATTGCGTGGAAATCTAAGAAGCAAGGGACTGTTTCGCGATCCTCCGCCGAGGCCGAGTATCGTGCACTTGCTTTGGCTGCCTCTGAGATCATTTGGCTTCAGCAATTGTTGCGTGATTTTGCTGTTCCATGCCCTTCTCCGGCTGTCTTATACTGCGACAATAAGGCTGCTGTGCACATCGCCTCGAATCCCTCGTTTCACGAACGCACCAAACACATAGAGATCGACTGTCATTTTGTGCGCGATTGCCTTCAGCGACACGTTCTGAAGCTCTTGCCCATTCGTTCCAGTCTGCAGCTTGCTGACATCCTCACCAAGCCGCTTGTTGGATCTGCTCTTCGGTCTCTCATTTCCAAGATGGCTCTCATGGACATCTTCAGGCCGCCATGAGTTCCATCTTGCGGGGGCGTATTAGAGTCCTCGTTATTATATCATTTTATTATCATGTCATTTTACTCTTTTATACTGTCTGTAATAACAGCCTTGATGGCTTTTTTAGTCTTTTACATACAAACACTGAACATATAAGTACTCTGCTTTATTTTCAGTGCGTGTTAATCAGAAAATGAGAAAAGCACTACGTTTCTCACAAACACTCTCTCGTCCTTTATCATACGATTCATGAACTACGATTGTATTAAACCATCTCCGCACTGTCAAGCAGAGAAGGAATGAGCCTCTGCGCGAATACCTGTCGCGATTTACTGAGGAATCAAACAAGGTCGATAGGTTTGAAGACAACGACGCTATTTCGACGATCTTAGATGGACTCCAACTTAGAGGCTCCCTCGACTCCATGATCAAGAAGGAACCGAAGACAATGACTGAACTCACTGCCCGAGCCGGAAAGTACATTACTCTTCAGGAGTTCGTTCATGGCCGAAGAGTTAACGACCACGGAAGCCGTAGAAGGGAAGAAGACGAATCTGGGGACCAACGAAGGAAGAAGGTGAGAGCTGATGCCAATGATCGCCCCCCGACTGACCCAAGGCGTAGCCTAGTGCACAAATTCCAAGATCATGCCAATTTCACTCCGCTGAACACGAGGCCTGAAAGAATCTTAGTACTAGTTCGTGAGAAATTCAGATCTCCCGAACCTTTGAGGATGGAACCGGGTAAAAGAGATAGGTCAAAGTATTGCGAGTTCCATAAGGATCACAGACACTTAACCTCCGAGTGCTTCCATCTGAAGAGGTTTATTGAGGCCCTCATCCAGCAAGGAGAATTGAAAGAGTTCGTCCTTGACATGATCAACAATGCCAGAGCCTCCACAAGCCAACAAACTGTGACCACCAACGGAGAAACACATGGCCGTAACAACCGAGCGGCGACTCCTCTCAACTTCGTCAACTGAAGAGTCGTCCATCAAATTAGAGGTCCGTGCCGTATAGTGGATCCCAGGGCCTAGATCACCTATTTTGAAATTTGAATTCGCAACCCCCACAGGGAAATGTTTTTATTTTGCTTTATGTTTTTACTTTTGTAAACCATAAGAAGGCATGTCTTTTGTAATTCGCATCCACGAACGCTTCTTTTGCAATGAAATAATATTTTTCCGTTCACATTGCTGCTTTTGAATAATTTTCAAAACTTACGCATTCAGAGAAATAAAATAGTTAAGAAATAATCAGCCTTACGAGGTCACGTCTTACGAGATGCAGCCCCACGGGGTCAGCCTTACGTGGTCACGTCTTACAAGACGCAACCCCACGAAGTTAGCTTTACGAGGCCACATCTTACGAGACACAACTCTACGGGACTAACCTTACAAGGTCACGTCCCACGGGACTCAATCCTATGGGATCAAGTCTTACTAGGTCATGTCTAACGGGACTCAATCCTACGGGATCTAGCCTTACGAGGTCACGTCCCACGGGACTCAATCATACAGGATCAACCTTACGAGGTCATGTCTCACGGGATCCAATCCTACAGGATTTAGCCTTATGAGGCCATGTCCTACGAGACACAATCCCACGGGATTATCCTTACGAGGCAGGATCCCAAGGGACTCAATCCTACGAGATCAACCCCTTACGAGGCCACGTCCCAAGGGACTCAATCCTACGGGATCAACCCCACGAGGTTAGCCTTACGAGTCCACGTCCCACGAGACTCAATCCAAAGAGATTAGTCTTACGAGTCCATATCTTACGGGACTTAAATTTTGCAAAGTCGCATCCCACGAGGCGTACAGCAACAAGATACAATTCACAAGACCAAACGGTCTAAAGACATCAACTACGAAGCTCTCGGGGAATTCAAATCAAATTTCTCACACGACAAGTTGCTCAAGAAACTGGGGGTTGATGTTATGCCATTATTTTCCACATGGTGTAAATAACACTCCAATAGCAAAAAATAACACATCAAGCCCGTACATAAGGCCTAAGCCCACAAACAAACTTACGCGCCAAGCTCCGAGTCAACACTCATAAAATGTATTTCAAAAGAGACTCTCAAAGAATGTTTCAATCTAGACTTCTTGAAAAATCTTAAAGATAAAGCCACAAAAATGACAACTCGGTCCGCCAAAGAAAATGACCACCCGGTCGGCCAAAGAACATGACACCCGGATGGCCAAAGAAAATGACCACCCGGCCAACTTCACTTGGCCAAAACCACCCGGACGTCTTCACTCGGTCAAGACCACCCGGTCGTCTATACCCGGTCATCTTCACTCGGCCAAGACCACCGGATTGTCTTCACCCGGTCATCTTCACTCGGCTAAGACCACCCGGTCGTCTTCACTCGGCCAAGACCACCCGATCGTCTTCACCCGATCATCTTCACTCGGCCAAGGGCACCCGATCGTCTTCACTCGGCCAAGACCACCCGACCATCTCTACCAAATCAAGTACTTCTCACCAAACATCTTTGCTCCTATAAATACCCCACTCATTCATAACATAAGGTAAGTTTTTCTCAACTTGTCAAAACTCTACAAAAATCACACTACAACTCTTTCTCTCTCTAGAAAACATAGAGACGAGTACAAATCGTTCACAAAGAACACGATACAACACGACTAATGTTGAGCGTCGGAGCGCGCGCCGAGAGAAAACCCTCCGCGTCCCTCTAGATTCACATTTTCTTATGGTTAAGTGAAAGTGCAAGGATTCGAAGACCCGACGAAGAACACGAAGAACGTGGAAGATCCAAAGACCCGAATACTCGAAGATCCGAAGAACACGACGAACATGAAGAACACAAACACGTGAAAAACACGGAGAACGTGAAAGATTCAAAGTGTTGAAGGCTCAAATAAGCAAAGACTCAAGAACTCAACGAAGAACGCGAAGAACACGATGAACGCAGAAGATCCAAAGACCCGGAAACTCAAGGACCCGGAGACCCAAATATTCGAATAACACGAACGCGGTGATAAGAGAAGAACTTCACCAAACCCAACTTACGTGCGGCCATAAGGTCCGGCCCTAGATCGAACCACGGACGGTTCTTAGTGCTAATCCAAAAACATGATTAACAATAACTAAAAAAAACGATAGTACCATTTTCTAATGAAATTTTACATTTGTCAATTTATAATTTTATATGGAAATGTAGATACTCTGTATAATATAGTGAAAAAATATTAACAATGTAAAATAAATTGATAGATAGTGTCAACTGTGAGTATTTTACTATAAATATTGAAACCTTTGACTATCTTGCCTATAACTTAAAACTTTGTTTTTTTTTTTTTTTTTTGCTAATCGTTTAATTTTAAATGTCTATATTATATAGTTTTTTTTTCAATATTTTAATAACATTTTATCTATATTATATATTTTATAAAGATTAAATCTTCGAATAAATTGTTGTCAAATAAAATTTAAAATGTTGGCTATTTTATACAACATAATAAATAAATAATACTATTTTTTTTTTAATTAAAATACTTTTTTAAAAAGAAAAAAATTAGTGTAATTTTAACACCAAACAATTAGAACTCATTTCTTTTTAGAGTTCTGAGGGTATGCTAGAACTCCAAAGTTCTTCATTGGGGACTATCAGACAAATCAGATAATTCTAATTCTCCATTGGAGATGATCTGAAAAGAGATAACTCGTAACACATAAATTTTGATAGACGATCAAGATGGTAATAATGTACATATATACATGGATAATGGATTCTTACGTCAGAGTGTTTTTTTTTTTTTTTTTTATCTAAATAAACTTTTGATTTGACACGTTATAAATAATATTATATACATATTTATTTGCCTCACCGTAAGCGCTCGTCATCTTCTGAGGTTTTGTCATTTGTGTGATTGAGGACAAAGTAAAGCAATTCCATATTGCTTTTCTCTCCTTTATTTCTTCCCTTTTTTTTAATATCTAATAAATAATCAATCACAACCTTACTATATATTATATACATATCATTTTCCTAGAGCTTCCAAAGTCTTCCAGGTAAAAAAGAAACCCTAAATTTGTATGTGAGAGTGACAGAAAAATTTCAGTCCTTTTCAGTATATATACCTTTCCGATCTGCAAGATAAAATAAAATAAAAATGGGAAGAGCAAAGCTTCAAATAAAAAGAATAGAGAACACAACAAATAGGCAAGTCACTTTCTCAAAGAGGAGAAACGGTTTGATGAAGAAAGCCTACGAGCTTTCTGTTCTTTGTGACGTTGATGTCGCTCTCCTCATGTTCTCTCCTTCAGGAAGACTCAGTCTCTTCTCTGGCAAAAAAAGGTCCAAAAAGGAACGGACAAGTTTATTTATTTATTATCATGTCTTGACCTGGCTAGCTTTTAAATATTTTTTTGCTATAGATCGTGTTCTTTTTTTCTCACGCGATATTATAAGTTTTTTTTATTCATTTGTTTTCTGAAGCATCGAAGAGATTTTCACACGCTATGCTAACCTAATGGAGAACCAAAAAGGACGGTAATTAAACAGATTGTTTTAGACAAGGCGTCGCTAATATTATATATCTATATATATATATATATATATTAATTAATCACTACTCTTTATTCTTGGATCTTCCATGTTTTCAAGCAGCAACTTGACAAGCCTGCATAAACAAGAGGTATGTCGTCACAAATAGTATTTTCTGAAGTTTTATTTTTCAAATAAATTGCATGGAGATGGAGTGATTTATGGCTTAATATAATGATACAAATTCGTTTCTTGTGTTTCATGAGATATTTATTTGATTCTGCGATGCAAAAAATATAAACAAGAAAGAGAGAAGAGAGGAAGAAGACGAAGATGTATTGTTTCTGGGAATTTTATTTTTGACCCATTTCGATTCTAATCAGATTCTGCAGCGAGTTGTTGCCAAGCTGAGGATCGAAGCTGGTTTAAACTATCAAACAAATAGGTTTCATTTCTTTCTTATAAATTATGCTATACCCTTTGATCAATCAGTTATATTCTTTTAACACGTAGCTTATTATTATTTACTTTTTATTAATTTTATGTTTATTCGTGTTTGGCATTCAACGCAGCCCAATGAGTAATTCCGAATTTCAGGTTGAGGTACGTATAAATATTTATTTTATTTTTGACAGCTGATATACATGTTTTTGTCAATAATTTTTTATATTTATTTTCCATTCAATCATTAACCCTAGTCCGTACTGCTAATCATAACTATTTCTGTTTTTTTTTAACAGTCACAGAAAATTCAGAAAGAAATCCTTTACTACAAGACGCGATTGGGAGAGATAGAAAATCAACTAAGGTCATTACTTTTGTGGTGTTTTAAATCTATGAAGACATAAAAAAGATGAAGAGAAAGATAATAACTTGCAAACTAATGATCAATGTTTAACAACTAACACAAGAATTGGTGCCACGTTGGCTAATCATAATAAATATTAAAGAGGAACAATCATACGTTATCACACACATACAAGTGTATATATGGAATTTATTAATTACTTTGCAGGATATTTGAAGGCGAACCATTTGAAATCGAAGGTTACGAGGCCGATTATAGGGAACAAGTTCTGAATGAGACTTTGCAAAATGTTCTTAACCGCAAGGTAACTACATATGCCCTTAGTTAATAAGCGATAAAAAAAATATGTACTTTATAACAGGAATGGTTATTTGTGTGTGTGCGCGATAAAAAAAAATGTACTTTTTAACAGGAATAGTTATCTAAATTATATCTTCATGAAACGTACTTGCAGCAAGTTCTAGAGAACAATTCCTTGGAAACGCAATACGCCACTCAGGTAATTGTTGTAACGCTGTGAGTCGATCGCGTATCATTTAAAAAAAAAATATATATATTTAAAATAAGATCATATGCAGCGAATCGAACTTTTTGACTAATTACCCTAGGTCTGGGTACGGTTAGTAAAATTATTAATAAGAAAAATCTTAACATTAGTATTTCTTGCTTTAATTATCTCCTCTTAATGATATTTACAATTTCCTATCAATAAGGAACACGGATCGGTTACATATATTAGTTACATAAATTGTTATAAGTTGGTATATTAATTACTTACATTAAAAGAGGCCCTTTGCTAAAAAAATAATTAAGAGACGCCCTCCTATATAATAGTTAGTTTTGTACTTATTTAACAAGATGAACTATGTATATTGGCCACAGCAAATTATGAAACGTATAGTTTACATAAATGGCTTTCAATATTATAAAAGGTAAGGAAATAAAATTAAAATTATTATTTTCTAATATGTGTCCAATACCCCTGATGGGAAAGTATGGCCATATAGGTCTACAATTCTTTATGTGGGAAATAGGATTTTGTATTTATAGGACGGTATTTTAGAGTCTCTTACGGCAAGATGTTTATTTTATATATAGAACAAAGATGTATATCAGGAGATTGGTATACAAAACGTCATGTCCAACTGGTTTCCGCAAAGAGACGACGACCCTCATATTCAGATCATGAAATTTTTGGATGCAAATGATCTTCTTCCTAACAGGTAATAAATAATAGTAATACAGGTGGTGGTTGGAAAATAAAAATATTATTATATTATATACTCGAGAAAAATAAAACATGACTGTCTGTATACATATATAATCTTTTCATTCGCAGAAACGAAGTGCAACTTGGAAATGAATTTCTACAGCCAACGCCAACATTCGGAAGCATCGTAGAAAACACAAACGATGTTATAAGTGGTGTTTGTGAGGATTACACAGAACCGATAAGAGCTACAGGTTTTGACGACAATGGCGTCCATTGTCTTTCTCAACTCAACCCACTTCTCGATGTCAATTTGTGGTCTCCATTATACTCTCCAGGTCGATAATCCACTGCTCATGAACACACTTTCTTATATATATATATATATATATATATATATATATATATATATATATATATATATATATATGCTTGGTATATTTGTTGCTGGCGATATCAATAATAGAGTTTATTTATGTTTTCACGCAGATGATGAACAGGAAAGCCCAGAGCTATATCAACAATACATGTTTCAGCAAGCGCCACCTGGCACATCAATCCCATAATCGACCATCCGTTGCAATTATAAGTATCACGCCGTAATATTATATTATGTTACATTGTAATATAGAAACATATCAATATATAAGTAGTTTGAGTTTTAAGGGTGTGAAATTAAAATAAATAAAGTATGTATCATGTATGAATGTAATTAATATAAAAATAAAACTACAACCGAGACATCGAGTTCAATATAGACTTGAATTCGTAATTATATGCTATTTTATAATTTTCTTGAAATAAGATGCTCTATAATGCGTACAAATTTCTTTTAGGGAAATGGACATGTGTTTATTTATGAGTAAAATAAGGCTACTTTTCATTTTTTTTAAACCTACCAAAGGTTATAGTCAATTACAAAATTGCCCATCAAACCCTAATCTGTTTTTTGCTTTCCTTGTTTTTTTTTCTGATGCACACCGTATTTCTGTTCTGATACACAGCCTCGTAATTTGATACTACTTTATCATTTTTCTTGAGATATAAGATGCTCTATAATGCATACAAATTTCTTTTAGGGAAATGGAAATGTGTATGTGATTGACTAAAATAAGGCAACTTTTCCTTTTTTATTTAAAAAAAAAAAACTATTACAAAATTGCCCATCAAGCCCTAATCTATCTTTTCTGATACACAACCTCGTTGACGGACTAAATCAAAATTAGAATCGCCGCCAGAGGAAGCTAGGGCCTCGGTGAGGATGTCCGCTGGCGTACGCTAACTACGATGGGGAATCAGAACGCGAAGATGAACGGCCAGGATGAGCGGGCTCCCAGATCCGCTCGCTAGGGTTACATTGCCTTAAAATGAAGTTTTCTGGTTCGAACGGAATCTCGTTGGCGAAAAGAAAACCGACGAGCTTCAGTTGAAACTTGAAAGGCCACTTTGACCGGTTTTACATCTTCTCCTGGTAAATAAGAGTTCTGTTCACAATTTGTTTTCCCTTTGTCTTGCTTGTTCTTCTTATGGGTGAGAGAGATTAGCTTCCCTTTGAACCAGAAATATTTTTATTTATTAATCCGATTGGCATTGCTTTCGGTGCTAATAGGATTTCTCATTATGCATGTAAGTTTTGCAAAGCAATCGATGTATGTGTGTTCTGCAACAGATGTATGCGAGGAAAGAAATTTGGTTTATCTTTTTTTAGGGAAGATTTGGTTTATCTGATTAATACTTTTCATCTCTTGTTTTCTATATTAGGTCATATTTTCATAAAGTTTTAAGATTTTTTTTGTTGCTTTATTTACCTAACCATTATTTTTTTTTCTTCCATTTTTATAGGTAATGTTGTTTTTTATAATGATATACTGTGGTTTTATTTCACAAAGTTGGAACTCAGATTGTGATTTTGTTTTTGTTTTGCATCAATTGGGATTTCTAGTTATCTATAGTTGCATCAGTTGGGATCCTGAGTTATTGTGATTTTATGCTTTTTTTTAGCCGTTCTGATATATTACTAGCAAAACTTTTCATCTCTTATTTTTTATATTTGGTTTTTTTCTATATAGTGTTTAGAGATTTTTTTGTTTTTAGGCCTAATTTTATTTTCATTTGTATAGGTTATGTTGTTTTTTATAATGATATATTCTGGTTTTATTTCACAAAGTTGGAAATGAGATTGTGGCGGTTTTGTGTTAGTTTTGCATCATTTGTGATTTCTAGTTATCTATAGGTGCATCATTTGGGATTTTGGGTTATTGTGATTTTAGACTTCTTTAGGGCGTTATGGTGACATTACTAGCAATGCTTTCCATCTCTTGTTTTTTATATTTGGTCATTTTTTCAAATAGGTTTTAGAGATTTTTTTTTTGTTGCTTTATTAATATTAAGCTTAATTTTATTTTCATTTGTATAGTTTATGTTGTTTTTTATAATGATATATTGTCGTTTTATTTCACAAAGTTGGAACTGAGATTGTGATTTTGTGTTAGTTTTACATCATTTGGGATTATGGACTGTTTATAGTTTGCATCATTGGGGATTTTGGGTTATTGAGATTTTAGGCTTGGGTGTTGTGAGGATATAACAAGCAATACTTTTCATCTCTTGTTATTTTATATCAGGTCATTTTTTCATATAGTTTTACAGCTTTTTCTTGTTGCTTTATATTTATATTTGGCCTTAATGTTTTTATTTTTATTATTATAGGTTAAGCTGTTTTTTATAATCATATATTGTGGTTTTATTTCACAAAGTTGGAACTGAGATTTGTGGTTTTGTGTTAGTTGTGCATCAATTGGGATTTCGAGTTATAGTTGCATCATTTGGGATTTCGGGTTATTTTCATTTTAGGCTTTTTTTGGGGGCGTTCTGATGATATTACCGTATTTTTGTTGTATATTGGACTGTTTTTTTAGTCTGAAGAAGCATTGGTTGAACTGCTTGAGATGCTTATAGTATAGACATAGATTAACCTTCCAAGCTCTCCAAGTACTCTTGCAATTGGGACAGCATTTGTTGCTCCAGTATTTTCTATAAACTGTGTGATCGAGATCATGCCACACAGATGCATGGCATGATTTACTTTATTGTTGATCCATTGTTACTAGAAATGAACTCTTGAAGGAGTGTTTAAATTTATTAGAATACTAGCGTGTAAGTGTATGCTCCTACTAGAAGTGGATTTTGCACGCATTTGCTGATGTTATTTTGTTTGTTTAGGTTTTTTTTTTTTTTTAGATTATGGTATATGAGTTAAAACTTCAATTGAACTTTGGATATTTTTAAAAAAATTCTGGATTTTTTACAACATTTTCAAAAGAATACAATAATGTTTTAATAATTTTGTAAAAAAGAATACGATATATATATAATAACTAAGTATTCATCTTAGCTAACGTTTCACGGTTTCAGTTTCTTTTATAAAACAAACCACAATACTGACGTCACCATCTTTTCAGCATTTGCAATGCCTTTGTGCATTATTACATGGTCTTTTGTTATTTCAAAAAATGTATTAATCTTACGATATCATTTAGTTTTTTTTAATAATTGTTTATGATTGCATTTAACTTTTTTTACATGCAATTTATTTTGAATAATGGTTCATTACGTTTTCAATTTTTAAAATTGGATGCTTGTTAAAATTATGAAAACCGGTAAATAAGCATACGTTTCCCGTTTAAAATTAGGGCCTTAGTCCGTTCCCTTCTGAAACTACGCTGAAATAACTTTCTCTCTCTAGAAACTAGGGTTTCTCTCTAAACCTCTTCTTCTCCTTGTAGCAGCCGCCGCCGCCCCCCAGGATGCTGCTCGCCGGCGTGCTCTCAGCCACGGCGTCGGTCCTGGGGGGAGCCCAGCCCTCGACCCAGCACCTGATCTCCGTCCTCAAGATCCTCTTCTCTCGCCGGAGCCACGTCCGCGCCGGCCTAGTCCTCTTCAGAACGGCGCACAAGCACGGCGTCGACCCGGACACGGAGTCCCACAACATAGAGATGCGAGGCCTGGGTTTGAACGGCGATCTCAGCGTCGCCTTCAAGGTGTTCGACGAAATGCCCAAGAGAGGCCTCGTCCCGGACCCTCCCCACTCCGACCCCCGTGACGTCCCCGGCACCGGTTCAGCCCCGACGGTGTGGACTAGCGTGTTTCGGAGGTGCACAGCGAGTCCATCCCTCTCGTGTGTAGATCCGAAGCTCCGACGTGGTCCCGTCGACCCCGATCCTTATGGTCCCTCTCGGATGGAATCGCTGGAGGTGCTCCGTGCCACGGGTTCGAGCCATCGAAGCTTGATGCCGAGCGACAGTTGTGGTTCGTCGACGTTCGCGACGCGGCCGTGCTCGCTGCAAATCTTGGGTGCGGGTGTCTGCCTTTTTTTAGTTTGTTTTGGTTTTAGTTTTTTAGTTTGTTTTTCTGGTGTTGGAATGGACCTATCCTTTTATTGTTATGCTTTGTTTTGTGTTGGACTCGGATTAGCCGTAGTTCCATTTCCCGTAGTGGATTTCCTGTTAGGTTTTTATCTATGCAGGTTGAAGAGCCACCCTATTCGTGGTTATCGGACCAAGTTTGGTTGGATTTTTCCATCGCCATTCTTTGGGTTTTTTAACGAGCCTCTTGTGTGCTCTATTGGTGCTTGTAATTCTTCCCGTTGTCGGAAGTTTGCACATATCGTACTTTTACCGGAAGTTAGTGTTAGATTCACCTCGACTTAGGTCTTGGTAATCCATGTACTAAGGTGTTATTCTCCTGTGTTGATGAGTTTTTTACTCAATATTAATGGAAAATCCGTGTTATTCAAAAAAAAAAAAAAAGTTCGTTCCCTTCTATTAAACTACAACGTCGTTCACTTCTCTAAAAACGGGTGCTTATTGTACGCATTTGACTACAATGTCGTTTTGCTAAGTGGTGACAAAACTCTTCTAGTCCTGTGAACCATCGTAAGCTTGTACACCCTTTATAAGCGCGTGTCAAATTCAGCTCAGTCAATGCGTCTATAGTGAACATTGGTCAACGCCATGAAACTTTCGCTCGATACATCTGTCAATCTTCGTTACATTGCTCATCGCATAGGTGTAGTTGTAGTCACCGCCGGTCTCATTATATTTATTAAAGTTTTCTTTCCTTGTAAATAATGTTGGATACAAAACCCTGCATAACATGTAAATATGTTCATATTGTGTATTAAACTTATGACGTAAAACCGTCGTATAGTTCTTTTGGTTATGCATGTGACTTTAATTACTTGATTGTTTGCCTACATTCAAGCTGGCCCTACATAGCATGGCGTGGCACCACGTGACCAGCCGAAAGCCCGCTCAAATGCTGCATTTGACAGCTAGCTTGGCTTACTTGTGGATGGTTATATTTATATTGACATATAATATTGGGAGAAGAGAACAAATTTTAAACTTAATATATCATTGAGTTTATATAAAATACACTAGTTGAAAATATTATTAGAAACTATCACATATGATAAATTATGTTGTCAGTGTGAACGTGTTTTTTCGATTAACATTAAAGGTCATGTATGTAGCGTGGGCAGATTTTGTCACGTGTCTTGTATGGATGCCCGAAATCATTTTTCTGCTAGGGTTCGTGATGCTCAATAAAAATCGAGGTAAGAACCTGAATGGCCGAGAGTTCCGGAGACATTCGAATCGTGACAAAGGTGAATCGACTCCTTTTGAAGTCGAAAAAGAGATAGCACTTTGAAGGCTAAACGTCCCTCGATCCACGATTCTAGGGAGAGATTCGAGATTTGTGAGAAAAAAACGTTTGAAATAGAGTAAATATTTATTTTCTTGTTCTAAAGAGAATAGAAGATAATTTTTTTTTTTCCTTAGATGTTATTGTGGGAGAAAAATCAAGAGAAAAGTGAATGGGAATTTTGCTATGGGTCCATAATTTTATTATTATTTTTTTTTTTTAGGAAATGGTGGAGTAAATGGAGTTGTTATAGTCTTTTGGAGTTGAATTGAGTAGGAGAGCCATTTTAATGGGCCCGTTTGGCTTAAAAAATAGTTAAAATGGCATTTGGGCTAGCAAAATGCACTTTGGGCGAGAAGCCTTGTTCTCAACACAAAGAGAAGTAGTGATGGGCAAGAAGCCCATGTGGGCATGCTGACCAATAAGGGCGAGAAGCTCACCAGGGAGTATAAGGTGGCACACACGCGCGAGAAGGGGATTTGCTCATGCGGGCGCTTCACTCAGTGTGCCGCGCGCATTGGGCTTTTTGGAATAGGCCCAAGTTTTTTAGCTTGGTTAAAATCTTACCCAATAGAAAGTCTCTTCGCCCGATGGGGCTCCTCAACTCAAATGCTTGGCTACTTGCCCAGAGACACGAGACTTTTCGCGCAACCCACAGGGCCTATGTGTCTCATCTTCTCGCCCGGGCCCAAAACAAAAGCTCTCTAGCCTAAAGAATCAACCTTCCCACCCGCTGAGATGCCTTCCCGCCTTGATGGGCTTCACACACGTGTGGCATATCCGTTCGCCCCCGGCGAAATCCCTCGTTGGGCCCGCAGAAAGCTTCCCGTCCAGCCCAGATGCCCTTGTCCAAGCCCAAGGCCAAGGTCTTCTTGCCCGCAAGTCCTCGCCCAAAAATAAAGTCTTCTTACATAAGCCAAGAATTCCAATTGCGCAAGCCAGATTCTTCAAGCCTTTAATTTCGACTGGGGCCCACGATAAAACCATAAATTATACTAAAACCATCCTCAAATACTATAAATACCCCCTCTAGCAACACTCAAGAGGTCAATTCATCCTTTCTATAGGCAAAATTATGGCCATTTTTATACTTGACTAAAATCTTATCATGCATACACATTTGAGACCAAAACTAAAAGAATCAAGGCCATCTCTACTCACACAAACGTCACTTAGACTAGTTGCGCATTGGAGTATGCGCCAAGGAGAAACCCTCCGCGTCTCTTTAGAATTCACGTTTTCTCTTTTATCAAGAATCGACGATGAAGAATTCACTTCCCATGTGAAGTGGAGCGAGAAGTCTTGTAGTGTATGATAAGGGTATCACTACAACAAATCTCACTATTATCGACGATTTTTTTCGTCGCTAATAACCCGATATTCGTCGCTAAATATATTTAGCGACGATTTTTATCGTTGCTAAATGTCCGTGCCTAAATATATTTAGCGACGAAATAGTCGTCGCTAAATCTTTATTGACGATATTAGCGACGATTTTTTCGTCCCTAAATGTTTAAACGATGAGTTTTTTTAAATTATTTAGCGACGACTTTATCGTCGCTAATTTGCGCGGACTAATTTCACGCACTAATTAGCGACGATAAAGTCGTCGCTAATAATTAATTTTTTTAATAATTAGCGACGACTTTGTCGTCGCTAATAATTAATTTTTTTCGATTTTTGAAATTATTAATTTTTATCGTCGTTAATTATTTATTTTTTTTATTTTGTTTTCTGTTTATGAAATTCTAAAATGAAAAATCAAATAAAAATCAAATTATATTAACGAAATGAACTTATATATAAAATACGGTTACGATTTCGATTATCGTCAAATATGTAAATAAAAATCTACCATATACAAAATATGTAATAAAACACTAGTTGCGACCTTTGCTTCGTCGTCCCGCCGCTCGTTTTCCCCCGCCTCGACGTGAAACGCTCTTTTGGTGGCGCTGAAACTCTGCATGGTGCGGCGGGATTACAATTTGCTCATCAGCCGACTGACTCGGACCACCGGGCGTCATCTGCTGGCTACCATCGGGAGTCCTCTGCTGGCCGCCCGTCGGAGTGTGGACGCCAGACGTCGGAGTCTGGACACCGGCCGTCAGAGTCTGGACACCGGCCGTCGGAGTCTGCTGGCTGTGGGTCGACGGAGCCTGCTGCGAACTATATGGAAATTGAGGCATAAACGAGCTCAAGTTGAGGCCGGGCACCTGACTCTGTATTGCCTCGGCGAACGAGGCGAGGGTCGACGTGAACACCTCCTGGGAGATATATCATGGATGCGACGTCCCAGCCTCCGAACTACCGTAGACTTCGGCGATGTCAGCCGCCATCCGTGCTCCCTGTGGCACCAAACGTCCGACGCCGGTCAAGTGATCACTCCGCGAACCCATAATATCGCGGATCGCCTGCTGCTCTAGGACGGAAATATCAATGTCCGCTCCTTGTTGCTCAGCCTCCGCTCGCAACGTGTTGAACCTATCGACCAGTCGATCCTGATATAATTAACTTGTTAGTATATATTAATCGAAAAATAAGACAAAATAAATGTAAACTTACGTAACGTGCAGAGGCTTCAGGAGTCAGCCATTCGAACTTGTCGGACTGATGTTGGCGCTTGTAGTTCGCAAACAAGCTCTTGAAAGCGCCTGTCTCGGCGCTCTTCTGCATGTAAACAACATTTCAAGTGTTAGAAACATCCTAAAACTAATGACAAATCGAACCTCAGTGGTTCGATTATTAAAATACATAATCCATAACCAACTAATTAATTTCACATTTTTATTCGTTTTTAAATCTATAAACAACTAATTAATTTCACATTTTTATTCATTTTTAAATCTATAACCAATTAATTAATGTCACATTTTTATTCATTTCTAACAAAAATTAAATCGAATTTCAATTTCAATCCATAACCAATTAATTAATTTCACATAATTAACAAAATTACATTTCCTAATTTATTAATCTCTAATCTACTATACTTATATACATAATTAATCTATAATCCTAATTTACAATTTTAAATTATCAAACATCCTAAATTATATAAATACTTATATCTTTATATACTAAATTATGAAAATATATAAAATATAACTTATATAAATACTTATATCCTTATATACTAAATTATGAAAATATATAAAATATAACTTATATATATATATATATATATATATATAAACTTACCGGCGGTGCAGATCGAGGAAGAGCCGTGCAGGCGGAGGAAGAGGCGGACCGGGGAGGACGAGATGGACTTCGGCGTCGGCGGCGGAATGGCGGAGGACGGCGGTGGACGGCGACAAGCTTCGGAGAGACAAATCTGAGGAGAGAGAGAGAGAGACGTGAGGAGATAGAGATGTGTGGAGAGAGCGACTTACCGGAGCTTCGGGACGGCGGAGGACGGAGGTTCGTTGGAGGAGAATCGGGTTTTTGGGTGAGATTTGAGAAAATTAGATTTTTAGGTCAGGGAAGCAAATGGGGGAAACTGATACGCGACCTGGGATTTAAAGACATTTACCGACGATTAAATCGTCGCTAAATGGTTTAAATTTCGTAACTAAATGAACTTACCTTTTCAGTTCATAACCAGACATTTAGCGACGATTTACTCGTCGCTAATAGTTTTTTTACAACATTTAGCGACAATTAAATCGTCGCTAAATCATTTCGTTTAAATTAATTTGGGGGGATTTTTCCCTCTTTACATTTCGTTAAAATTCGAAATTAATTCGATATTAATTCAAAACTATTAGTGACGATTTAATCGTCGCTAATAGTTTTTTACACATTTAGCGACGATATAAATATTTTCCCGCGAACTTAGCGACGACAAAAAAGAGTTAGCGACGATATTTTCGTCGCTAATTATCTTTGCCGCCAAACTTTAATATTTTTGGCACCAAAAAATCAGCGACGGTATTATCGTCGCTAAAAGGGTTATTATCGACGATTAATTAGCGACGATTAAGTCGTCGCTAATAGTTTCGTCGCTAAATGTCGTATTTCTTGTAGTGTATGAAGGCGGTGGATGATATTTTGTTGTTGTGTATAACAAAGATAGATCGAGGTCGTGGATGATATTGGAACAAATGAGGATTAAATTTAGGAAGATGTTGGAACTTAGATCGGGTCATCTTCGGTGTTTTTCAAAAATGTGAAATTGGGTTTTTTTAACCAATTTTGGAGAAATTAGTTGGCATAAGAGACAATAATTTTGGGTGATGAAGGTGTGTCATAAGAACTTGAACTAAGAACTTTGACAAGAAGATGTTTTCAAACTATTTTTTTCCACTACATATTATAACTAAAACTGTATAGTTAATATTATGAAGAAAACTATAAAAGCTGGCCATGTTTGTTTCTAATCTCAAAAACTGAGTTGTTTTTTAGTTTTTGAGTTGAAAAAATTGAAAACAAAAATTGAAAACATGTTTGGTAAAGTGTTTTCGGAAAAAAATTTCAAAAAATTTTGAAGTTGTTTTGGAAAAAAGTAAAGAAAACTGAAAACAAATAAAATGTGTTTTTGAAAAAAAAATTATTCTCTTCTCTCCTCTTTCTCCTCATCTTCTCTTTTCATTCTTTCAAAAACAAAAATGAAAACTATACCAAACACTTTTTTCAGTTTTTTCACTTTATCAAAAACAAAAATGAAAACTGTACCAAACAACTTTTCGAAAACAACTACAAAACAGTTTTTCAATACAACTACAAAAATTAGAAAACAAAAAACAAAAAACTTTTTGAGTTAACTACCAAACACAATGTATTCGAAATAGGAACTATATTCATATAAATCATATATCAAAAAATTATTCATATAAATCATATGTCCCACCCTGCCGCCTACAAGGAAATTCCGGTGGCTTTCTTTATGACGTAGGAGCCATAATTTTAAACTTCTCTCCGGCTGTGCCATCAAAGTTTAGTAAACATACAATATTACTATATTTTTTAAATTTCATTTTTTTTAGATATGAACTATAAATTTGAAAAGACTAGTAACTCAATATTATTGTTATTGTTATGATATCGTTATTGTGTTTATAATCTAATTTTTTAACGAGCTTTACACTATAAAAAAATTGTGGTAATTGTTTTTTTTAACGAGCATATAATATTATCATATAAGGAACCTTCTATTAAAAAAATTGTGGTAATTGTTTTTTTTAACGAGCTTTACACTATAAAATCAATAATTTTTCTTTCCTTAATTAAAATCATTCTTCATTGCATAACCATCTTATTGAAAATCCTCAGACATTTAAGTATTTTATTAATCAAGCTCATTGATGAGGTGAAAATGAAAATTGAAAAGAGCGGGCTTGTAATAAGGTAAAGACAATAAGACATTAATTATTCAAACAGTTATAAAAACAATCCCGCCGAGTCCTTAATAATATTTGACTGACCGGGAACCACTAAAAAGAGTCGAATCTCCCAAAAGGTCCAAATTTGTTTTTGTTTTCAAAATTTGAACGACAACACATCAGAGAGAAAGAGAGACATGTTATAATATTTATTTTTTCATGCAAACGTGGCGAAAGTCCAAAAACTCAAAATGGAAAATTTTGATTTTCACCATCCAACAAAAGCGCGCAAAACTATCTAGTATTCTAATTGTTTTTTTGACACTCGAAATATGTACGGAATCCAAAGAAATAAAAATCTGGCGCTTCGTTTCGCCTTTTTAATTACCTCTCTCTCTCAGTTCCCTCCAAATCCAAACTCCGCAAAACTGACTACAAAGCCTCTCACTCCATTTCCATTTCTCAAACCTCAAACCACAAACCCCAAACCTCTCTCTCTCTCTCTCTTGCTCGATCGGTCTCTACCATCTCGACGGCAATGGCGGAGCAGATGCGAGTCACGAGAGGAGCTCTAAAGAGATCTGCCGCGGCGGCGGCGATCGCCGTCGATGAGGCAGAGCAGAAACGGAGGAAGAAGCGCGAGGTTTTCGGAGACATCACAAACTCTGCTCCGTCTGAGAATCCAATGCGAGTTGGTATGACGAAGAGGATCGCGGTTCCAAAGCCTGAAACGGCGACGGAGGATCCTCAAATGTGCGGTCCTTACGCTTCCGATATCTACGATTATCTACACAAAATGGAGGTATTGATTCGGAATCGATTGGATCTGACTCCCTTTTTAGATGTCGATTTACGTTATCGGATGGATTCTGATTATGATTTGTTGCTGTTGATAATTTTAGGCGGAGTCGAAGAGAAGGCCTTTGCCCGATTATCTTGAGAGAGTACAGAGAGATGTGAGTGCGAATATGAGAGGTGTATTGGTTGATTGGATGGTTGAGGTCGCAGAAGAATACAAGCTCGGGTCTGATACACTATATCTATCGATCTCTCATATCGATCGTTTTTTGTCTCACAAAGCTGTTCCCAGACAGAGGCTTCAGTTGCTTGGTGTTTCTGCTATGCTCGTCGCTTCGTAAGTCCTTTTCCCCCAAATACATAATGTTTGACCTAGAAACTTTCTGATAAGTTTCTCTAGATCGTATCGATTCAGATCGGGTCTTAATAAATATTATTGAATTTCTTTTATCAGAAAGTACGAAGAAATTAGTCCTCCAAACGTGGAAGATTTCTGTTACATCACCGATAATACATACACAAAAGAAGAGGTATTAACTGAATGACTGATTTCCAATCACTTGAACAATATCGAGTTATGAACTCTTTGACTGATGTTGAGTTTGTGATCCCATTGAAGATTGTGAAAACGGAAGCCGATGTCCTTAAATCCCTCAACTTCGAAATGGGAAATCCAACTACAAAAACGTTTCTAAGGTAAAGACTTGTGCTAATGCGATTCTCTTATTGGATTATCCTGTTAAAGACATTATATGATTCTAAACATCAAAAACTTATTTGTTTCCCTTATTTTTCTGTTACGCAGGAGATTCTCCAATATAGCTCAAGAAAGTTACAAGGTAATATTTTTTTCTTCATCAAGCTTGGTCTAGTTTTTTAGTTGGGAATTTGAACCTATTTCTAAACTTTTCTTCGTGTTTTTGACATCTTTTTAAAACAGGGATGTAATGTGTCACGGTTCGAGTTTTTGGCAAGTTGTCTTGCCGAGCTGAGTTTATTGGACTACAGTTGTGTGAAATTTTTGCCTTCTTTAGTGGCTTCCTCTGCGGTGTTCCTCGCAAATTTCATCCTCCGCCCAAAAACGCATCCTTGGGTAATAATTCTTGAACATAGTTCTGAAGATATTTAGTCAATTCCACTGTAAAAAAGTAGACTAAATTTAGTGTCGTTTTTTCAGTGCTCAGAACTACAGGAATATTCTGGATATAAGCCAGCTGATTTGAGGGAATGTGTTCTTCTCATCCATGACTTGTACACTGGCAAAAGAGGAGGCTCTCTTCATGCAATTAGAGATAAATACAAGCATCCTAAGGTACGTTTTTTTTGCTTAGATAGCATAGTCTCAACTCTCAATTGAATTTGTTCTGACTTTTTTTTTCTTCTGTTTTTTTAATCAACAGTTGAAATGCGTGACGAATTTGTCTGCTCAAGAGATACCAATGTCGTATTTCAGTTTTGTGAACTAGTAAACCAATACCGTTGCTGCAAAATTTTGTTCATTTTCGGATTTACTAACAAAGCAACTCGAGGATCGAATTCCAAAAGATGTTCTTGACTGCGAGGAATCACAGGACCACCCGTCTCTATCAAATGCCTGTGATCTGATACACAAATGGACAATCAAGCAAAGTAACATTCACAACGTCAAGGATCAAAGCTTCGATGCGTTGCCTTGCGAAAATAGCCCATCAAACGTACGACATAATAATCAATTAAGCAGTGTAAAAGAAAATTGAATTGTATTTTAATTATTTTTTTGGGTAAATTGGTTAATCCTTAAATGTAGACACTGATTGTAAGTTGTAACCGAGTTTTCCCTCTCAGTTTGTACTCAATTGTTTGTACTCTTTAAATCAATATGATCAAAAGTATCTAGTTAGAACATACTTTTTTTTTGGTGAAAAACTATACTTCATGTTTCATCAGATTATTTGAAATGATAAATTTAATGAGAAGTTGAATGTAAAGTTCTATCTATACATTTTAGTCCAATAATATTTTATTTAATGAGAAAATTATTTAAGCTAGTTAAGACAAGCTAATTTTTCTCAGTGCGATGTAGTCTGATGTGGTAAAGCGTAAAGGTGTTTAAAAAGTGTTTGGTTTGGTTTCAGGACTAGATTGGATCACTATCAAAAGCTATTAACCTTTATTTTTATTTTAACATTAAGATGTTTGAACTTTTTTCTGAAAGATCGCACGAGGCTCTCTATAAGAACGAGGGTAAAATACTAGTAGAATTACATCTTATACATGATGCGATATAGAGTGCATTAAAAATTAAAAACTAATTTTGACCTTTAAAAATACCCACAATAATTGATAAAGAGATCTAAATAACTGTATAAGTGAACTAAAAATGCTTGAAATTCAACAGTTTAAGGACTCAATTTAAGACTAATCTTGAGCAATGGACGATAACGGAAGGACCGCTTCCGACGGCGCAGACTTTCGGACCTTATCGAAACGAAAAATTTTCGACCGTTAATGTCGAAATTCTGAGTTACCGGACACGGTATTTTTTGCTAAGGGTATTGGAAATATTATTTTTGATATTTTTTGAAAGTTTCAACGTACAAAATAAAAGAAAGAATGAAAAAAAAAAAATTAAAGGCGCCGCGACGAACTGTAAAAAGACAAAATCTCTGCCGTTAGATTTTAAATTCAACGTCCCATAATTTATAAAAATAAAAAACGTTAAACATGTGGAAGTTATCGGAAGTGATTCTTTTCGTGGGTATCCTGACTCCATTGGTAGCCGAACCTTCCGATATGCTTGCACCGGAACGGTATTTTTAGTGGCAGAAAGTTAGCGTTTGGAGCCGAAATTTCCGATATCATCTGCCACCATTGCCCATAATTATTTAAGACAAAAAAACCTATCATTTTGATATGTTATGTGCTATTTTGATCATAATTTTCGTATTGTATAAGATCTGGTATGTAGAAATTAAGATACTCTAAATTATTTTTAAATTACTTTTTTGTTCTTCATCTAACGAGAGTTTTTGTTCTTAATAAGGCATACAATTAAGCAATCTAACGACTTATTATGATTTATGTACAATAGATGGTTTAATTTTATGCATTTAAATATTTTGATTGCTTACTTTTTTGCCTTTTGAATCAAAACTTTTGATGAACAAAACTCCCTCAGGAAGAAAAAAAAATGCTAGGGAACAAAACTTTTGACGAACTTGTGAAATTAAATATCTGAAGCCGTACTCAAATATATACAGTAAAAAAATCAAGTGCAGATTCCAAAGTACAGCCAGGGTGCCACCTTTTTAAAACATAACTAAAATAGGAAGGGATCCAAATTCAAGAGAGCGGTACCCAAATTATTTCATTTCATTTCAAGGCCTTTTTTTTAGTGTAAAATTAGAGTCCCGCCTCAGTTAAAAATTTTCCCCAAAAAAAGGAATCCAAACAGCAAAACAATTAAAAAAAAAAAAAACAAAACCCAAAATAAATTTAAAACATTCACCGAAAAATCGAAAAACGAAGGGAAAACTTAAAGCGCCAAAGCTCTAAGTTTTGAATAAAAAAAATGAAAACGCTACTCATATGGCGCTCTCTTCTTGAATCTCTCTCTCTCTCTCTCTCTCACTCTCCAAAGCAAAACCCATCGTCACCATTTTCATATCACTGAAAAAAACTCGCCCAAACTAAAATCAAACCCACAAATGGACGACGACCAGGAGAACCGCCCCGTGCGGTTGACACGTGCGACGGCGAAGCGGAGAGCGGAGGAGGGAGAGTCTCAGTCCGGCTCAAAGAAGCGCGTCGTTTTGGGAGAAATAACAAACGCCGTTTTGGGGGCTGAGAAGAAGAATAAGGCGCAGAAGAAGAAGAAGAAGAAGATCAGCAACACCAACAGCAAGAGGCCCAAGGCCAAAAAGGAATTGCCTTTATGTGAAACGCCAATGGCGATTCACACCTCGAGAGCCGCTAAGATTTCCGACGACGAGAAAGAGAACGAACCGAAGGTTGAATCGCAAGCGAACGAAGACCCACAAATGTGCGTTCCTTATGTCTCCGACGTTTTCGAGTATCTTCACCAATTGGAGGTAATGCCGATACTTTAATTTTCCAGACGTAGCTTTTTCGGATTGAGGATCTGAGATGGGTTTTTGATTTTAGGTTGATCCGAAGAGAAGGCCTTTGCCGGATTACATGGAGAGGATTCAGAGGGACGTGACTTCGAGTATGAGAGCAACTCTGGTTGATTGGTTGGTGGAAGTTGCAGAGGAGTACAAGCTTCTATCAGATACTCTCTTTCTCGCGATCTCGTACATGGATCGATTTCTCTCCGTAAACAGAATCCCTCGTCAAAAGCTTCAATTAGTCGGCGTTTCTTCGATGCTTATCGCCTCGTAAGTATCTTGAAATGTTTGCGATTTTCGAATTTTTATTATGTCTTTGAATCGATCTGCTTAACATGATAGCTTTTCATTTGTTCTGATAAGAAGAAAGTATGAAGAGATTAAGCCTCCACGTGTAGAAGATTTTGTGTACATAACAGACAATACATACACTAAGGAAGAGGTAATTCTATTTATGATAGACATGTTCAGTTTTGGATTAAAGTTGAGATCTTTTGATTTACCAACTTCACTGAACGCTTTATTTATGGTTGTTAAGGCAGTGAAAATGGAAGCTGATATACTCAAGTGCTTTAACTTCGAACTGGGCAGTCCCACAATTAAAACGTTTCTAAGGTAAGATTGTTCTTAATGCCTTTTCCTTGTTAGTCATATAATACAGTATGTAATAACTAATTAAAGGGATCTTTGTTTCTCTTTTTTCCAATTTTGGCTTGTAGGAGATTCACTCATGTTGCTCAGGAGAATAGTAAAGTGAGTTTGTGTTATGTCTTAAAGGGGTTGCTAAAGTTGAATACTACATTTATGGTTTTTTTCTTCTCTCTGTACACCAATTTAAACTGGCTTACCTTTACTTGATCAGAATCCAAACCTGCACCTGGAATTTCTGGGTTATTATCTTGCCGAGCTAAGTTTGATTGATTATGGTTGCGTCAAGTTCCTTCCTTCACTTGTGGCGGCTTCTGTTATATTTGTAGCTAGATTTATGATCAGACCAAAGGCTCATCCTTGGGTAATTTATTGCCTTGCTTACCAAACTTTGTGTAACAAGTCTATAAACTTTGATAGAAAAGATGTTGATTAGATTTACCATTTTGCTAGACATTGGCGCTGCAAAAATATTCGAGATATGCACCGTTGGATCTGAAGCAGTGTGCTCTTCTGATACATGACTTGTATCTAAGCAGACGAGGAGGCTCGTTGAAAGCTGTTAGAGAAAAATACAAGCTGCATAAGGTATTTTTTTATATATATATTATATGGGATGAACCTTAATACATTGGCTCGAGTTTGTCTGATTAAGATAGTTCTTGGTGCAGTACAAATGTGTGGCGATGATGGCTTCTCCTCCAGAAATACCTGCTCATTATTTCAATGATGTTACTCAAGGTTAACTTTCCTGTTAATTTTTTGGGAGCCTGACTGTGGAACTTTCAGCAGATGCTAGGTTTTCAGGTTTTGGTGATTTGAAGTTAGTTCTAATTGGTTGGGGTAGGTTTGTTAATCTTCTGTAATGGGTACGGTTGTGATGCATTTGAAAAGTCTGTTCATGAATCTAATTGCTTGTAGTTTAGTGGGTTTGATCTGTCTTTTTCTTGTAGATCTTCGGAGTCTGTTTGTCTCCTCGACAAAAGATTTTTGCTGTGTTGTTTATCACTGTATAAAGTTTCTTCGGAGCTTGTTTCCTTTCAAGAACATCAATGGC
This sequence comes from Urtica dioica subsp. dioica, assembly GCF_054948205.1. Taxonomy (NCBI): domain Eukaryota; kingdom Viridiplantae; phylum Streptophyta; class Magnoliopsida; order Rosales; family Urticaceae; genus Urtica; species Urtica dioica. Next base: position 44,750,729 of record NC_142762.1, read on the forward strand.
CATAAGGCTCATCAAAGTTTTTGGGGTAAAATTTATTTGGTGGGCTTGTACACGTGGAATATATCCACGGAATGACCTTGTAATAAAAAGAAAAAAAAAATTGGTGCATATGTATGTATAATTAATTTTCAATGGGCAATTTCCTTTTAGCCGGTCATTTTGTCCCGGATTGCTAAGAACCGAGTGGAGAGAGCAACAGAAATGAACATTTAATCACTCGTTATATTAACCAGAAAGCTGTTCTATGGTTCTAAAATAATGGGGTCATCACAATTCACAAACTACAAAAGTCATAGATAAACAGAAAATTCCAAAGTCTACATTCTAAAGTCAACCACACAAACGATGTTGTTGGCAAAAGAAGCAGCAACCCTGTTGCCTTCTTTGTTCCAACAAAGTTCAAATATGCCACCATTTCCAGTGTACGTTCTTATGATTTTCCCTTCTTTAATGGACCAAATATGCAAGCATTTGTCCATCGATCCACTGGCCAAGTACTCCCCGTTCGGGCTAAATGAAATCGAGTATACGGGATCCCTGCGTTTTCACCATCGTCATATAAGCTCATGTTATAATTTATCAAGCAAATCGCATCTATGATAATGATTTACATCAAAACCGAAATCATTCGGATTTGGAATTTTGAATAAGTTTGTCGCCTATTATATTTGCATTCATGTACTAGACCTGCGAATCTAATGTCCAATATAAAGACATTGATAATTGAATCAGAGCATTACCTGTGGCCGTTGAAGTTGTAGAGAACTTTCCCTAGTTCTACATCCCACAACTTTATAGACGAGTCAAATGAAGCACTGTTTACGGGGACAAATATAAAACACGTTATTGATGAATAAGTAGCAATGAAGCTATTTTGTTTTTACTTCTTCTCTCAATGGACAAAAATCTGAAACTATCTGTGGCTTCGCCCGAGATAAGAAACATGGAGTTTATTTCTCCTTGCTTACCTTGCTAGCAGTAACTGTTTATTTGGGTTGTTTGTGCCTGGTCCTGTAGGGCTCCAACGGATAGTATAAATCTCCTACAATTAGTATAAATAAAATTTGGATTAGTACTGCAATGATTCTGTTGTTACATAATATTGTTCAAAGTGTCAACGCTTCATGAACCACTTGATGAGATTTAGTAAATCTCGTTTGACATAAGTTCATGTAAGGTTTAGAAATGTTACCTTTGCATGCTCTCTCAAATCATGCAAGTGCTTGTCCTGTTTCATACTCCATATCTGACAAAATGTAAATTATCAATTGTTAAGAGTGAAAGCCAAAACCTATGAAAAGCACTTCCAGTTTCTACACGAGCAAAGAAAAAAAAAGAAGGGAAGGCAGGTAGTTTAGTATATACAAGCCTCAGCTTCACATGAGCTTACATTACATGTCGCACATAGCCGTGTAAAATAGAAAACTTGAACCGCAAACAGAATTTCGAGAAATTACCTTTGCAGTGTAATCATCAGAACAAGAAGCCAATAAAGTACCAGTTGGATCCCATTTGATAGCATTAACTTCGCTCTGAAAAAATAAAATACTCATAATTTAATAATTTTTACCAATTTCAAGACTGCATGATTGCATGAAGATGGGAGAGAATGTATGTGTCATTTTTCATTAGTAGCTGAAAGAGACATGTTAAACCAATTTAACTTGACGAAACAGAGTTGAAAAGAATTGACCACTGCACATCATAATCCACTAAATATGGAAATTTTTGCAAGGGAACGAGAGTATTCACAAAACCTGATGCCCTGCGAAAGTTTTGACTGGTTGTTTCTCTCCGATCTTGCAAACATGTATCATAGCATCGGTAGAGCATGTTGCGAATGACACATTGTTCCGCCAGTCAACATCCAAAGTAGGAGCTGCAAAATAACTAGGCTTAGTGCTAAACTTGAACGCATGAACTGAAAAACAATTCAGAGATTAAAATCATAGCAGTTATACCTGTATGGAATTCAAATTGTTGCCTACACTCTCCAGTCTTTATGTCCCATACTATTGCGGTTTTATCCACGCTACCGCTAAGAAGATAATCACCTTTCTTGTTCCACTTAAGAGAAAAGATAGGACCTTTATGCCTGTTAAACATACTCCTTAGCTCTCCTAGTAATATATAAAAACATGATATAAAAGTAGCATCGATCAGAATAAGTTAGCAATACCAAAAGGGAATCTGAAAAAAAAAAAAAAAAAAAAAAACCAACCGTCTCTAGACCATATTCTTGCTTGTCCATCATATGAACCAGTTGCAAGTAACGTCCCATCGCCCTTAAAAGAGAGATTTCAAGATTATCAAACATTGAGTACAAGAAAAGACATGGATACAAACACAATAGTAATCTCATTGAAATTTAAAACGATGAAAAAAGGGGAACGAAGCTCACGTTCCAATCCAGTGTTGTCACATCCTTGCTTTTCTCATTAGTTCTACCCTTAAAATGTTTTAGCACAACGGCATTTACGGGAGCATTAGGCAGGGCAGATGTAGAAGCACCATCAGCTATGGTCCAAATCCGTGCTGTTGAATCTCCAGCTCTGCAGCAACAGAATATTCAAATATTAAAATTGGTTCTCAATAAGTAGATATTGGCAATAAACCATTACAAAAGTCTATACTCACACAGATGCTAGAAGTGAACCTGATGGACTCCATGCACAAGAGAAAACCTAAAATATTGGAGAATCGGTTCATGTTATACGCAAATCATAAAAATTTTAGAAAAAATAAAAAGCCTAACACTGCATCATCCAAAATCGTCCAAACCTCTGAGGTGTGCCCTTCTAGAATTGTTACATCAGAACTAGGAATTTCACAATGCACAATTGCGGGTGTTGTGGTGATTTCCATTGGCTCCGCTCCTAATCACACGCTCACATCGTTTTAGAAAGCTTTCTTAAAGTAACAATACCCATTTGACAAGAAAATAGAGAAATAAAATAAATTGTAGAAGAAACTACCGCAACCATTTTCCTCGTTTTCAGTTTGAATGGGATCTTCAGCCTTCTCAGGAACGTGTCCATCTTCCTTCACTTTTTCCTTCACTTCTTCTGACTCCTTCAACACCTTCTCTTTATCATTTTGTTCATCTATTTCCATTCCTTTCTTTTCGCTCGGTTTCTCATCTCCTCCAACCACACGTTCCGGTTCCTCTTTCTGCTTGGCCTCACTCTCTTTCCGAGTTGCTTCGGACTTATCCTTTTGAAGATTTTCCTTCTTTTCCTTAACGATCCTTTGCAATTCATAAGGATCTTTAGTAATCAGATCGAGGGGCTGAAGAAACGAGAAATCCTCGTCTACGTCGGTGTCGTTCTACACAAGTAGAGAGAACCGAAAACACTTAGCTAAGAAAGTACGGAGAAATAAATGATAAGAACCCCGGAAAAGCCTGTCCCCACATAAGTGTAGAAAAACTATCAACTTACATTGCCCAAGTTTGCTTCTAACTCAAGGTACTGAAGCCCCTTTTGCACAAATGTAACAAGAGCACAAGGTGGAACTAAATCACCATCGACTGTGCTCTTGTTAATACCCGCTTCATAGCCAAAAGCAAAAGCTGAATGTGTGAAGCCTGAGAATTTTAACCAAGCTCACGTAAATTGCAAATATATCTTTCTGTTACCACAATTTAACAAAAAAAATATATTTTATATAACTCCACAGTAAATTTTGCGAGTTAGGTTTAACCTAATCGAATGACAACACTGGCACTAGAAATTATAACAAACTACGATTTGTAAGACGAAAGAACGTACTCGAAATTAAAAAATACCCTACAGAAAATAGAAACTGTTTTCGAATTTGTAGCCATGGTTTGTAATGCACGAAATGTAAAGGGAAAACGGGAAAATAATAAAAAAAAAGTGACGAAGTAGAAACGGAATATAGAGAACCTGATTCATGAAGATATCGGAAAACCAAGTAGTTGAGCTCCGTCGAAGTTATGGAGATCATCGTCTTCACGCGACGCCGTTTCACCGGAGATAAGCCTCAGGAGAGAGCGGTTGGCCGGTTGGTCTTTTCGGCGAGAAGTGTGTGATTGTTCTGTTAAAGTTGTTTTATTCTCTTTTTTATTTTCCTATATACTTTTATTTTTATTTTTTTTGAATAAAATATTTTCCTTTATACTCGATTTGAGTTTATTTATGTCTTCCTAATAAACGCTGCCGTTTTGAAGTAGCAGTTTTGTGCCGCTTACGATGATGATAGTTGGGCTTACTTCCATATATTTGGGCCCATCTAAAGAACTTGGGTATGGCCCGTTAACTTATTGGGCCCTTAGAAATAATCTGGTTGAAATTATTCTAAATTATAAATTATGATAGGGAAATGGTCCCATAATTTTAATACTTTTGATCAAAATAAACAAAAGTACAATTTTGGACACATTTACTAGTTGGTTCAGAGTGAAAATACATTTTTACCCTTGTGTTTTTTTCTCACCTACCCACCGAACCTCCTCTCATTTTCCCCTTCCTCGCTCGGTTCAACATTGCACAACACACCAAAAACACCCAGAACCAAAGAGAAGAAACTTTAATCCGCCATTACTGTCGATTCCTTTCCCACTGCCACATTACTCAACCTCGGCCCGTGCTTCGACCCCGACCTCCCTCGCCTCTGAGGCACGCCAGAACCGCCACTTTCGCCGCCGTAACGCTCCATGGGGTTCTAGACATCGAGCGGTCTCGGTCGCCGTGCTATCGCCGAAGCCAAAAACCTCGACGGCGAGATCATCGAGGCTGATCTTCGAAAATTCGGAGCATCCTCGTACCCAGCCGCAACGGAGACGACGCATTCGTCGCGTATTCGAATCGGCCGGGAAAAGGCCAGCTGTCAGAATCTTCGACAACGGCGCTCTGGGTGAAGTGCAGGGACGTTAGGACGCGCGTGATGACGAGATTAATCGCGACAACTCTGGTATGGTTTCTTCTCTTTTCTTTTTCTCTGCCTGGTATATAGATAAGATAGCCTTACAGGAGTTTCGTAAGATAGCAACATTAGATTTAATATGATTATATATTTGATAAGTTAGACTTGTTTCTTCTTAGATAAATTTAATAAATGTGGAATTGTTGTATTTGTTCAGGGACTTATGGTACTGTCGATTATACTAATTACAACGATATGAAATACGTTGCAAGTCACTGGAAGATGACGAGTGAACAAAGTTTCTCTTTATTGTTTCCCGTCTTTCTTTTTCTTGTTCCTCTTCAAATTCGGTTTTGATGTCACGACGATGTCTTTCAAAGTGTGGGTATCGAATGAAAGAAAGAAATTAGTGCCTTTCAGAGAGGATTGTGATATTTTATTTTTTAAATATGCTCTCAAAGTGTGTATATAATATATCACATGGGTTTGTCTGATTGAAAATTGAGGTGTTTAGAGAAGTGTGTGTTCTACATTGTTGTTTGAAATTGACATTTTGTTTAAAAAAAAACTCGGGTCATGAAATGTTTTTTTTAACAAGCGTATGTCTACAATTTTATTCAGACATGTATGTATACAATTTCGATAATTATAGATATCTAAATCTACAATTTCTATATTTGTAGATATATACGTTTACAATTTTGATAATGTAGACATACATGTCTACAACTCATGTACATCTATAATTTTTATAGTTATACACATGTATGTTTACAATTTCGATAATGTAGACATATATGTCTACAAATTTCTGTAACTGTAGACATGTATGTCTATATATTTATAACCGTGGTTTTTGGACGTGAAGGTTCTGGGAGAGATAAAAAAAAAAAACACTAATAATAATAATTTTGCTACCTTCGCTGCCATATATGAAGAAAAATGAAAGAAAAAAAATAAAAACAAAAAATGAAATGAGAAAAGAAGTGTAGAAATGAAAAAGGAAAGAAATGAGAAAAAAAATGAAATGATAGGGTAATATTGACATTTGACATGAGACCCACTACTAGAAGTGTCCAAAATTATACTTTGGTTTATTTTGGTCAAAAGTATTAAAACTACTACTACTTGGGACCATTTCCCATTATGATATCCTCGATACTTTTTGATCAAAATCCAACGTGTCAAAATTAATTCAAGAGTATTAACTTTTTTTTTTATTATATTTGTTGGTCTCGTAGCGGGACTTTTTTATTGCTCGTCGTTTTCTGAGTAGGATTCCTATTTTCTCTTGGTGGAAAAATGAAAAATAACATAAATTTAGTACGATGATATACATTTATTTTGGTGTTTTTATATATATATATATATCATAAATATATATAAAGCCCGTAACACAATATATACATTACCTTTGGTTCAAAACTATTAGTTTACCATAACATTCTCTTTCAAAAAATAATGCTTAGTAGCTAACATAAGTTCAACCTCAATGAATATAGTAATCTTATTATTGTGCATACATCATAAAATACTTACGTTCTTTTTTTTTTTTTGGTTGCATCTCAATTCTCAATTAAATGCTTAATATTAATAATAAAAAAAATATGTCCCGGGGAATAATAATTACTGAAGTTTAAAACCAACTAACACTCTAACAGTGACCCAAACATCTTTAATTTTTTTTCTTCTTCTTTTTCCTTTGCTCCGAAATTGAAAAGAAAGCTCTGAGTTCAGATAATACTTGGAGAGGAGACAAAGCCAAAAAATTCACAGAGAAAAAAGAAAGCGTGTTGTCAAATAAAGGGAGCACATAATTAACCCTTGGATTATTTTACTCTCATATTTCTGCATCATTCAAAAAAAGAAAGAAAAAAAAAGTCATTGGGAATGACGTTACTTACGCTAAGCATGATTTGACCACTCAAAAACGTCATCTTTAAGCAAATATTTCATCGTACGTATCATTAGCTTTAGTAGCAAGCACGAAGAAACAAACAAGCACACCTCTAATACATATGACATGAACAACAGACATTTTTTTCCCTCTCTTTCATATTTATAATTGGTTTTTCTGTGGCTAGATTCAAAAAAAGCAGATTGGCCTTAAAGCTAAAAATGGACTACCTTCCATTTCCAAAGCCGACAAGCAATACGAAGAAAAAAGGGGAGAGAGAGAGAGAAGAAGAACAAAAGCAGAAGAGCCAAGTTTATAATATGGTATATGTGTCATAAGTTTGAGTTGGAGTAGGGACTGAAAGCTAGAAGAAAAAAGTAGTGAACCAAAAGTCCTCGTGAAACATAAAAGAGTTTATGTTTTCAAAAAAAAAAAAAAAAAAAAAAACCCTTACTGAATCAAACTTTTTCATGCTTCACTAATTTTTTTTCTTCTAGCTTTCAGTCCCTAAATTAAGTACGGTTTTTTTTTAGCCCCCTAGCTTTTGTAAATAGGTCTTCTATCTTTTTTTTAACAACACTTGAACCCTCAACCTTATCATTTTGTGGCATCTATATCGTTTTTCTCAAACGTAACTTTCCGTGATTCAAAGAATCATGGTTCCTATTATAATAATTTAGAAAATGGCTAATATCTTTTAATTAGTATTTAGAGTGGAGGGGAGGAGGATTTTTTTTTTTAATACTATTATTTGTTTTTTTTCAACATTAAAAATGAACAAATTACTGGTGATACTTTTGACCATTTAAATTTTAAGCTTTGGAAAGCTAAAGTGCCATCTAAAATTTGTTTTTTCATATGGAAACTATGGTACTTTGCTGTTCCTACCGACGATCGGATTTGTCGTTTCAATATCCCTATGATTTATAAATGTCGGTGTTGCAGCGTTCACTCTTCTGAAATTTTATTCTATTTTTTCTCACCGGAGATATTGCTTTATAATTTATTCGGAAGATTTTCAGAGCTAATCTCAATCACTTATCCAGAGAATTGACGGTCTCACACTTCTTCCAAAATTGGATCAAAGGTGATGTCAAGAATAATTGTGTTAAAATTAAAATCCAAACTATATGTATAATACTATGGGAAATTCAAAAATAGGTGAAGGTGTGTTTTCGATGAGTGCTCGATGGATGTTGAATGTCTGAAAAACACTATCGACAGCTTTACTTTTCTTCTCAATAGATCAAGCCATGAGCTTGATCTTACTCCTTTACTGATGAGGTAATTTACTACCATCACTATGAATACATGTTTTGTATGGATGAAATGGAATCCTCCTTCTAGTGGCAATGGCTACTTTTTTTGGTGAATGTGGGGCTGTTGACAGAATTTTTAAGGATATATATATATGGTCATTGTATCATTAATTTTGCTTGCCCTATTATTGTTAATACAAGTCTTCAGGCTGCGGTTGCAAGTTTTATAAAAAAACATACAGAAATTGCATTTTTATTGACATGACATCTCTATCATTGAGAGTGATTCTCTAAAGTTCTTACTGAGGCTTTACGAGGTAAGACTCTACCTCACTAATTCATTGGCAGATGGAATTTCATTATGGGAGCGGTGAAGAATATGGAGTTTAAATATGTGTATCATGAGCAAACTATGGTTGATTCTCTTTACAAAGTAAAATAAGGCTTTCTTTCCCTCATTATTCTCTTTTTAGTTTATCATATTTGTCTTATAATATTCGAAATCTTATTGTAAAAGATAACAAGAGAAAACTAAATATCACAAAAGCGTTATGTAATTTTTCTTCTTTGCTTTCTTTTTTTTCTTTCCTTTATTTTAGATTCATTTTTCTTTTATTTATTTTTATTATTTTCTTGTTCTAGTGGTTGTAATCACGGTTTTTCCCCATCATAAATGAGGTCTATTTATAAAATTCATGTGGTACTACCCACCATAAAAAAAAAACAAAATTATAGCCAATTTAACATTAGAATCTGGCTTTGTCTTTGCTTGTATGGATATCATTGTACAAATTTAAGTGCTTGTATATATGATATAATTACACTCCAAATGCTACATTTAATCCTAAGGTTGAGGATTTAAATAATTACTAAGAAAGGTTTGAGGACCTAGATGTATTGTTGGCCACTTCCACTAAAAATTAATTTTGATCGGGGATTTCACGTGCCTAAAAGCCATGAATTAAAAATAGAAATTGTCTTCTCGTGAAATGTGTCCCTTGTTTGCAGGCTATACACACTCAATAACACCACGAACACTTTTCCCCCACACTGCCAAACAAAGCCATATAGCTTTTCCCATACAGTGCCTTTTTTTCCTTCAGCAAACATAATCCTTATTATAACATTACTAAAAGATTAGATAACTACTACAAGTCTACAACTATATATCCCTCTTTTCTTTTCCTTTTGCCATTATTCATAAACCCAAAACCCTATTTCAGAAAAAGAAATGCTGAGTCTTGAGCGCAGATTTTGGCAAGTGGGGCTGGTTCAGAAGCTGGTGTTCTTTTTGCTGCTCTCACTGTTGGTCTTCGGAGAAAACAACAATAAGGACGTCGAAACTTCGGTGACCAATTATATTAACAATAATAATGATAAAGTGGTGAGACACGAGAACAAAGAGTCTCCGAAGACGAGCTCTTTGTACGACAAGCAAGTACAGAAGCTGAGTCGGAGGCTGAGGCACTCTTTTGACGCTCTGTTCACGAGCAAGAGGAAAGTTCCAAACGCTGCCGATCCACTTCACAATCGTTGAGAAGAAGAGGCGAGTAATATATTATTATTGCAACTGAATGTTTTTTTTTTGCTTTTTTTTATTTTATTAAAAATAATGTATATTTAACCAACATATATGATCAACCAAGGCCATTTTTGTCCAATCCTTAGACTCAGAATATATATATACACTTTTGCGTTCTGTGATTTCTTAGATCAGGTTTCAACTTACTGAAGTTGAAGTATCGTCCGTTCCATTGTTGTCGTTGGTTTTTAGTTTATTTTATTATATTATTTAAAATTATTTGTGTTATGTGTGTTCGGAACGACTATGTTCTTCTACCATCTAGCTTGTTCGTAACGCGTATTGTTTTTTATTTTTATTTTTTGTATCGTTGTTGAATCTTATTAATGAGATTAGTACGAGCGTGTTAACTTATTAATTATGTTTAGCAGCTTATTATTATAGTCTTTCCGGGGTTGTTAAATTGAGAGACAAAACTTGAGGGGTTTGACCGTTGAAAATATGGAAAGCAAGTACGTCCAAGTTAGAAAGCGCCAAGGAAAAAAGAGAACCCGTGATATTCTCAAATGATTTGATTTTGCTGAAAAGTCTTTTGAGTATATAGTCTTACATTCTTTTTCTTACTTCTTACATTCCGGGAAGTCTATACATATAGAGAGTTGATATTCATCAGCATGTGATATTTATTATTTTTGATACATACATGACCATATCTTCACAAACAGCCATTGCGCTAAATATATCGTCCCTCCATAACCATTCGTTGCTTCTGTAACAACGACATCAATCTTATGTAAAAGACACTATATTCTCTATCTGACTTCTCTCTCCAGAAGATTCGGAGAGGTTTTAATGAGGCTCTTTTTAAAATATATACACATTGAAGTTTGAACATCTTTTAACAAGATAAGATAAGAATTCAAGTGAGATCACATAATATCATTAGAGATAATAATGACTTATGTTATTCAGGGTTATTTTCAAGCACAATTAAGGGAGGTCACTAGGCGCACTTCAAATCAAAGGCTCTTTTTAAGAAAATATGTCTTCAAAAGGTAGTGGATAAATCTCTCCATCGACTAGTAAAAAATGTCAACAACTTGTATAGTAAACATGCAACAATTCATTTATCATCGAAATATCCGACTAATTAATTTGACAGTTCGATACAAGGAAGGCCGCTAAGCATGCTGGAAGTAAAATTTCAAAAAAAAAACAAGAAGACAATGCAAGTGTAAAATGGATAGTACGGCCCCAAATCATCGCAATTTATTTTTGTTATTGCTCTGTCATACAGCTGATGTTATTTTTATTTTATTTTATTTGTATACATTCATAACTCATAACTCATAACTCATAACTCATAACTCATAACAAGCAGCGCAAAACCATTTTATGAGCTAATTAATTCGTTGCTCGTTTTTAATTCATTACATGTGCTAGCTAAACGCGGCATCTTGAGAAAGCTCATGTCATCGGTGACCCGAATATCTCAATCAACAAATATCATAAAGCTCATGTCATCGGTGACCGAATATCTCAATCAATAAATATCATATCACCTAAATAAATAAACAAAGCAAATTGAATTTTTGCGTGTGTGGTCTCCACTAAAAGTCAAATGCCATGTTCACACACTCAGCGCCTGCCAAAATCCCATTCCCACCCAAAATCAAAAGACAATAAAAGACCGCAGATTTCATATCTGTCGAGTTGGAAAATCGTCGACTTTAGAAAAATGGATACAAATTCTCAACTCTACTTCTTCTTCTACGTAGCGCCAACGGCCATATTCATTGCCTTGTTAATCAAGCTACTGATCATCAAGCCGAGAAATTCCACCGGAAACCCACCGCCGAGCCCGAATTGGAGGCTTCCGATCATCGGCCACCTCCACCTCCTGAAGGAGCCGATCCACCGGACTCTCCGGTCACTCTCCGACGCCCACGGAAAAGTTATACTCCTCCACTGTGGGTCCCGCAAAGTCCTAGTGGTCTCCTCCGCCACCGCGGCCGAGGAATGCTTCACCAAAAACGACGTGGCACTCGCCAACCGCCCCAAGACCATCGCCGGAAAACACTTCCACTACGGCGACTCCACCGTCGCCGCCTCCAACTACGGCGACCACTGGCGAAACCTCCGCCGCGTCATGACCACCGAGCTCTTCTCCTCCGCCAAGCTCGCCGCCTTCTCGCCCCTCCGCGAAGTCGAGATCCGCCTCCTGATCGACCAGATCCGCCGCGAGGCCGGAGATCACGGCGCGGCGGCGAAGATCGACCTGAAATCGAAGTTCACGGAGATCTCGTTCAACGCCATGACGATGGTCCTCGTCGGGAAGAGATTCTACGGCGAGCTAGTGGATGACGTGGACAAGGCGAAGAGGATCAGGGATGTGATCCGCGAGGGTGTTGAGGTCAGCGGGGCAGCGAATATTGGTGATTTTTTGCCGTTTGTTCAGAGGTTTGATGTGATGGGGATCGAGAGGAAGATCGCAAGGCTGATGAAGGAGTTGGACAAGTTTCTTCAGGATCTAATTCACCAGCGACGCGGGATTTCGTCGCAGAAGAAGTACGTTGTTGACAACTTGTTGGAACTTCAGCGATCTGACCCTGGGACTTACACCGACGACATAATCAAGGGCATCGTTTTGGTGAGTCCATTCAATTTATTAATTATAATCTTTATCTACCTCATTCATTTTTTTTTCCTTTCCTTTTTAGTTTATTTATAAATAAAATTGAACAGCCTAATTGATTTGCTCAAATATTTTCCATGATCTTAAACCGTGTCCCATTCTGATCAGATCATCAGATAAATATGAATTCTTAAATTGGTAAGGCCGACAATAAATTTAATAATGGTCCCATGCGCGGGGCGTTGCCTGTGATTTGTTCGATATAATATTTTAGATTCCTTAAAGTACATTATTAAAAGTTATGGGTGATTAAATTATCTAGCCTTTAAAAGTTTGGACTTAGCAAAATGGTCAAATTTTACAAAGTTGAAGTAAACTAGCCTAAAATTCGGAAAATCACAAAAATAAACATTTACTAAGCCCCATACCTACCGACCCACGGTTAAAATTTAACCTAAAACACCAAAACCTGCTTCGAGCCCAAAAAAAAAACCCTAAAACCATACGGTCTCTGTCGCGAACTCGCCATCGCCATCATCATCGTTGTTGCCATCTGCGTCGTCCTCCGTCTCCATCACCTGAATCCTCTTCGATCGCCGACCGATGAACGTAGGGAATCGACGAGGAGGAGGAAGAGTCTCCGTCGCGAAAATGAAGAACACAATTTTCAGAGACGGCGTCGTCGAGACGAGGAGGGATGACGCATAATCTGACGGCGCAGAGAATTTGATGGCTACTCTGATGGCGGCAGTGGATGAGGAGACGGAAATCGAAGCAAGGCTGTGGAATATAAGGATGAGTTGAGCAGTTTGCAAAGCTCCAGTTGACGATCGAAAAGTGGCTTCGTCGTTGGTCGTCATCATCATCACCATCATCTTCTTCTTCTTCTTCTTCTTCTTCTTCTTCTTCTTCTTCTTCTTCTTCTTCTTCTTGTTCATAGAAGAGAGTGGATTAAAAAGTGTGAAAGTATGATTAAATATTTTGACAATTCGTTGTCTTATCATTGCAGATGACTATACTTCAAACATATTATTGCCTGTTTAGATAGTGATTAAATATTTTGAAGGCACGATTAAAATTTTTTAAATCTTGCACTTTGACTGAAATCATGTAACTTTCTTGTGTGTTTTGAAACTGGATATTAACAAAATTGAAGGCATGATTAATTTTTTTGAAAATTTGTTGCTTAATTTTGACGATAGAACTAGTTTTGAAACTATTTGGTATATATAAAAAGTGAATTAAAAAATAAGTGTATTAAAATTTTGGACACGTGCATTAATTATTTTGAAATTTATGAAAAACGGATTCACCAAAACATTAAGGATATATTAGTAATTTTACATTATAAATGGCTAGAATGCACTAATTTATGAAAATTTGGCTATTTTGCTAAACAATTGATTTAAATGGGCTACTTCGTAAAAAAAAATCCTTAAAAACATAAGTTATTATTATCTTAAAAAAGAAAAGAAAATAAGTTTATTAATACCATGGCCTTATCACCCGTGATTATTCAATACAATATGTTGATCGCACTCACAAAATTGTCACAACTATGTCAAACTAGGAATATTACATTTAGTCAATACCTCTATTTTGTGATTAAATTTATCCACGAGATTTTTGGTGACATATTTGAATTATGATAATTTGTGATAAAATGTTTTGCTTAAAGTTTTAATTATGCTATAAAAGTAGTGTTCTATTGTTAAGTGATGAAAATGGTCATAATTAGTCACACCAACTCTTACCGACAGGATAGCGACGCGTAGTACATTTTTTTTAGGCAATTACATTCAAGTGTGAATAATTTAATTAGTCTTCTTTTTTAGAAATCTTCTAGCTCTAAATATTTATTCATTTATATTTATATTTAGAACGTCTACTCTACTGAATATAAATGAAATTTTGCTTCGTCTTAAAATAATAATTAGGCCTCACAATTAAATGAACGACTAATTATTTTTTTTCTTCTTAATTACTAATTCGTCATACCATCTGTGTCCAACAGATTCTACTCGTGGCCGGAACAGACACGGCGTCATCGACAATGGAGTGGACAATGTCGCTTCTCCTAAACCACCCAGACGCAATGAAGAAAGTCAGAGCCGAGATCGACGACTTCGCAGCGCAGCGCAACGGCCGTACTCTGACAGAGCACGACGTGGCGAGCCTAAGGTACCTCCACATGGCGGTCCACGAGGCGCACAGGCTGTTCCCTCCGGTGCCGCTGCTGGTGCCTCACGAGTCCGCCGAGCGGTGCGTGGTGGGCGGGTTCGACGTCCCCGCCGGGACCATGGTCCTGGTGAACGCGTGGGCGATCCACCGGGACCCGCAGTGGTGGGAGGATCCGGAGAGATTCTCGCCGGAGAGGTTCGAGGGGTGGGGCGAGGAAGGAGGGTGCGGGAGGCTGCTGCCGTTCGGGATGGGGCGGAGGGGCTGTCCCGGGGCCGGGCTGGGGAACCGGGTCGTGTGGCTCGCTCTCGCCTCCATCCTTCGGGAGTTCGATTGGGAGAGAGTCGGCGACGGAGAGGTTGATATGAGCGAGGGCGTTGGGCTTTCCATGCCCAGAGCCACTCCCTTGGTGGCCCTTTGCAACCCGCGCCGTTTTGTCGAGTCGTGAGATGTGATGATATACTTGATTACATGGAACATTTAAACTCAGATTATATTAGAAAAAGAAATTAAATTTCAAATAATGAAAACAAATCGTTATTTTCGGATATCGAATACATGTTCTCACTCATGAAGATCATTTGCTTTGTTGTTGTTTGCTTATGTTAGCGTTCTCTCTTCTTTCTTTTCCGGTGATTAATTTTATTTTATTTTTATATAAGAGTTAAAATGGGTTATTTTGAGTTTGTACAATTAAACGCAAATTATATAATAAAAAAAAAATTAAACTTCAAATAATGAAGACAAATCGCTATTTTGAGATATTGAATCCATGTCTTCACCCATGAAGATCGTTTGCTTTGTTTTGTTGTTGTTTGCTTATGTTAGTGTTCTCTCTTCGTTCTTTTCAGGTGATTAGATTTTATTTATTTATTTATAAAAGAGTTAAATGGGTTATTTTGAGTTTGTACAAATCACGGCTAGTGCTCTGCTGTTGTTCCGATTACAATTCAATCTTTTTTTTCCTCATTAAAAAAAAAAACGAGAAACTCAATTTTTAAGCATATTTATAGCTTTCATGGAATCAGGGAGGGTTACACAAAAATAATCTTGAGAAAGCTCATATACATAGCTTATTTCTTTCCTTGCTTGACACGGTCTGACATTTATAATTTCTCTAATCAGAGCCCAATCTTTCTACTTGATAATCCCATTGCTGTAAAACTGGCTTTGTATTCTTCCTACTTAATAATAATCCCATTGCTTTTGTCATAAATCTCTAGTTACTTGGTACTACGTCGATCGAGCCCACGACATGCAGCTGTGAGCTTTCCGGTTCTTCAATCGCTGCCTGGTCCGTGACAGTCACCGTCGTTGGACCCTTCCTCCCTTGCCGTGGACGGCCTTCGTGCACCGCGGCCGTCCCGACCGTTCTCATGACATACTCTTTTAATTTCCCGTCTTGAATCAGGGCCTCGGTTTTGCCTCAGTGAGTCGTTCTTTTCGTTTTTGTCTCTAAACACAACGATTAATTACTTATTATGATTATTATTAACTCGTTATCGTTCGTGGCCAACAAACTCTTCTCGTCACCAGAACAGACTCGTAACGATTCTCACCGTAAAGGCTCGAGTGTGGAGTGAAGAAGGAGAGTATGGGAGGTTGTTACCATTCGGAATGGGACAAAGGAACTGTCCCGTGGCCGGGCTGGAGAACCGGGTTGCGTGGCTCGCTCTTGCATCAATCATATAGGAGTTTGATTGGGAGAGAATTGGGGATGGAGTTGATATGAGCCAAGGTGTTGGGCTTTCCATGCCCAGAGCCATTCCCTTGGTGGCTCTTTTTCGCCGCGACATTTGTCGAGTTTTGTGATGCGACGATCTTCTGTTTTATCAGATGTAATTTTTAGGGATTATACAAAAATTATGACTATTTAAAATCTTTTTTGACGAAAATCTATCAATTGCTTATAATTTCAAAAACTATAATTCTTGATGACAAATATGTCAATAAATAAATATGTTTATTGACAAACATGTCAAATAGCTTTGTTTATTGACAAACTTGGTCATAATTTTAGAATTAGAAATAATTAATAGATTTTGATCAAAATTATTTTTCAAATAATCATAATTTTAGAATTACCTCTAATTTTTACTACTTTGTGTCGTGGGAAGTGTGTGCACTATTCCAGAAACCCACCATTTTGAGGCCTTGTCGAAAGCCCGTCAAGCTATTTCCCACGCATATTCCATAACACAACTTCAACCACTTTATCTTGAAGTAGTTTGCTTTGGTTAAAAAAAAAAAAAATGCATTTTCATAAGTTGAAACTCAACCTGAGCAATGAAAGCTATAGGAAGTATCGGTGCTCTTAGTGTGCCTTTTGAAATTTAACGGTATCGGAAGCTTCCGATATCGTTAAGCTTTCGACCTAGTTTTGGGCTTAACGGTATTGAAATTTCCGATAATCTTATTAGAAATTCTATTTCCGATAACTTCAAGTGTATAAAGATTTTTTTTTTTTTTTTCCCGTTTAAATACTTTCTATTTGTGTTAAACTGATGCTGAAAAAAAAAAGTTACAGACTTCGCCGCGGCGAACATAATGGTTTGCCTGACGAAGTCAGAAATGACAAAATCTGCGTCGTTTGATTTCAATCCTACGGCCCGAAATAAAAGAAACGGAAATAATCGGCCGGTCATTTTCATTGCTTCTTGGTGCCCTCGGAAGAGATATTTCCGATTCCAAGATTATCGGAAGCGGTAGTTCTGATAGGCAATATTCAAGCATCAGAATCGGAAATTTCCGTTATCTATCATCCGATTGCCCAAGATGAGTTGAAGCTAATGTAATTACTACTAGAACATGAGTTAGAAAGCCGATATAAGAAAGTAATTTATTTTATAATTATAATAGTAGAAATCCCGCGGCCACATTATAAAGTTCATTTAACTCCCTGTAGTAAAGTCCATAACGGATGAGTGAGGTTATATCTCATTCCATGTGCGTTTGGTGATCAATTGCGTGATGTTGAGGGCTTCTTTTTGACCAAATATTTTGTATTTATCATCAGATTAAAAAAAAAACACTCGACTATAACTCAATTTTATGTCCTAATTTTTTTTTTTTTTTTTGGGTAAAGATAACAAATAAACTAGTTTAAGACTTTAAATTAGCCTCCACCGAACGTGAGTAGAATCCTTGAGTATAGATATGGCCTTAATTTATAATAATAGTAATAAAATTGGAATATAACCTAAACAAATATATTAAGGGATAAAAATAAAATAAAAAGGGCAGACCATTCCGGTATTGAATTAAAGGACACCTGCCCTATATATATATATATATATATATATATGTATCTATATATATAGATATATATGTATCTATATATATAGATATATATGTATCTATATATATATATATATATATATAGATATATATGTATCTATATCAATCTACCTTCAAAGCAATAACCAACTCGCAATTACTTTTCTTTCACCTCTCGTCACCTTCCAATGGGGACCATTCCAACTTATCACTCTCCTTCTTTCACTCCATAATTGATAATTCACATTTCACAGACACCACTCCTCTAGTTACCCTTCTCATAAATTCAAAATAAAAATAAAACAAAAATGAATTATTTGTTTTCCGTTTCACAGCTATACGGACATTTCCCAGTATTCATCATAAACAAAATTATTGCAACAAAATAATTGCATGTGCGAGTATTAAGACAAATGTCAATTTAAAAAGTAGACAATGACAATGTAACGCTTTTTCATTCTTTTATTATAAACAAAAACAAAAACAAAAACAACAACATTTGTTTTTATTACATTTGTATAAGGATAACAAATTACAAAGGGTGAAACATTGTGTATAAACGCGTCACCTTACATATAGAAACGTCTTGCTATCCATATTAAGTTAAAATAATAAATTAAAATAAAGCAATGTCACGTCTTATGTTATAATTTTATCTTAATTTTTGATAAAAAAAAAAATTAGCAGAGAAATTTTGGAAAACATGTGTTATGAAATCCAATTTGTAGAAAATATTTGACCATAAATATAGAAAATATATGGCCAAAAAATGATTGATGTGCCATTAAACAGCATTGCCGTCAACTAATTAATTTAAAACTACTAATGTCAATTTTATATATTTGAAATTTTTATGTCTAAGGATATTTAAGTAAAATAACAGTTATATTTCAGACTTTTAATCTTCACCCCCTATAAATTGAATTAGATATTATTTAGAATAGATTCCAAAATTTCCTATGTAGATTTTTTTAATAATAATTTCCTATTTAGAAAAGTTTAAAGAAAAAAGATTTCCCTTCTAAATAACATTACATTCCCCTTAAAAAGCTCACTCGCCCTCTTAAAAAAAAACCCTCTGTCTCTCTCTCTCTCTAAAAACAACAAAAATGTCGGAGCAAGAGCATGACACGACCGCCCCGGAATCGCCGCCGCGCAAAGAGGAGCTAGTTTCACCGACCACCGCGAAGATGAGCTTCAGCATATGGCCTCCGGCGGAGCGCACGCGCGAGGCGGTGGTGAAGCGCCTGATCGAGACGCTTTCGACTCCGTCGGTCCTCTCAAAGCGCTACGGAACCCTCCCGGAGGACGAGTCCGCCTCCACCGCCGCTCTTATCGAAGAAGAGGCTTTCTCCACCGCCGCTTCCTCCGCCTCCGGCGACGATGACGGAATCCAGATCCTCCAAGTCTACTCCAAGGAGATCAGCAAGCGGATGCTCGACGCCGTCAAAGCCAGATCGTCCTCCGCCACCTCTGCCGTGAGCGACGGAGGGGCTTCTCTACCCGATGACGATTCCAAGGTTGATTCAGTCGTGAGTTAGTCTGGATCGCCAGGGCATTTTGTAGCTTCCTTGTTATCGATGATTACCGTGCATTTAGGGTTTGTTTCTGGTTCCGAGATCTAATTTTGTATGGACTAATCTCTATCCGACTTTATTATTCTTATATATATGACGAAAACTATGTTATCTGTGTTTAGTCGTAGTTAGTTACTATCGTCTCTTGAGTTTTCATTGCTCTGTTCGTTTTGCGATGTCGTGATTCTCGATCTGAGTGTTACTGAAATGCAGCGTTTCAGTTCTGCTTTGAACAGTGGTCGACTTTAGGGGATTTTTTTGTGCTGGATAATTATATTCTAGGGAATTCCTGAAGAGATATATTGGCTGCGATATCAGTGGTTCGTCGGTTAGGACATTTGAATTTGAGCTCTTGTTACACCGTCAGTGGTTTACAGTATGCTTAATTTTCTTGGACCGGCATTTGTTTTGCAATCTCTTCATACACAGATAACCTAAGTGGTGTGATATTTTATATCACCATATATCTTTGTAAGTCTCTCAGTGCTCATGTTTTAAAATTTGGGGGTAATTAAATTGTTCTGCTTGTGATGCCATTGTTCACTGTAAATGGGGTCTCAGGTGATTGTTTTTGGAATATTGGTCATCAACAAATTTGGGGGTAATCTAGTTTGTGATCAGATATGACTCCATACTTCTCTGCCTTGTGAATTGTGGTTATGTAATTACATCCTCTTAGAGCTTTTTTAGGTGCTCTATGAATAGAGTATCATGTTTCTGTGTCTGCTTTTTGTTATAAAAAAAGTCTGCGTTACAATTTGAAGTTAGAACTTAGAACAGAGTAAGTCTATCCCATTTTTCTCGTCAAGCTTTTGAGTGGTAATCTAGATTACTGGTTTCAAGACTTCTATTATCCTCTACTCACTTCCCTCATTTTTTTTTCCTGGTTAATCTAAGCCGTCTTTCATCTTCTTTGCTTTCTTCATATATGTACTAGCTTTGTTCGTAATGTATTCTGCTTAGTCCTCATTTCATAGTATATTAATCGCTTAAGTCACGGTGGGCTGATTAAAATAGTCTCATGTGATATGTTTTCACCTTTCATTGTCTTCCATTGGCTGTATTATATTTAATCGCTTCTTGATTCTGTTCAGATGCTTTTTAAAATTTTAGCATCTTAGTTTGATGCTTCAATCATTGTTGATTGTCATGGGTTTTAATCTTCTGCTTCCAACTTTGTTTTTTGCTACTTTCTGTACTTTTGGAGTTTGACTGCTTGCTTATCTTCTATGCTTGTACTTCTACACTTTTTCTTTATTCCTCACTCTTGCTTTTTTCATTCTCTTTTGCCGTTCTTTATTTATCTTCGCCCCTTAATTTCTAAACGCCTGATATCACGGCGTTGTTTCCGTCGCGGAAGCTTCAAAATACGATGGAATAGAAAGCGTTAGATTTTGTTGTGTATCTGAACTCTGAAGAGAGGATCCAAATCGACCATGAACAACAATAACTCCAAGACAACGAGGTGGAGAATCGTCTTATTAAATTGTCTAAAATAGCAAGCCTTGGACCAGACCAGAGGCAGCAAAATCTGTAAGGGGACTAATATGAAAATAGTTTTTAAAAGGGCTTATTGTTTTCTTTCTATACATGTAAACATGTCAAAACTTTATATATTATTTTGGAAAACTGCACATTTCGAAAATTGTGGTGGTTTTAATATTTTTAAGAAAAGCGTTTTATCAAACTAATAATCAGTTATTTTTCTTGTAAACAAAACTGTAAACAATTTTAAATTAGCTCTCAAGTATTAAATAATTTTTTTTAAAACCAAAGCTATTTTCCGCCATAAAAACTTTAAGCACCTAACCTCTACTATTATTATTTATTTAATTAAATACTACATGTAATTTCTAGAATTTTTTTAGACCGCTCGTAGGTTTTGAACGTTTTGATTACCAACGTCCGATATCTACAACATAGGCGAGCTCAAATGTCACACATTATTATGTGATACATTAATTTGAAGGTAAATGACGTGATATTTTCCTAAACTTAATCCGTCTAGAACTTCATCTTGAATGGACGCCCAATCAAGGATAAACCTGGCTATCGGCACGGAAGGTATCGGGTTTCGATTGCTTAAATTGCCTCACGGAAATGGCCGTATTCCGCGCCTGCGGAAGTGGCATGTCGGTAATGGAAGTTGAAGCACACGGAAGAAATATTTTCACAGGTTTGTTTTGTTTTGTTTTTGTTTTTTATTTTATTTTATTAAATCTTGGCCGTTGGATGTAAAATCAATGGCCCATATTCAGTCTGCCATTAATGGCATCTGAAGCTTTTTTTTTTTTTTTTTTTTTGTGTTTGATTTTCGCTGGCTTGTTTATGGTATAAAAAATTACCACTTCCGATCGCACGGAAGTTACGAGCTTAACAGAAGAAAAAAAAAATTCCATTTCCGTAAGCGTAGAAAATTCGGGTCGTCGGAAACGGTTCTTCCGGTACCGTCCGAGAACCAGGATGAATTAAGGATTATAATCATCGTATTTCACGTGATTGTTACGTCGGCACATTTTTGTACGATCACTTGAAAATAAAGCCCAATTTGCAAAACTCTAATGAGTTTATCACGTGTCCACATCGCTGTTGAGATCCATATATAAAAATCGTGAACTCAATTAGTGTTTTTTTATAAGTGTTCAACAATCTTTCAAATTTTCACTACTTAAATTTTTCTTGTGTAAATTAGACCCATATTTCTAACAATGTAGTAGACCGACGTTTGACCATGTGCATATTTCTAACATAATGGACTCTATTCTTAAACCGAGAAACAAGAAAGGAAAAAAGTGGAAACGTATTTTTTCGGTTGTCTTAATTTTCGCAATTCTAATCATCATCTTTCTTTCTTCAAATAGAATATATGTTCCTTATAAGTGTGTGACATCCCTCCACTGTTGAGCTTGATTTTGAATGTGAGTTAGACTCGCACTTCTAATATGGTATCAGAGTCGGGCCTAATTTCAATTGTGGGATCACCTGTGAATGTTCATTCTCAAAATCTTCAAGCTCCAATTGTCTATCCTAGGCGTGAAGGGTGTATTAGAATACCTCACATCGATTGGGTGCTTGAGCAATATGTTTATTATAAGTGTGTAACATTCATCCACTCTTGAGTTAGATTTTGAGTGTTAGTTAGGTCCACGCTTCAAATATGATATCGGAGTAGGGCCCGATTTCGATTGTGGGACCACCGTAGTAGTTTATTCTCACAAACTTCATGTTCTAGTTGTCCATCTTGGACGTGAAGATAGTGTATTAGAATGTCTCACATCGATTCGGTACTTGAACAATATGCTCTTAATAAATGTGTGACATCCACTCTTTAGCTAGGTTTTGAGCGTGAGTTAGCCCACACTTCTATTATGTCTAATCATCTTCGTGACATATGTCTAATTATAGTTCTATATTGAAGGAAAAGATGGAAGTATTTAACCACCTAATAAAAGTTAAAATTCATGCGTTTTTGAAGTTCATGATACTGACTTAAGGTTTGATTATTATAATGTAGATCGACACACGTTCAGCACAGTAAAACATTAATAATATGTCGAGTGGAAGTGCTTTCGAGAAGAGGAGAGCAACTTCTTGAATTCTTAATAACATATATTTCACTAAGATCAATTGTTGGTATGGGCATTTACAGTCTCATTCGGTATAAAATTGTTCTTCAAATTGAACCGAATCATTTTAAGCGATTTGGAAAAATCGAGAATGGATCAAGTTGTTTAAAAATACAAGCGCAACCAAACTGTTTTAGACAGATCCCATTGACTTGATTTGGTCCTTTTTAAATAGTTTAGAATATTTTTAATAAATATTAAATAACATATTCAACCAGGTAAAAAAGTTGACATCTAATTCAACAACTAAAGGGCAATGTGCAAATAAGAAAACAAAATGTTGTTAGTAGATAATGCACTTTATTTGTTCCTGTAGCTTTATATAGTGTCTGTTTAAGAAAAAATGTATAAAAAGATAAAAAAAAGAAAAAAAAAAAAAGAATAGTAAAATGAAATTTGAAAACGGATAAAAAAAAATGATAATTCGCGCATGAAGTTATCTCTACAATTTGGGCGACGAGAATAAAAGCATAGCAACTTATCTTTGGTTCAGATCAAAACGAACCTTATCTAAGTCAGACATCGAGAGAGTCCTATTTGTCGATCCAGTACAATTATACAAAGATCATATCCAAAACCAGAGGATCTTTGATCAAGCTTCAAATTAGATTCCCAATCCTCATATCAAAGACCATCTTCTTGATCTTCACAACAATCACAACGATCTCAATCTGTCTCTCACTCTTTGTTTGATTATAAGTCAATGGGTATCAAAACTCTTATCTGATCCGATCGAATTGTGTTTATATAGCCACACATACACGGCTACAAAGACTAACTTGAACTAACTCTGACTATGTTTAACTAAACGTGGCTTAATGGCGAGGCATAGCTCTCACAGTGTCCATGCAACTCGCAGACAACCTTGATCAGATATGTAAATAATTGATGAGATATGTTAATAATCTTATGTATCAAACACATAATTAAAGATCAAAAGATTTAGAAGATGATAGATTTTTACAAATTAATTTTGAGATAGAATCACTTTGTATTCTCAAACATCTTCATAAAGTCGCCAAACTGACTTAGCCGTCGAGTTGGACTTTATTCAAGCTTAAAATGTTTGCTCTTTGGACGACTGATACGAGAATTGGATGGTATAGGTGGCTTTTCTCAAAAACGAATATCGTCTCTTTTATTCCTTCTTATGTCACACCTGCAATTCTAAATGAAATTAACAAACACACCTTTTGACTAAAAAGATAAATTAATTCTGATTCACACAATGGTCTTCAACTTCCAATTTGGCTTACTCTAAGGAATCTTATTAGAGCTCCTCTTGCGTGACTTTAACAAAAAATATTGGGAATTTGATGTCTCTATGTTGTTGGCTCATAGTCCATATTAATTTATGTATATATTAGGTATGAGTAATTGTGAATAAAAAAACAATAAACAACTTAAGTAGCAAGTCCGTCCATGTGGGAGGGAGACCAAATCAATGGTTTTTTCAAAATTCAATTTTGGTACATATTCCACACCTAACGTGTTCATGTTGTCTATATGCTCATTTTAATTGACTATATGTACTGTTTAATTTAGTCTTTACATGTACACACACAAAATTCTTTTCGACTACACTAGTTACAAGTTCTTTTAATTATATATTATTTATGTATTTATTTATTTTGCGAGGACGTAATTATGGGAGTTCTTTTTCAAAGCTCAATTTATTCAGTGATATATAGGGAATCAAATAATGTTTTAAAAGCAAGAAGGAAAAATAAAACTTTGAGTACTGTAGTAGCGTTGGGATGACTTTTCTCACTGAAACTAATTTAATAAATTAAAATTGTGGTAGTTATTAGGTGGACCATGCATTTATGGATGTTTCATCTTCGCAAGGCATGTAATTCACGAAGAGGAAATAGAACTACCGATCGATAGGAAAGAAGAAATGGATAATTAACTAGAGCTAGACTTTTCTCTTGAAAATAAGAACACCGATACGAAAAGTCGTCATTATAATCGTCATCGTCATATATATACATACACGTGTAAGTAAATGAATTTCGGTCAACGTTTACTTGTGTTGGTTGGGTTTACTTTACCGTATACCTTTCTCATTGCCCATTTCAATATTTCATTCTCTGACTTTTCTCTCCAAAGAAGAAGAAGCAATGAGGAAAATAAAATTCTTCAATTGAAACATATTCGCAGAGGAAAATGTCAGAGGTCGAATTAGTATGAAATATATCCAATTAATGTGATGGAGTCGGTTACAATTCTGAATGAAACCCTCAAATAACAATCACCGTACAGTCAATTTTTCAACTATATATATATAATATTATGTGTGTAAATGTATACACATTTTTTTCAGTTCATCCTAGAAACAAAAAAAAAGGGTAAAATAAGTACATAACCCTAGAAAGCTAAAACCAAAGACTTTCAAGTTACAATCTCCTTTTAGAAAAAAAAAAAAAAAATAATAATAAAACTAAAATCAACAAAAGAATGAATTATGATTAGAAACACGGTAACAAGATGGCACTAATGACCTGGTCCTTTTTTGCTTGGTCCAGAAGCCAGCCTGAAAGCCAAGCTTCTTGATAAAAGACGAGTATTGTTGCTACGGCTATTATTATTACTGTTGTCGCTTGAATTATTCGATGAAACTGCGAACGAAACCATTCCGTTTCCGACGACTTCTTCGCCGCCTTCTCCGCATCCACCGGCGACCACGTTCGTCGTCGTCGTTCGAAGCGTACGACAATCGGCTTTACTGAACTGAGACGACAATATCAACACCACTATCAGACTCGATACAGCCCAAACGCTCTTAGTTTTCATCGTAGACATGTATATCTTCTCTTCTTTCTCTCCTCTGTGTTTTTTTTTTCTTTTTCTTTCTTTGTTAACTTTGATGGGAATGCCAAATAATAATATAACGTGGTGTATATATACACTCTTAATGTATGAAGGGGAATTTTATTTTTTATTTTTTATTATTTTTTGCGCGGTTTGTTGGAGTGGGGTCTTTACAGGAAAGTTTGACTCGGCCTTTGAATTTTTTAAAGAGTTGTGATGACATAAGTAGGATTTTTTTTTTAAAGAAATTATTTGTTCAATTGCCGTGAGATTTTGACTTTCGTAACCCATCGGGTACGTGTTTCATACTCGATGAAGTCACAGATGAAAAGTGGGAGAAGTTGAGAGGAACATGGCTCAAAAGCTAGTATATGTATGTATGTAAGTACGTACGTAAGCAAGATCTTAATTTAGAAACTTTATGGGTTTCAATTAAAAATATAAAATCGGATATGTTTTGCATGGCTTGTTGGTCACGTCCTTGGCTCCTTTTTGCGTTCACACACGCGGTTTCTTGATCAAACGCGTGCGCGGTGAGCCAAATGATCTGTTACGTACGCGTTCATATATATTTTACATGTGCCAGCCCAGCCAATTAGAGTGACAATATATATGCCAAATATTATAAAAAGTATATCAAGTTTTTTGTATTAGTATGTGACAACACACTAGTATTTACTTTTAAGCTGAAAAGGGTCAATAATAACTAGCATTTAATGACAAATTTATATTTTCTTTGTTTAAGAACGTGACGGTGGGTTTAGATAGTGCGGAAAAGCAAATACTAAAAAGCTAGTGTAGGGCCAAATCTTGAAAAATACAAGAGGAAAATGTAGGGGAAAGGTACAACTTCAATTCAATGAGCATAAAAGGAAAATATTGCCTTTTTCGAAAAATAATGATAACGGAGGTTCCGATTCTGAATTCTTTATATATTCTAGCCTTTCCAGAAATTTTTTGTTGTGTGGATTAAAATCGGTTTTTTACTTTGCGAAACTTATAGATTATTTGAGAGATTCGAAATCCACACACACACACATATAGATCAGTCTTTATCTTATAAATAGTTGAGATGTAAAAATATTATAACAATTGTCCAGCAAAAAAACCATAAATTTGAGTTATACATGTGCCCTAATTCCAGGTAGATTGTCTCTAAATGCATACATATTTAATAAAGAGACAAAAATAAATAGTGTTATGTGATATATAAGTGAGGTTTCTTACGTGTAATTATGTTGAGAGCCTCTTTTTCTTTGTTACTTTGATTCTCTTTAATAGAGGGTGAGCTTGAAAATCATATGATGTGATAGTTATTTGTAATTTTTCCTAGTTTCATATGGCTATTATGGGTGAGTGATTATTTTTATAACCGTTTATAGGAGTTAACATTTATAGGGTTAACTGCAGACAACGTGTTTATGGGAGGTTATTATTTGGATTATGATGTGATTACATTTTTTTTTAGTTTTATTAGTGTTTCACCTACGAGCTTCTCTTCTCTTCGAAATTTTGCTCAAAAGTGTTGACTCTTATCTTATGAACGCTTATTTCCTTGATTCGATGATCCTATAGAGTCTACGTACTTTGTCCGGATATATATGCTCGATAAAATTTGTTTTTTATACTTACAATATAAATATAGAACTTGGTACTTACGTAATTATGTACTTCTGACTATGGGTGGTTTTTTGGGAGTAATATAAATATTTTTTTTCCCTCACTCAATCGGATGGAAAATATGAGCTCAAATTTATCAGATGTACTAATTAATACTCATCATTACCACATTTATATATGAAAAAATTATTCAGATGTTATTATGATAATTAAATTAAGAATAAACTATATATTAGATAGAGTTTAATGATGATTTTAATTGCGTAATTATTCAAATCATATAAAAAAAAAATGTAGCCCAGCTGCCTAGCTTGAAATATATTATATTAGTATGCTATATTCTTAACTACTATTATTCAATTAAACTAAAATTTTAACCTAAAATCTCTAAAATGAGTTATATTTTAAGTTCCTCCGTAAATTAATTTTCTCATGTATCATTTAACAAAAAAGCCTAATACCACATTTCAATATTCAGTATTAAGAAGTAACATACCCAGATCTTCTTGTACGAAACAAAAGATTAAATGTCCAAATCACGTACTACAATTTTACTGGAGAAACCAACCGACATTTATAGCTACGTTGGTAGGTATTTCTCATACTATACTAGTCTTCTTTCTCTTCTTACATTTGTTTAGTCTTTGTCTCTTGATGAGGGAGATAATATTATTCGGTGGACAAAATTTTGCGGCAAGCCATCTCTTAGGGCGAATTAATAATGCCGTACTCACTTGTATCTGATTGGGACTTGATTAATGCCTCTAAAATAGTAATATGGGCAAGTTTTTTCAAAAGACAAAAATGGTTTAATTTCAAAGAGATAAGAAAGAAACTCAAATGAATTAGTAAGCACGATCACATGTTCAACAATTTCAGCTTCCTTTGAAAACGCAATTTTCCAACCCCTTCGTACGCGCGGCACGTAAATATAGATATGTGTACATGCATACGTAAGAACAATGAAATAAGATCTAACTTGGAATAACGAATACGAGTCTGTCACGTATCTCTACTTTTGACATTATTATCACACATTTTCTCACTTGACGCCAATTTTCCGGCATTGAAATCTTGACTATTTTCATAATACGTTTAAAGCGTTGTGATATACACTTACGCACACGCTGATATCTTAGAAAATGCCGACAAAAGGGAAAGAGGATTATTATTAGCTATCCTTAAATTTAACTAACTCAAAACTAAACACACAGTTTACCAACCATATTTCTTTAACAAATCAATGCCTATAAATTAAATTACATTATTAGTCAGTATAATTAATAAATGGCACTTACTTCCAGGCCGCTTATTTTTTATAGCACGAACTACTACATCGACACATTAAATAACTTAAATGGCACCATATCGTTTATTGTTTGTCGTAGATATTTATCATCAGGGTTTTGTCGTTTTCGGGAGATATATACTTCTATCTCATAGCCTCATACCCTCAAATCACTTGGCTAATTATCAGACTATGAGACATCATGTGGATGAGTAAAAAATCTTCCATGTTGAAGCTCAGGTTATTTTGTGTACGTAATGTATAATTTAATCATCACATTGATGCTGTTGTAGTGTGGAGAATATTCATTAAAAACAAAAAAAAAAAAGCTAACAACTGCGTCTTTAGAATTAGACATCTCTTGAAAAAAATGTTTACGTTGAAAATAAAACTCACAGAAAGTTTCTTGTGAGGCATACAAGTGAAAAGCAAAGCATCATGGAAATATTACTTTTTTACATAATTTCAAATATTATGTTAAAAATTAATTTTAACTCGTCTTGATTAATGGAATTTTGTTTATTTGATTTATGGCCTTTATTTTTTTTTCCCAAACATTTAGTCCTTCTAACTTTGACCCGTCTTTTCGACACATGAAAAACTAGTTTTAGCGACGTAGTTAATATTTTTGTCATACCAGCACACGAAACGGGGATCTCGCGAAGTCTTATTCACGACTATATAAATTTTGTTACAAGATTATTTCCAAATCCGATAAATAATACACTCTGCATGAAGGAAAATTGTCGCCCAAAGCCTAAATTAGCAAAATCGCGATAGAAAATCTATCGCACAATCCTTAGCTCGGCACGGGAGACTTGGCGTCAATACATGTCATTGATGTTACACTTTGCCCGTCCACCAAATGTCTCGAAATCAAATTATTTAAAAATTAAAAAAATTGTATTTTAGTAAGGTTGATGAATATTGCAAATTATATGTGTATGATTATGTAATATGAAAGAATTTGTTCTATGAAGATTATGTTACGTAGTATGAAGAATTTGTACATTATTGACTAGCATCGAATTATTTAGGTAGCTAAGTAATCGGGTGTGCAATGCCATGTTTCTGTGTTAACAATCTCAAGGCTCAATTAACGATCTTGATTTTTGAGGCTCCAAAGTCCTCTACTTGGATTACTACCACATACAAATTTCTTTATCTTGACTCATTAAGCCAATCGAGCTGGCAAGATGTATATTCATCATATGACGACTTATTAAACCCTCTTCTTAATTCTCTACTCTACAGTCTACAAAATTTTCAAAGATGGCCATAAAAGACGTCCTGATCATCTTCTTGATATTGAAATCCTTACCGATGGTTGTTTGTCACGTGAGGTATCCTTAATAATATTTTTAATGCGGATTAGGGTGTAAATTAGCTTTTGGCAATAATGCTTAGCTAGCTAGATTTCAGAATCGCACCTTGTGAGGAATGAGATTATACCAAACTAGTATAATATATAGTTAAGTCTCGTGGAGGCTTCAAACCTATAACCACGGCTGATATATATATATATATATATATATATATATATATATATATATATATATATATATATATTTATTGTTGTGTATGACAATGCATTGAGAGTATGTTGTGCTGAATATTATAATATATTATTTTATATGTATGTTAACATGATTAGATTTGACCAGTGCAAGCTCGTGAGTCTGGATCTTCAGTTCTATACATTTATGGACTCAAAAGAGGCCTTCTAACCTTTTTCAAAAAAAAAAAAAAAAAAAAAAGATATATATATATATATATATATATTCGTTCTGTTGACTATTTTATTCACGGGATCATTTATTCTTCTCGTGCAATTTTATTCCACATATTACAGCTGTGTGTGATCTCACCATACATTGTTATAAGTTACATGCTATACTGTATATACAAAATGTCATCTATATATCTAGTGTGAAAAGTTTTTGAGGCATTTATGCGTGTGTATCTCGTTCATAAAAGTGAATTTCCGACAAATTTTTTAGATTTTGCTATTTGATTATTCCTGTATTGGGCAAAAAAAATATGGTCAAAGTGGTGAAAAATGTGCCAGATATACACATATATATGTATATGGTATTTAATTTCATGAGTAGAATTAATAAACCCAAACTAAAAGTCATACCAGCTGACCATTCCCACCTGCCTCCTGCCGATGAATATATTAGCTCGAACATTTGTCACGACTCATATTTTTCAAATTCATCGATACCAATGATTTGTAAATTAAAATGTAAACTAACAAATATCATGTCATTTGGCTGTTAATTAAATTAATCAACAAGAATACTTACTATTCTCCCGAATCATAGTTAGCGATGGTTTCTAATTTTTTTTTATATCAGGGTATCAAAAAATTTCTAATAATTTATCCACTAGCTCGAAGTATTACATTATATAACAGTACTAAACAGATTATATGACTTAAAACAAGATAATTTATTTCAGAATAAGAAAAAGAAATATCTATTTATTAAGAACTTATATCTGACTTTGGAATGATACACAGTATATTTTACTAACTCCTAAAAAAAGTCCAATTTTCTTCAATAAAATATAATATATTTCTTCCCATAATAGAAGGGCATTATAATAAATAAATAATACAAAAATAACTTAACACCAATACCTATACTTATTTCCTATATATATACTTACTTATAAACAGACATATATATGAGACCCCATATATATAAGTAACCAGTTTATTAGAAACTTAGAATGAAGAGCTGCTTGGGCGTTGCGTTTATTCTCATCGTGACTTTTATTATTACCATGGAAGTGGAGAGCTCAAGGACGCTCGTAATGGAAGATCACGATCGCCACCCCACGATCGAGCATTCTGTATCGACTCAAACGATCAGACGGTTGAGCGTAGCTGGTCACAGTGGTGATAAGAGGCACAATTTAATACCCAGATATAGCAAAGAATCAGATCATCATTCTTTGAGAGTGACGAGGGCTTATTCTGGTCCAAGCAGAAGAGGAGTTGGACATGGACTTTCCAATAATCTCCTCAGAAAAAACTCCAAATCCAAGCCTTTCAACATGTTCAATCAAGCGCGCTCTGGTCCCAGCGATGGCGGTACTGGCCATTGATTTTTTTTTTCTTTTGCATAAAGGAAAACATGTGTTAGTTTATTGAAGAAGAACACAAATATTTTATATTTTATTAATGAAGAATTGAGATTACAGGAATTCTTGTATTACGATGATCTTTCATTTTTTCTCTCTCTTCTTGTTGTTGTTTTTTTTTCATCAGAATTCCTGGTGATTTTGATTGTATGCGATTTTTTTTAGTGACGGTCAATTTGTTGAGATTTTGTTTGAAAGACTCGAAAATGGAGGGGACTGACATATATTGATTGTGAAAAGCCTCGTAGAATATACGTTTCTTATTCTTTTTGTATTATCGATTTAAATTCTGATATACGTTAATGTACTACTTTTTTGTATTTTAGGAAAAAAAAAAAAAAAAAGTGTATTTTGTTGAAGATGTATGCTTGGTAAAATCGCTTAGCGTATCGTAAAATTAAAATTATGGCCCATGCAGGTCTCGAACCTGCGACCTTCGCGTTATTAGCACGACGCTCTAACCAGCTGAGCTAATAGGCCGGTATGTTTCACGACTGAATAATTATTATGTAAAACAATAAAAACGTTGAAGAAATACTAGTAAATTAAAAAAAAAAAAATTGTACTGCGACTATTTGTATATAAAAAATAAAAAAATAAAAAATATTTCCTTTAGAGAACTTGGCATACACAGATATCCTTTTTTTTAGACAGATAGCTGTTGTAGAGAAAAAGGGATATTTGCCTACCATACATATTTTGCCACATTACAAAGTAGTAGTTAATTAGCTTATCTACATTAATCCTCAAGTCAATAGATATCACGAACCGAATAAAAACTGAGATGTGCAAAATCAAAGTCTGAGAAAATGACAAAAAAGAACCGGTTTCGTCGATGATTCGTGCTGCGAATCTTTGAAACATGCACAAAAGTCTGGCTTGGCTTTAGGTGGAAACATATGTGGAAAATTGACAGCCGTTGAACTAAGCTAATTTATTAAACCTCTTAAAGCTGCTTTTCATTGGCTTCCGTAGCTACGATTTTGATTTGTACTCTTTATATACCAATCGTAAAGTAAAACTGCCTTTTTCAGATATGGGACTGATTTCATTTATGTGTATCCGAGTTTGTGACATGCCATGATGATGATGGTTTGTCGTTTGATATGTATTGTCGTTTGATATGTATTGTCGTTTTAGACAGCTGTTTAGTCGTGTTTCCTGTAGCTGTAGAGCTAATTGTGTTCCGTCTAATCACACATTCTTTTCTGATAAAAAATCACACATTCTTTTATAGTTTATTTTTTAAACTGTATATTGTTATGAGTGAAAAATCCTCAAAGACAAAAATAACGCCCCGACGAAAGTTCAAGATCGATGGGCTCAACCCGTGAATCGTGACTAAGTCCATAACCCAAAAATCAAGCAAATCCCTCGGATCCACAAGATGGCCCCAAAAACGAAGGAAAAAGTCCGAAACCTCTCATGCGCCGATATTAAGTCCCTCAAACGCAAGAGCCGATCTCCCTTTTCCACGTCGACTTCAAGGCACCTCAAGACCCCAGCCTCCTGAAGGAGGCCGACCTTCGCGCCATCTCGTCAGAGGAAAACCATCCGCACCCCTCTAACTCACTTCTCTCGATGTTCTCATGTGACGTGAAGTCATATTCAACGAGACAAAGGCGGCAAGTTAGAAGATTTCACTCTTGTTTAGACCACATACGATCATGAATCCGACTCTAAATCGAACTCTGACTTTGAGTGTTGATCCATTTTTTGATATTTTCATACATATTACTTTTTTTGGGTGGGATTATAATTTAAAACCAATGCAAAATCTCTAAGAAAAATGAACCTCTAAGAAAAATTTACAACCAATCAATGTGGAAAATCTCCAAAGAATTAATATGGATCTTCAAAGAGAAAATATCTAGAGTACCCCTCGTGTTTAATCGAAATGCGAGATTTATCCCATCTATTTCTAGAAATATCAGACATATGTCTTCAGTTTAATATAAATGACATATACATCGCCTCAAAAAATATTATATTACAAATATTAAAGGCGCGGATAGTTACTCTACTGGCGGATCTTCAGCGACAAGCAGAAGAGCAAGGCATAGTCTTTAACCAGGACGACGCAGAGGAGCACGCGATGCTAGAAATTCTCGGGAACCGTCAAGATTGGTACGTTGGAATAGGTCCAGCGGTCCCGAGATCATCTTGGGCTATTGCTCAGGCTCATGACGAAAGCTCGTCGTCGGGCTCAGGCTCGTCGCGGCGCCGCGTTCCAGATCCAGTTGTTGGCGAGCTCCAAGCTCAGGTGGCGGCACAACAACTCGATATGGATGAGATGAGGCGAGCCCAACAACATCAGATGGAGGAGATGCAGCGACAACTGTTCGCGTTCACGCAGCAGTTTTCGCCCTTGCCTCAGATGTCGTCCGGCACGATGCCACAGATGCCTCAGATGTCGCCCGGCACGATGCCACGGATGCCTCAGACGACGCCGTCGCCTCAAATGCACCCGTCGCCTCAGACAACGCCGCCATCAGTTTCAATGGCAGATGCTCAGACGACGCCGCCAGCTTCAGCAGAATTCCAGCGAGAGCGTACGAGCGGCAGTGCACGAGGAGGTAGCAGCAGTTCCGGAGGAAGATTTGGCGGAAGAGGGAGTAAAACATTCAAGGAGTGGTTTACAAACCGAGGAAAAGGAAAAGGAAAAGAATGAACATTTTTTTTAATTATTTTTCGTACATTATAATAATTATTGTAATCGAACAAATGTTTAGTTTTTATTATTATTATGAATATTAATTAATGAATTTTTTAATTAATAAACTATTTAGTAAGTATTATTTGATTATAATCATAAATTTATAAGCATAATAAACCAAAAAAAAAATTCAAAAAAAACTATCGGGTGCGACTATCCGCACCCGAAAATTGAGCGGGTAGACCTTTGGGTGCGAATAGTCGCACCCAAAGGTCAACATTCCCCGCCACAAAATGGCGGGCAGGCTATTGGGTGCGACTTGTCGCACCCAATATTTTCGCGGGAAAGCCATTGGGTGCGACTTGCCGAATCCAAAAATTTGGCGGGTAGGCCAATGGGTGCGACTAGTCGCACCCAAAGGTTTGGCGGGTAGGCCTTTGGGTGCGAAAAGTCGCACCCAATGGCCTTCCCGCGGACTTTTTCGCACATCTTTTCTGACTTATGGGTGCGAATTTGGGTGCGGAAAACCGCACCTAAAAGTCATGACCATCGGGTGTGACTTTTCGCACCCATCACCTTTAGGTGCGAACTTTCGGGTGCGACTTTGTCGCACCTAAAGTCGCACCTAAAGGTATCATTGGGTGCGACCTTTGACTTTTAGGTGCGAAAAAAGTCGCACCCAATGATGCTTTTTGTACACACTTAATAGAATAAATATTTATTTACTATTTTAATAAAAAAAATCAAAATCTCTCTTTTATATAAAAAAAAAACCTTAACTTTTTATAAAGAAATTTTTTTAATTTAATTTTTTTGTATATAGAATAGAAGATAAAAAAATTATTTCATTAAGGGTATTTAGGGTATTTCAAATTATTTTTTTGTAAAAAATAAACGAAAATGGTGATATATGTAATATAACATTTTTAGGGGATGTATATGTCATTTATATTAAACTGGAGGGATATGTCTGATATTTCTAAAAATAGAGGGGATAAATCTTGCATTTCGATTAAACACA
Organism: Urtica dioica subsp. dioica; assembly: GCF_054948205.1. Lineage (NCBI taxonomy): Eukaryota > Viridiplantae > Streptophyta > Magnoliopsida > Rosales > Urticaceae > Urtica > Urtica dioica. The sequence continues at coordinate 44,786,135 of NC_142762.1, forward strand.
AGTGATACTCGTGATATTTTCCCATCTTCAAAACCAATGCAAAATCTCTAAACAATCAATGCAAAAAAATCTCCAAATAACCATTTTGAATCTCCAAAACTAATGTGAAATCTCCAAGCAATCAATGATGGAAATCTCCATAACAAATGCGAAATCCTCAAACAACCAATGTGAATTACCAAAACCAACCAAACAACCAATGTGAATCTTCCAAACCAATCAAACAAGTAATGCGAGATCCCCAACAACTAATACGTGATCCCCAAACAATCAAAGTGAATATCCAAAACCAACCAAACATCCAATACGTAATACCCTAACAACCAATATTATTCTCCAAATAATCAAAGTGAATTACCCAAATAATGACTCAAACAACAAATGCAACATTCCCAAACAATCACCCAAACAAACACCTAAACAACTCATTACAAGTACTCAACCACCCACTGCAAAATACTCAATACAATACAAACAAATACCTATTATCATAGACCCAAAAATCTAATTCGAAATCTCTAAATAGCCAAACAACACCAAGTTATACACTCCATATCGAAATAAATTGCAACCAAACATCCACCAAAATACGCAATGCGAAATAAAATCGTCCAAATAATTCATAGCTCTATGACTCACTCGACATACCTCCGATTGTCACGAACCTTATGTCCAAATTTTATGCTAATCCAACGGTTGACGAAGTCGCAAACTATATTTCGGCGTTGCTGGTCGGAGCTGTTGTGAAAATAAATTCGCAATTCATCTCTTCACACAAGAGACTCAAATCCCATTTTGAAAGTATATCTTTGATTGTCATGAACATTCTGTCTAAATTTCGTAACGATCAAACAATAAACGAATGCGAAAATAAAATTTAAGGCTCTGATACCATAAGAATTTTGCAAAAGATAAAGTGGGTTGAGAGATAAACGAAAAAAGAGATGCGGAATACTTTAGGGTTATATTGTGAAGTGCATATGAGTAATACATCAAATAAAAATATAAATAACTAACATAATAAAAAAAAAAAAAAAAACTAAAGAGTAAACTACTCTTACATAATAATAATAATAATATACGTTAATAAAATATAATATATACAAAGATTGGCATATAGAGAGCTTCACAACAAAAAAATGGTTACAAAATAAATTAATATACAAATATTGATAGAGAAAGCATGATATTTCGTATTTGAGTTACTGATAGAATTAATTTTAAAATAATCTATTCTATTATGGTAATGCTATTTGCGTGTGTGGTTAGATTGTACATTGATTTAAACTGAAATCTGACCTTATAGACAATTTGTTAGTTATAAGAAATCTAATTTGATGAATACGCTAACTACAATGAAGATACTTTGATTGTTGTTCATGATTTAGTAAAACAAATAAAAGTTGATCTCATTTATTTATGAGAAAATACAATATGTAGTCCCTAAAGTTTCACCAAAATATTATATGTATATTTAAAAATAATATCACGTCTATACTTCCAATTTATTAACTTGTTTATCACATATGTATACCTTAAAATTATTTATCAAGATAATCTATATATTATTTTGACTTTTTGTTAAATAATTTATCGAAATCCGTATATAATGCTCTTATTATATTTTGACTTATAACATGAAATTAAAAAAAAAAAAAAAAGAATCTCTCTCTCTCAAAAGGTTCGTAATTGTTGCCTTTGCTTCATTGCCGACAATATATTTGACTCGTGCCCCGAAACTTTTAGTCCTCTCCAAAACCCAAAGTTTGCGGATGACAGATACAAAAGACAATGATATAACTAAAAGGCCACCGGCCTTCATTCTTAAGCTCGTACTCATATACAAGACGGATCAAATAAATGAGTTTTGAATTTCAAACCCAAATAATTCATTTTACAAACTTAGCGAACAGTGAAATTACTACAAATCCTATTAGAAAGTGGACTTTTAGAAGCACTTCTAATTAAAGGCGACATTTCACTTGTAGAAGCAAGTGGTCGATGTTCCTCCCTTACTCACCGCTCCAGAGTTCCACAACGTCTTAAGTCATTGCATACCAAGTGGTCGGTGTTCCTCCCTAACTCACCGCTCGTTGTTTGCTCTGCCTCGCGACCGTGAGGATCGCTCACTCGTGGTGGTCGCTCGTCGTCTCTTTGATCGACGGTGATGGCCCTCCCATTCTCCTTCTCGGCCCGATTTGGATCTTCACATTGTTCCTGATCTCAACTATCCTACTCCAATTCCCTGGACTCGTGCTACTGATAGTTTTGCCCGCCACCAACTGACAACCGCGGAGTCGCCCGCTTCCTTTGTCGGACTTACATCACGTGTTAGCTCCTCTATTCACTGGGCTATGGTCGAGAAACGAGCTTCAACCTCGCTCTTGAATCCCACCAGCAACGCCATTATCTTTGTTAGTTTCTCTTCCACTTGAGTCGCCATCACGAGTGACTCTGCCTGATACCAAATTATTATGAAACCGAGATTTTGATATCGTGATAGGAGTCGGAACAAAACTAATCAAGAACGCAAAGCTTCACCGGAACTTAACTTCTTCTCTTTTTGAGAGAGATAGGTTATTTGGTTTGAGGCTACTTTCATCGATAAAAAAAAAAAGAGAGATCCATTTATAAGTAGGTCTACATATAATTCATAATTAAATACTAATTACCTAATTAAAACTCTAAATTTGTAATAATAGAAATGCATGATTAAAAATAGTAATTGCAAGATTTATATAACCTAATTTCATATTTAAATTGTCTAATTTTCATAAATAAATCCATAATATCTAAGTACGTAACATTCTGTTAGATTTTTTTCATAGTCAACGAGGCGCGGTTGTTTGGATATTTTCATCAACCATTGTAAATATTTTGAAAGAGCAAAAAAGTGCTCAAAGTATGATGTGTCTATTGTTCTTTATCATGTCACAAGCAAACACAAATTGAGCGAACACCGATACTTGGTGTACAGATTCGATCCAACTTAGTTTTGTATTGTGTTATGTTAAAAATATGCTACAACTTTGTATTTCTTGTATTTTTACCCTCATTCTAATAGAATGCTCTATGTTTAATATATAATATATATATATATATATATATATATATATATATATATGTCATTATTCGTATTGGGAAGCTTTAAACTTTATCCTTCACTTTCTTAAAAAAAAATCAACTAAAAAAGAAAATAAAAATGTTTCCATTCATTATTATTTTTTTAAATATATTACTTTTTTTTAATCACAGAGCCAAACAAAATAGCTAGCTCAGTCTAGCTGAAGAAATCCATGCCCTTTTACATACGGAGGGTTTATCATCTTTCAGCTTAATGTCTCTGTACATAATTTTAGTTAATAGTGGCACTTGCATTTGCACTGATATAATATAGGGTAATCTAGCAACGTAGCCAATTTCAAACATGGTTTTAAGGATGTAGCCAACATTTGGTAAATTTTGTAATCTAGCAATTTACAGAAATAAACGGTTAGAAAATATCGAAAATACCCTTATGTAATATAAATCATAGAAACCAAATACTAGTCAACGTTTCAGCCAGCCGAAGTTTATCGTGCTTAAAATAAATGGAAATTAACTGAAATTAACAAAGCAACGGAGATTAACAAAAAATTAGAAAAAAAATAAACGCTCAATAACCAACTTTGCCAAATATAGAATTTTTTTTTTTAATTTTAAATATATACACGTGTATTAACTTCGAAAATTCGTATTGAAAATTTGATCGGCTTGTGAATAACACCGTATTAAAGGAAATGAAAGAAATATCAATTGATAACACCATCGACCTCTACCTGCACATATGTAAAGTTACCATAATTAACAGAAATTAACAAAGCAGCGGAGATTATAAAAAAATTAGAAAGAAATAAGAAAATGCTCAATAACAAACTTTGCAAAATATAGATTTTTTTTTAAATTCTAAATATATACACGTGTATTAACTTCAAAAAATTTGGTTGATCAAACGTGGGCTACAAATTTTGTAAGTAAATTCTAGTAGATGATATTATAGTAATTAACATCTTATATAATTAAGACACGTCATCATTTTTTGCTAGAGTGAAAATTTGGACGAAACGTTAACTACATTACAATTTCAACGTTTCAGGTGGTTTAGTTCGACTAATATATCATGTTTTGATCAATAATATCACTTCTCAAAAAAATAAATAAATAAATAAATCACAGCCAAAGGAAAGTAAGAGGATAATATTTGGTCAAATAAGACAAGAGGATCCAAACAAAGCCAGAATACCGAGACAAAGATGCAAATGTTGGGAGGGATGGACTGTAAATTAAATAAAAATAAAAATGGGAATATAGACACATACCATTGCCGCCATATGCGCCAAATATTTGACATTGGTCTAGAAATCGAACGCACCCATACTTTATAGTTTATACTATTAAACGTCGCAGTAATAAGGACAAGTGTGGAGAAAAATATCTCCTTGCTTTTTTATCGTTATTTATCATAAATATTTGTTTTTCCTTTGTGTTATTTAAAAAAATAAATAGTAAATGTCCCCTCTTACAATTCTTAAAAAAAAAAAAAAAAAAGTTCGACAATTGTCCATGTGCAATCAATAGTCACCGCATCTATGTGTTCCAATTGTAGGTCCATGACATTATTTGAATAATCTTAGCCTAACCAAAGGATTAAGGCACCTCCGATCTGTATATCATATGGTGATTGATTATGGTATATCGGAATATTTGACTAATTTAACGAGTAATTCATATTGCGTGCTAAATTATTATTATAAGGGTACACCGCATCTATGCGAGGTGTTTTAACAACAAATAAAATAAGAAAAATTTAGATATATGACTATTTTAGACCTTATATATTGAAATTCTAATTTAGCTGCTTAAGTAACTATATAATATTTAAGAAAAGAGTCAGAACTAAAATAAGATGTGTAAACATAAGCCTGAATAAGAATACATCATTAATATTTGAATAATTAGACTATAATTTTAGTTGAGAATAGTCATATATATTTTCTTCATAAATTAACATGAATAATATCTAATATATTATATACATATATACCATCATTTCATGATATTTATTACTAATGAAAACATTATAATTACAGATTCATGAGTAAAATTAATTTCGATACTTGTGGTACATTTTGAGTGTTTGCAGAAATAATTAATTTAGAGTTCATTTTGTTTTAAATTGTTTTCGGTATACAATATTTGTGAAAATACGGAGTTTTTTTTTTTTTTTTAAGCATATGGCTTCAGCCTGCTTTCGTATGTATGCTGCTAGCGAAATACCCAATTCAGCCCAATATTTTAATCCTTCAACTTAATTACTTATGAATTAGAGCAAATTTAAGTACTACTTATTTTAAAAAAAGTAATAATCCAAGTTGGTAAAAAAAAATAAAAATACAGACGGCTAAATTATAATTTCCAAAGAAGGTAATGGAAATAAATCTATATAAAAAAGACTAATTATTTTTTTTATTTTTTTTTATCAATAGAGAATAATGTCTTTTGTACTTTTCTCATTTATAAATTTTAATAAAGTAAAAAGAAAATTGGTAAAGAAGGCTGGAAAAAAAAAAAAGAGGAAAAGAATCAAATGCGCATTCATCTCTCTCTCTCTCTCCCCCTTTATTGTCGTCTTCGATAAGCATCAAAAAAAGATCCACACCACGCCACAACTCTCTCTCCCTCCTTCCTTAACCACTCCACCCAAACTATCCCTACCTCTCTCTCTCATCTCTCTTTATTAATCAAATCCTCTTTTCGATCTACAATTCACCCAAACAGAAGAAGAAAAGGAAAAGTCATGAAGCGATCCTCATCTTTCAGCGAATCCGATCCGTCTCCGTCGTCGGCCGAGGAAGACCAGAAGATGAAGAAAGTCAAGACTTACGAAGAGGAAGCAGAAGAAGAAGTGGAAGCGAGGAACGAGGGTTTGGGATTTCTGGACAACAACCTTCTGTTCGAGGTCCTGAAGCACGCCGACGCGCGGACTCTGGCCTCGGCGTCGTGCGTGAGCCGGCAGTGGCACGAGACGGCTCAGGACGAGCGCCTCTGGGAGCTGATCTGCACGCGCCACTGGGCCAACATCGGCTGCGAAAACCGCCAGCTCAGATCCGTCGTCCTCGCCCTCGGCGGATTCCGCCGGCTCCACGCGCTCTACATCTGGCCCCTCCAGAGGCCTCAGCCTCAGCCGCAGCCTCCGTCGCCGAAGCCTCCTCCGCCGTCGAGCTCACGCGCGGCCGCGCGATGGGGGAAGGACGAGGTCAATCTCTCCCTCTCCCTCCTCTCCATCCGCTTCTACGAGAAGATGAATTACTCCAACAGACCACCAAGCACCAGATGATAAAAATATATCATCTGTATCACATCTAATTAGGTCTCCATTCCCCTAAATCTACGACTATACCACTGCGTTTCTTTTCTTCTTCATATTTTTGCTTTAATTTCGTTCTCTTTCCTACGGATTCGATCTGGTTTTTTTTTTCCCTTTTGATTGTTGTATATAATTATAAACCTCCAAATATAATTATCAATTGTGTTTTTTTGTTTTTGGTAAAAACATTATTATTAATTGAAGTAAGAGTTTTCGTCATATTTCTGGTGTTATTGGTTATTATTTTTTTCGATTTTATTTATTTATTATAATAATTGTAAACTGTAATATACTCAAGTGAGAGAGGACAGAGGAAAAGTGGAGTTGTAATAAATGTTTGAGAGTGGCCCTTTGGCTTTGTGCCTCTTCCCATTCCGCTAGAGACACAACGGAGACACAGATGACAGGCTAACTTCTTTTTTAGATTAGATTTTCAGAGACGAGACCACCCAATTGTCGTATTTCCAGGGCCTATTTTGTAATTATAATCCTTTTGGCATTTTCTTTGGTTTTGCTTTAATTTATTAATGAGAGAAAGAAAAGGAAAACTACCTTTTTTTTTTCCTACGTAACCTTATTAATTTGTCTTTAATCGTTTGCTTTGCCGTTTCCCAACGTGAAGCAACCAAATGGTATCTTGGAATGAGTACAAAAAATAATAAAGCGGATAAATGAAATAATTTAATGGCACATCCAGTCTTGTGGATTGTGGTAGATAAACGCTGGACAAGTAATTGATTTTTGTGCTCCTAAATATATGGCGTTAAATATTGACATCAGTGTTTGTTTTGTTATTAGTTACTTTTATGTCGTCGTTTTCACAAAATAAAAATGACACTCCGAAAGCAAAAACAATAAAATTTGGTGAAGTTCAAAACCTAACTATCGGCGTACTTAAACCATCGCATGTAAATCATCGACAAAGTTCAAGACCAATCTATCAGCGTCCCAAAGTATTTGACAAAGCAATACTATCGACAAAGATAAGAATCCTTGAACTATCAGCGGCCATACCATCGGCAAAGTTCAAGATCAAACTATCGGCGTCCTAAAGCCTTTGGCAAAACAAGACTATCGGCGAAAAGAAAAATCCTTGAACTATCGGTGACCATACTATTGACGAACTTCAAGACCAAATTATCCGCGTCCCTAAATCTCCAGCAAAGCAAGACTATCGGCGCAGAAAACTATCGGCCTCAAACCTTAGGCAAGAGGAAACCTTAGGCAAATAGAACATTAGGCAAGAAGAAACCTTAGGCATGATAGAAACCATCGGCAAACTTCATGACCAAGACTATCAGCATGCAACCATCGGCGAACTTCATGGCCGAGACTATCGGCATAAAACTATCGGCGAGCTTCATGGTCGAGACTATCGGCGTGAAACTATCGGCTTGGAACTATCGACATGAAATTATCGACGAACCTCTAAACCTTCAGCATACACCAACCATCGACCATCCAAGGCACACCATCGGCCAAAAACGACCTCCAAGGCTCAATTGCCTCCAAAACCCACTCAAACTTCAAGAATGCTATAAATACCCTCTCAACTCACAACTTAAGGTAGGATTTTCTCAACTTATCAAACCATAACTCTATCTCTCTAGAAAATATAGAGACGAACACAAATCGTTCATCAATAACGCAATACAACACAACTAATGTTGAGCATCGGAACGCGCGCCAGGGAAAACCCATCCACGTCCCTCTAGTCACGTTCCTTGTCTTTTCAAGCGAAGGACATGACAAACACAAAGAATCCGAAGATCGCGAGAAACTCGAAGAACATGATGGACTCAAAGGACTCGATGAACACGAAGAACGTGAAGAGCCCGAAGATCGCGAATGACCCGGAGTACGAGCGAAAAACTCGAAAACACGGTTTTAAGTGTTGACCAAAAAACGCAATTAACAGTTACTATTTTGGAACAGTTAATTACTGTTCTCAGACTTTGATTTGTATTAATTAGATAGTAAAAGTAGGTTCCTTGAGATCCTTTTAAAAATTAGTTAATTATTCTTGTGTTAGACAGTGTGTTGATGATGTTTTGATATTGTAAGCTACTCTCCATATGCGCTAAAGTAGGCAATTATCAATCTTGAAATTTATCAATTTTTCCTAGAATTTCGTCGAAAATCTATCATTTTGTAACAAAATGTTTATTTGTAATTTGGCTTAAATTTGGACATCATTCAGAATGGAACATTTCATATCAGTTTCCATTTCCAACAATCAAAAGATATACCAATATCATATTTAGTATAGAACGATTTTCTTTTGATATATATACTTATACTCATTTCTATATCTATATATTGTGGAATTTTGATCGATGATAATTGGTATTCTATAATATACGAGACCATATAGAATCATTACAATCGAAAATGATAAGAGCATCTCTAATGGAGGTCATCAAACTCATTTTGACAGTTTTTGGACCTCCAACGAGGAACTCTAAACTCTCATTATGGGAGTTTCAATAGTTTTGGATCCTCAAAAATTATAATTACATTATTTATATGTCCGATTCTTAATATAAGTGGTTAAAAATTACCCCATTATAATTTAGTTCTTTTAATTTAATAATTTGATATTTTTCTTATGGATGAATAAATAAAATCATAACACATGCTATTTATATTAAAATTAACATAAAGTAGTACAATAATAGTATAACATTAAATGCATTAATACCCAAAATAACAAAAAAAAAAGAGAGTAATTTTACAGTTTTAAAGTATGTTTTTATTATTATTTGTATGTAATTTCATGTTTTCATTTATGTTTTATTATAATGTAACTTTATATTTATATTGTGCATGTTTTATTATTATTATAGAGGTATAACAATATTCAATATTATTAAATATTAAGGATTAATATGCAATAAATATATATTTTTAGGGATAAATTTGAGGGTCCCCATTGGAGTTGAGAGCATCTAAACCCTCATTTTGAGGTTTGAGAATCCTCAAAATGAGGGTTCCCATTGGAGATTCTCTAATAACAACCATGGACGTGTTAATATTAACTATTGGGTTACTATTAATCCTTGACGTTCGTCCGGAAACTGAACTTCAACAGAACTTCTGTTATGGCCGAGCGCCAATTTTGGTCTTGGTCGGAACAAGACGTTCTGGTTATTAGAGGCTCATAATGAAAAAATATTAGCATAAAATTTGAAATTTTCATATTGAGAATATTAACTAAGAAATATAAAAATATATATCTTTGTAGTTGGATTTGGAAGACGAAGAAGGAGAAGATGACATGGAGGAACTTCTTCTCACCAGAGCCGGCGTCGAGTTTATAGAGTTATATTGATGGGGAGGAAATCTTTCTCGCCAGAACGGGAAAGGAACGGTCTCCGCTCCGACGAGGGCACAATTTTTTTTCCTTCTTGTTATGAGGCCAGCGATAGAGGGAGATCCAAAAGTTGCGGCAATGACGCGGTCTGGTGATGGTGGAAGGGGGGAGAGAGAAAGTATTTGGTACAAGTCGGAACTACTTGGTTCAGGTTTGTTCTGATTGTACCAATTCCAACAATAGAACTAATATTCATATTAGCCACACACGCCTTAACAAAATTTTCATAGGTGCTTTTGGGTGGTCGAAACAAAAAGTTTTAATTTCTTCCGGTTTCGATGCCTATAATTAGTTGGTATTGAAATATGTCTTGTATACTTTCTCAATAATAATTATTAAGGTCACTTAAACAATAATACCAATTTATATATATATATATATATATATATATATATATATATATAGTTGTATATGTAGTACATAGTGCACAATGCACCTTCTCAGAACTTTCTTGTTTACAAAGCAGCTTGATAAGAGGAAAAAAAAACTTTAAATTGATTATAACCTAACTTTTAAAAGCGATATGAGAAACGGCTAGTCGTTGTTAATGCCGTTTGAATTCAAATAAGGGTAATTTAAAACACTCAGAATTTTACGAAATTTTGAAGCGACTAGTTGCTCTTAATTTATTAGATGTTTCTTCTATGCTAAAATATATATTATAAGTCTTGATAATCGGTTTAGAAGCGACTAGACGCTCTAAAAGAGAATGTCGCTTCTAATTATAAGCTCTAAAAGATGTCCGCTTCAAAATGTCCATGTCTCCACGAAGACTTCCCGTTACTCTCTCTCTCTCTCTCTCTCTCTCTCTCTCTCTCTCTCGTTTGTTACAAAATTATTTTCCCCAACAAAAATGAATACCCGAAAACTACTGCCACGCTACTTCGGTCTCTTCAACGCATAAGAAAAAGTGTGCAACAACAACGACGACCATTCCAGAGAAGGAGACAATAGAATGATAAAAAAACGGTTGATGTCTCTAATTCTTAGTCTAAGTAAGAAAAATTTGATCTCTCGAACGAAGCCAGGAATCTAAACTAGTGGGGCTAATATGCAAAAAAAAAAAAAAAAAAAAAAAAAAAAAAAAAGTTATGGACCTAACAAAATGGGGGAAAAAAAAATTTTAACTGAAAAAATCGCTTTTGAGGTGAGCCGAAAATGATTATCCAGCAAAAAGTAAGAGGAAATGAATGACATTTTTTTTACTAGTTCAATTTTACATAATACATCATATTATCAATAAAATTCAACATTTAAATACAAATTACAAAATATAATCTTTAAACATCAATATTGTGTTTCATAAGGATTGAACTCTCGCCTTTTCGCGGAGATCACTTCGTAGACGAGAAGTCTTACCACCCAAGCTAAACTCCTAGTGTAATGGATGACATTTTGAACCATGAGAACTTTAAATGATATGTTTCATTCAAATAATTGGCAAATAATGCAAAATAATTAAGATTTATATTCTTTTAAATCATTGTAACCGATTCACACTCTACGGCCATAACTGGTACAAATAATTTTGGATTGTTTGGTTAATTTTATGTGGTCTAATTAATTTATTTTCTCTTAAAACATAAATTTAAATTCATGTTCTAGTGTCTGGACCCCCATTATTAACAAATTTGATATCTACCCATAGCACTATCCCTTGACAAGATTAATAAAATTGACATAACCTCACGACAAGTTGATTATTCCGACACTAAAGACTACATTTTTTAAAATAGTATTTAACCGAATATCATACATCTTTTATAACCAAATAAACATGCATTTTTGTTGCGAATGAAAAATGAATTCTAAAACTAAAACATAAATTAATTTCTTTTAAAGAGAAATACATAAATTAACGCATAAATTAAAGCTAAAAAAGAAAGAAGCGCAGACCAAAAGCAAATTAATAACCGAAATTCACATAGGAGACAAATATAAGATGTTAACGAAAGGTAAACAAAAAATTTATAGCATATTTGAGAAAGCCAACGACCCATCACACTTGAAATTTCAATCAGAACTAAACAACTAAGAAATTGAGATTTTCACACAATCACACACATAAACCACAAACCACATATAAAACAATTGCCCAGGGAAACAAAAACATAAAGCAGTGTAGACTAAGAATCAAATCACACAAGAAAAGTATGCACTACAGATAAATGGCAGCGATATGAACATCATACCCAAAACCAATATTTTATTATGCCACAATTATCACGGACGACATAAGATACAAATATTTAAAGCCATACACCACACTATTAACAGACAACCCGTTAAAGACCAAGTAAATTTGGTAAACAATAAAGTGTACAAGGTCAAAACATAATCATAAGGCTACATCTTCAAAATACTATCACGTGGAAATTCGTAGAAACCAGGAAAACTTTTAAAGACGAATTACTGGACATTGGAAAGGGGCCAACCTACAATATCCATACGAGATAAATATAAAGATTTTTTTTAGACAGTCAGTACTGACACGTCTAAAAGATTCAATCCTAAAGAGGCAAGTAAAAAAAATCTAATAGTTCAATCATAAAGCACCAAGTAAAAATCTAAGAGATCCAACCATAAACCAAGTGGAAAAAAAAACATGAACTGAACTGGCAAGAAAGCCAAAGATATAACATGGATATACCTGCAAGCCCAAAAGTTATTTGATACTTGACCTCCACAGAGACCGAGAATAGAAACCTTTCTCTCAGACTGATCTATAACCCACGAATGTTGTGATGGTGATCTACGAGATCTCCCAAAAATGAATATGTTTGCCATGCGCATAAACAAATAGTTCTCTTGTACCAGAATTCCCACTCACAGATGATACCCATCCTCACATCCAGTAAACGACTATTCGAGACAACAAGGGATCAAAATATAAAATCCCAAGTACAAGTAAGAACGGTGACTCAACCAACGCAAATCAGTCACCAAAACGACGCGTCGACGAATGACTCACTCAAATCCCCAATAACCAAGAAAAAAAAAATTGTATGACCAGAACATCTCAGGCTTCCACCATTCAATGTAAAGTATTGGGGGAAAAACAGCTAGTACCAGATGCTAAAATAACCAAAACTATCCAGAGATCAATTTAACATAAGCAAATTCACCATCCCAAAAATATAAGCAATCAAACAAAAACATAAGCCCCTTGAAGCCAATACACAGTCCCAGAATATAAGCAATGAAACGCAAAACATAAGCCCCTTGGAGAATTAATACCAGTGACCGGCCAGAGAAAAGGTACTGGAACCATATAAATTCCAACTACTGATCAATTGCGCAACCAAATGTTGCATTAGGATGGGAATAACCTTATATGAGAGAAGCCCAATAGAAAGACGTAATCAACATCACTCGGTATAAATTCCCAAACCCTCCTGACGGAGAACTAAACACAAAGGAAATATACCATATCGCGAGCAACCAGCAGAGACCAATACCTTACAGAAACTGAGACCCAATCCGTGAAGATATGTCATGCATGAGTAAGAGAGCAGCCCACCCAAAAAAAAACCCAGCTCGGCTTGATAAAAAATCCCAAACCATCCTGTAAGAAAAGATAAGAGATTAAGGCAAGCCTATATTCCATCCCGACAGAAAATCAACCAACCCCATATATACCAAAATTCTGATGATCATCAACCGACCCCATATTCAATCCAGTAAGAAGAGATAAAACAGGGAAGATCACAGACGACGATGAGGCAGTCTGGTTAGTGAAACTGAACCTGCGTGTTCGAGTGCACATCTACTTCCTCCCCCAGATGATGTTCAACAAATTGTTCAAGTGCACCCAGCTCTATAGCAAAAAAAAAAATACAAATTTTAAACAAAACCGAAAAGTATACGACACTAATAATGAATTGGATTATATCATATATAATACTCAACTGAGATCTAGCCCCCAAACTAACAAGGTTCTCGAGGGCGTTAGTGAATCGTTTCATAAAAACCAGAAAATCATTCCAGGTAAATTGGTTGCAGATTTACAGCGGCAACAGCCGCCAGTGCTGCACACTCACATAGTTTATCTGGGAAAAAAACAATACACGCCCACCAACTACACAAACACAGCCTTTGGTAAAGGTTACAACAAAAAATATAACAAGAGGCTGTTCACATACACCGCCTTATTGAGTGTTGAAAGATCTCTGTCCCTCGACTTCCATTTATTCTACGAGACTGCTAGCTTTCTCAATCCGCCAAAGTACGATCCGAAAAAAACCATAACCCCCTTCTCGCAAAGCTTGTGTAAATATATCGGGTTAGAAACAAATACACAATTGGGAAAAAAGAAAAGGAAAAAACTTGAAAAAGAAACTCCATATTTACAGGTTTCTTTGTTCAATAATGTCACCAGAAATCTCTCAACCTTGTATTGTTCTCCCTTTCCTCACCATCCTTTGATACAAATCTGATAATTGTGCATCTATTTTGAGCACAATAAAGTACTATGAAGAGCAACATATTAAATTATATACATTTATAAAGTAAAATGGTAAAAAAATCACCTCAAAATAGAAGTTACAAAGCACAATAAGAAACTGAGTTGTTGAGGCATAAGAGAAATGAAACAGTATGTGTAGGGCTAAACCGTAACCAACGTTCACGTCTTGCTTGAAAGGAAGTAACCGAAAAACACATTGATGTTAAGTTCTAATCGGTGCTACAATAACACTTAAAAAAGAATAAAAAATTAACCAGAGATTGACTAGAAGTAACACAGATCAAAGTGCTACAACTAAAAAGAGAGAAAAATGTTATATATACGTGTATGGTATGTGTAGATATATATATATATATATATATATATATATGTATGTACATATATGTATGCATGTATAGATATACAACATCATAGAATCGAGAGAGACTGAGCACACAACATACACCAGCAGTGGTAAGTATATATGTATGTGTGTATATATGTATGTATAAACTACAACATCATAGAATCGAGAGATACTGAGCACACAACATACACCTGGTTCGTTTTAGGGTGTAAAAAGAACGTTCAAGATTACAATGTCAAGGTTAATATTTTGTTGTCATGAATTTACAAATGTTGCCGTGTGGAGATGTTTGTCCATTAAGTGATGGCAGAGTGTCTTGTAATATAATGTATGGTTATTTGACATTTTCTATGAAAATGAAGCATAATTTTTTATCACCCCTGGTTCCCATTCATGCTTTTTCTTGTGTCATGCCTAGGCTTTGATATAACTTTATATACATATTTTTAATCTGTCCTAGATGGAGAGGCTATCACATCAGAGTTGCATTCTAAACATTTACTAAGGCTTGATCAAACGGGATAAAAACCAACTCGGTTTTATTTAAACAAAAAACAATGAAGCAGAACCTTCAAAGATGAAGAGGTTGAAAACCTAACCAGTTTTGGTCGTTGGAAATTGAGTAAAGTGATCCTCCCAGCACAATTAAAATCCTGAATCCTAATTCTAAGATTGTGGAGAGAGAGAGAGAGAGAGAGAGAGAGGGAGAGAGAGTTTATAAATCTCCGAAAGCTTAAAACAGATATATATATATATATATATATATATATATATTAATGTAAAAAGGTTGAGAAGAACACCAAGAAGCGAGTTTCAGATTAAAATCCAACCTGCTTTGCACTGAGTCTCCCATTCGCGTTTTCTCATTTGACATAATAATAACAGTAAAGTAAGATTTATTTAAATGTTAGCAAGAGGCCAATGGGATAAAGCTTATGCCTAATAGTACATAAATTTAAACCATGTTTATATTGACACATCTACCAGTATGTTTGTAAATTCTGAGATAGATGTCCATCGAGATATCAACACATGCAAGAAATAATTAAATATAAAAAACAAGAGTAAAAGAGAATGGTTTTGCTTGATATTCAAATTTATAATGAATACTTTCTTTGATATCTTAAGTTGTTCAGGAAAAAAACTCAAAAAGGAAAAATATGAACAAATTACCTCAAAATCTCTGAGTTTCCTCAACACCCTCTGTCCTTGCATAGTGCTCCTAATCAACAAGGAAGGCCTGGTCAAATTAGATCCCCGTAATCAAAAGACATATCCATGATCTACAAAAAGCATAGTTGAAAATATCTTTTCATCAGATTTTGACTTTTGGAAAGAATAGAAAATTCGCCAACATGGAAAGAACACGGGGATAATAGTCTGTCACTCAATGAACACTGTAATTCAAAAATATTATAAAGGTACAGAACTTCAGTGCTACTCCTTTGTTTGTATATAAAAGAAAGAAAGATAAAAAAGGGGTATATATGAACAACTTTTCAGGCAAAAAAAAAAAATATATATATATATATACCTACTAGGCAGAGATAAATTTATGGGCGTTGTCTACATCGACGACCCCGAAAGTGACGTGTCTGGTTTTGATTGGATCTGCGTGGGGATAAGTGGACGAGTTGTGGAAAAGAGGCGGAGGAAGAGGAGGCAATGATGACTTGTCACTGATGTCCTTTCTGATTCCCCACAAGACTTCGACGCAGGTCTTCATGGACGGTCTCGAAATGTCTTTTGTTTTCTTTTGCAGAGTACCTCTCTCTAGGTGATAGGCTGAGAAACCACGCACTTCAAAGTTCCACGAGTCTTCGAAGGCAGATACGCTACAACTGGTTCAGCACGAGATTGGTCAGAACTCGAATACCACTCTAAACAAACTGATATTTCCATCAGTTCTGAAACTATGGCTGTTTCACATAATTGGCTGGGCACGAATCCCAAAAATGCTCTCAACTAGTTATCTCGAACCATGAAATCATAAAATGCTCATTCCTTCAAAACAAAATAGTACGAAACTTTGAATAAGATAAAGAAACTTGAATAAGATAAAGCTTGGATCCAAAGCCCAAGTCTTCCTTCATGTCTGCAATACACAGCAAAGTTGCCCAGCTATCCTAGTTCAGTTTCACAACAAACCCAAAATTAACTAAAACATGGTCAATTACATATGATATTAGATACAATGTAATGTATCGAATAATGTCTAATACATACTAATCTGAATGTCACCCAGGAACAGGATCATGGTAAACAGAATATCTCACTGCTTGTATTGACGTCAGCCCAAGTATTAGCTCCTCCACAAGTGTGAGTTGAACTTCCTTGAGGCAATTGGTACAGGTAAGTACATATTTATAATAACACCACTTTTAGAAATCAGTAAATAAAATAGGAGATTGTTCACTAACACTGATGGACTATTGAGTGTTGAAAGCTCTATTTCTCTTGGCTTGAGGTTCCAGTCTTTCTCGATTCCGACCGGCCTTGCAAATCGCATCGATCTCACTCGCCAAAGAACGAAGCAAATGAATTAAACCCATCTTGCGAATCCTGTGAAAGATATCGAGTTAGAAACAAATACACAACAACAGGGCAGAAAATATTGAGTACTACACAATACGTATATACAACACCGTCGGCAGTTTCTATGTTCCGCCAAGGGCACGAGTGAGTACAAGGTTAGAGACCTCGCCATGACACGACCCGGGGTTTATGCTTTGCTTTCTAGGGTTAAGGATTTGGGGGTTTATTGAGTGTTGAAAGCTCTCTGTCCCTTGAATCGGAATGAATCAAAACTTTCTCGCAAAGCCTGTGTAAAGATATGGGTTAGAAACCAAAGCACAATCGGGCAAACAAGAAAAACAACGAAGGATAGTAATAAAATAAAATAAAAATACTCCATAATCGCCAGCGGAGCTGATTGGGGATTGCGACGGTGGAGTCGAACAAACGAAACGAATTAGAGAGAGACTGAGATTGGGTTGAAGGGTTTATTGCTTTGGTTCTAGGGTTTTTACGGAAACGCTCGCTAGAGATCATTGGCGCACTGTTTCCGCCACCGAAGCCCCGACGAGAGCTGTGATCCACCGGCCGGACGGATTAAAGGAGGTGCGATCTGGCAGATCAACACCACCACCTCCAAGAGGAGTATCCGCGACCCAAACACGGCGAACTTCCCTCCAGGCTCGGTCGAAACTGGAATGGACGGGTCAAGGGACTTAGTCTCCACAGCCAATCTCGCTCTCCACCCGCGCTTTAAGCCCGATCACCGCCTCCGGAATTCCGACAGAAGCTCGCCGGACGGGTTGAGATCTGGTGGTGGTGGTTCGACTGGCCTCCGGACACACCGCAGATCGAAACCACCACCTCCAACCTCGGCAGAAGATTGAAGTACCCGTTGGAACCGGCGAGCTTCTTGCTGAGGACGAACATCCTTATTATGCCGGAAACGGCGTCGAGGTTTGGCGACGAGGCAGAGAGGGAATGGCTGGGAACGAACGAGCCAAGACGGTGCAGTAAAAACCCAAGATTTCCTTTTCATGCCGAAGCTGAAGGGAAGGGTCAAGAAAATTGTTGTCTCCGCAGCCATTCTCGCTCTCCACCCGCGCTTTTAGCCCGATCACCGCCTCCGGAGCGCCGAAAGAAACTCGCCGGACCAGTTGAGATCTGGTGGTGGTGACGCAATCTGGCCTCCGGACACACCGCAGATCGACACCACCCACTCCAGCCTCGACAGAAGATTGAAGTACCGGCGAATCGGCGAGGTTCTTACTGAAGTCGGGCGCAGTAGATTAGCCTTGCGATTCCGGCGACGACGTCGAGGTTTGGCGACGGGGCAGAGAGGGAATGGATGTGAATGAAAGTACTGAGGATGTGCCGTTGTGCCGTAAAACCCTAGATCGTCATTTACGCGCCGGTGATGTATTATATATACCACCATAGTCTTGGCGTCCAATTAACTTTCCCTTTCTTTCTCTCTCTCCTTGCCGTTAGATTAAATTTTGATCCAACGGTTGTATTATGTTGTTTTGATAATTGCCGATATTTTATCTCAATAACGATACAACACCAACAAAATATACCAACGGATATATAATCTTATAAACGCGTTATATTTATTATATTTTAGCCAACGCCCAACGGTATGTCTGTATTGTAAAAAAGGAAACAAAAAAGAAATATCTTCAGAGGACTATCCCAATCAGTGTTCCTTCACAGACATCTTCGAGTTTGAATATACCAGTATTTGAAGTTTTGAGAAAATATGTACTCTTAATAATAGTAAAACACAATAAAATGACTTCTATTGCTACTTCCAATTTAGACATGTTCTCACTCTTTCGAAATCTTAGTTGCCCAATTTCTGAATCTATGAACTATGTCTGAATTTTGTAGATACAACAATTTCAATGATAGTGCAATAATAATAATAATAAAAAAGTCGATTTCTTATGTTTTCATGGTAATCATGTCGATTTCGACACATAAATATATTTACGGATCGAACCTGGTGGGCCCGGCAGACGAGGTCGAGATGGTGTTTGTTGAGGAAGTCGGCGACCCTGTCTGGTCCGAAGGTGTAGGAGACGCCGCGGTCATTGTCGGCCCAACCTATGATGTCTCTTATCAGGGTCGGCCCACAGGAGATCGCACAAGAACGGGGACGTCGATGGGCCGCTCGATGGCCCGGATCTGATCGAGCGTGTGGAGGTCCGGGGAGAGGCCGCCGTGCATGCAGAGGATCTTGCCGTCGATCAGGGCGGCCACGGGGAGGCAGTTGAAGCAGTCGGTGTAGAGCTTCCATAGTCGGACGCTGAACCTTCGCTTGCACTCGTCGTAGAAGCCGTAGATTCTGTCAGACGCTTCAAGTGCCAACTCATCAAGATGAGTAGCTGTTTAAGAATTTTTGAACATTGGCTACAATGAAAATTTTAAGTATTTTTTTTATGAATAAAATTTTTTAGTTTGATTTAGTCTAATTGGTTACAAATTTCTTTAAAAAGTTGGCTAATTTGTCGATTATATACTTTAAATAGATTATTTAGCTACAAAATATTAATATAATAGTTTGGTAGTGTGTATGTTTATACGAAGTAAAAAGAAAACAAAATCTTTCAACAATATATTTCATATGTGATGACTATTAACGAAGGTATGTGCTAGATTTCATGTTACCCAAATTTTAGAAGACAATTGTACAATCAATTTTTCGTGTTGGATCAAAGATTCAAAAGTCAAATTTATTTTTAAAAAAAGTTGGCTAATTCGTTAATTATATATTTTAAATCAAGATTTTAAATACCGGGCGTCCTCACTGTCGATGGCCTAGCGGCCAACAAACGCTACATTTTTCGTTAGTTGTCGTTCGGTTGTCGTTCGGCCCATCGACGTCCCCGTTCTTGTGCGATCTCCTGTGGGCCGACCCTGATAAGAGACATCATAGGTTGGGCCGACAATGACCGCGGCGTCTCCTACACCTTCGGACCAGACAGGGTCGCCGACTTCCTCAACAAACACCATCTCGACCTCGTCTGCCGGGCCCACCAGGTTCGATCCGTAAATATATTTATGTGTCGAAATCGACATGATTACCATGAAAACATAAGAAATCGACTTTTTTATTATTATTATTATTGCACTATCATTGAAATTGTTGTATCTACAAAATTCAGACATAGTTCATAGATTCAGAAATTGGGCAACTAAGATTTCGAAAGAGTGAGAACATGTCTAAATTGGAAGTAGCAATAGAAGTCATTTTATTGTGTTTTACTATTATTAAGAGTACATATTTTCTCAAAACTTCAAATACTGGTATATTCAAACTCGAAGATGTCTGTGAAGGAACACTGATTGGGATAGTCCTCTGAAGATATTTCTTTTTTGTTTCCTTTTTTACAATACAGACATACCGTTGGGCGTTGGCTAAAATATAATAAATATAACGCGTTTATAAGATTATATATCCGTTGGTATATTTTGTTGGTGTTGTATCGTTATTGAGATAAAATATCGGCAATTATCAAAACAACATAATACAACCGTTGGATCAAAATTTAATCTAACGGCAAGGAGAGAGAGAAAGAAAGGGAAAGTTAATTGGACGCCAAGACTATGGTGGTATATATAATACATCACCGGCGCGTAAATGACGATCTAGGGTTTTACGGCACAACGGCACATCCTCAGTACTTTCATTCACATCCATTCCCTCTCTGCCCCGTCGCCAAACCTCGACGTCGTCGCCGGAATCGCAAGGCTAATCTACTGCGCCCGACTTCAGTAAGAACCTCGCCGATTCGCCGGTACTTCAATCTTCTGTCGAGGCTGGAGTGGGTGGTGTCGATCTGCGGTGTGTCCGGAGGCCAGATTGCGTCACCACCACCAGATCTCAACTGGTCCGGCGAGTTTCTTTCGGCGCTCCGGAGGCGGTGATCGGGCTAAAAGCGCGGGTGGAGAGCGAGAATGGCTGCGGAGACAACAATTTTCTTGACCCTTCCCTTCAGCTTCGGCATGAAAAGGAAATCTTGGGTTTTTACTGCACCGTCTTGGCTCGTTGGTTCCCAGCCATTCCCTCTCTGCCTCGTCGCCAAACCTCGACGCCGTTTCCGGCATAATAAGGTTGTTCGTCCTCAGCAAGAAGCTCGCCGGTTCCAACGGGTACTTCAATCTTCTACCGAGGTTGGAGGTGGTGGTTTCGATCTGCGGTGTGTCCGGAGGCCAGTCGAACCACCACCACCAGATCTCAACCCGTCCGGCGAGCTTCTGTCGGAATTCCGGAGGCGGTGATCGGGCTTAAAGCGCGGGTGGAGAGCGAGATTGGCTGTGGAGACTAAGTCTCTTGACCCGTCCATTCCAGTTTCGGCCGAGCCTGGGAGGGAAGTTCGCCGTGTTTGG
Source organism: Urtica dioica subsp. dioica (assembly GCF_054948205.1). Taxonomy (NCBI): domain Eukaryota; kingdom Viridiplantae; phylum Streptophyta; class Magnoliopsida; order Rosales; family Urticaceae; genus Urtica; species Urtica dioica. Next base: position 44,807,634 of record NC_142762.1, read on the forward strand.
GTCGCGGATACTCCTCTTGGAGGTGGTGGTGTTGATCTGCCAGATCACACCTCCTTTAATCCGTCCGGCCGGTGGATCACAGCTTTCGTCGGGGCTTCGGTGCCGGAAACAGTGCGCCAATGATCTCTAGGGAGAGTTTCCCTAAAAACCCTAGAAACCAATGCAATAAACCCTTCAACCCCCTCTCAGTCTCTCTCTAATTCGTTTCGTTTGACTCCACCGTCGCAATCCCCAATCAGCTCCGCTGGCGATTAGGGAGTATTTTTATTTTATTTTATTACTATCCTTCGTTGTTTTTCTTGTTTGCCCTATTGTGTTTTGGTTTCTAACCCATATCTTTACACTGGCTTTGCGAGAAAGTTTTGATTCATTCCGATTCATGGGACATAGAGCTTTCAACACTCAATAAACCCCCAAATCCTTAACCCTAGAAAGCAAAGCATAAACCCCGGGTCGTGTCTTGGCGAGGTCCCTAACCTTGTACTCACTCGTGCCCTTGGTGGAACAGAGAAACTGCCGACGGTGTTGTATATATTTATTGTGTAGTACTCATTATTTTCTGCCCTGTTGTTGTGTATTTGTTTCTAACTCGATAGCTTTCACAGGATTCGCAAGATGGGTTTAATTCATTTGCTTCGTTCTTTGGCGAGTGAGATCGATGCGATTTGCAAGGCCGGTCGGAATCGAGAAAGACTGGAACCTCAAGCCAAGAGAAATAGAGCTTTCAACACTCAATTAGTCCACCAGTGTTAGTGAACAATCTCCTATTTTATTTACTGATTTCTAAAAGTGTTATTATAATACTTGGTTTGACTCTCAGATTAGTAAACATAAGACATTATCCAAATTATCACAGTGTATCTAATATCATACGTAATTGACAATGTTCTAGTGCTTTATTTTATTTCATTTTGGGTTTGCTGTGACACTATTGCAGAACATTCCAGACACGAAGGAGGACTTGGGCTTTAGATCCAAGCTTTATCTTATTCACTGCTCCGTACTGTTTTGCTGTGAAGGAAGGACCACGCTTCACGAGTCGTGACCTGCATATTATGGTATGTGAAACAAACATAATTTCAGAACTGGAAATTTCTATATGTTATGTGTGGTCTCGAGATCTGACCAATGTTGTACTGAACCAGTTGCATTGTATCTGCCTTCAGTGACTCGTGGAATTTTGAATTGCGTGGTTTCTTAGCTCATCACCCAGAGAGAAGTAATCTGCAAAATAAAATAATAAAAGAAGTACATACGTTTTATAAGAATTTTGAATCGCAATGTTAGACAATGTTCATCGAGTGACAGACTGTTATTGACATGTTCTTTTCATGTTGGCAAAATTTATATCCTTTCTCAAAAGTCAAATTCAATAAAAAGATCTTTTGAACTATGTTCTTTTTTGTAGATCATGGATAGGCTTTTGAACACGAGATTCCAGTTTGACCAGACCGTCCTCCTCGTCTGTTAGGACAAGGACATAACGTGAGGAGGAAACTTATTGAGATTTTAAGGTAATTTGTTTAAATTTTTATGTATCCTAACTCTTCTCGCTTGAGATAATCTTATTGACATGTATTCTTAACTTAACTCTGTTTATTGTCTTTGTTTACGAACTCATCTTCTTAATCTGGCATATCAAGATAAGAGATGGCAATATGAAGTTATGTTTGCCTAAGTATTATGTTTCATCTCACAAAAGGAGCTCACAAACTAAGCACTTTTCACTTCTCAAACAACAATAACTGCATTTTTTTGGCCAAAAATTCCTTGAGTTTTTTCCTGAACTAACTTGAGAAAAAAAAATAGTCGTTATGAATTTGAACATCATGCAAAACCATTCTCTCTCTTTTACTCTCGTTTTTTATTATTTGATTATTTTTTGCGTGTGTTGATATCTCAATGTACATACTGGTAGATGTGTTCGATTTATCATGGTTCAAATTTCTGTACAATAAGGTAGGCTTTAGCCAATTGGCGTCTTGCTAAACATAAATGAATCTTACTTTACTGTCATTATTATTCCAAATAAATACGTGATGAAACATTTGGAGCAAATATATACACTGGGCGCTGTGTTCGTTTTATAAACAAATATTTGTCTCTTTGCTGGAAATTTCATGGCCATACTAGTTTACAAATTCGTATTTGTGTGGTTAATTCATCAAAAGAGGGTCGTGAAGGTGCGAGAGAGCAGTTCTCTCGTGGCGAGAAATTTTGCCGGAATGGGAGACTCAGTGAAAAGCAGATTGGATTTTGATCTGAAACTCTCTTTTTTGGTGTTTATCACAGCTTTTGTACAATAATATATATATTTTAAGCTTTTGGAGGTATATTAACTCTCTCTCTCTCTCTCTCTTCTCAACCTTGAATTAGGATTTTAATTGGCTGGGAGGATGACTTCACTCGATTTCCAACAGCCAAAACAGGATAGGTTTTCAACTTCTTCATCTTTGTCCGTTCTGTTTGATTGTTTTTGTTTATATAAATTGATAGAACCTTGACAACGTAACCGTTGACGTAATTTTTTCACTCTACAATGAACCATGTATATCACTGCAGGCGTGTCTGTGTGCTCAGTCTCTCGATTCTTTTTAGTTGGAGCGCTCTGATCTGTGTTACTTCTAGTCGATCTCTGGTTCATTTTTTCTTCTTTCCAAGTATTGTAACACCAAATAGAACTTAACATTGATGTGTTTTTCAGTACTTCATTTCGAGATAGACGTGAACGTGGTTACGGTGGACCTACTGGTACTGTATCATTTCTCTTATGCCTCGACGACAAAGTTTCTTCTTGTGCTTTACTACTACTTTGAAGCGATTTGTTGCCATTTTACTTTTAAAAAATATAATCAAGATGTTGCTCGTCATATTACTTTTCCATTTTACCTAAAAAAATTTGTTGCTCATCATATCAATTTATTGTGCTCAAGATAGATACACAGTTATCAGTATTTGAATCAAAGGATGATGAGAAAGTGGAGAACAATAAAAGGTTGAGAGATTTCTAGTGTCATTATGATAAGACCTGGGTCTAGGGTAATAAAGGCTTTTATTATCTTTCGGCTTTTTATTAATTAATTTAGGGTTTAAATTGTTAGGTCAGGGTGGGGTTTTACTTTCCTATGTATTTATAAATGGAAATAATGAGGGATTAGGAGGGCATTCAATCAACTAGTCAACTTTGGGATTTTCCGATACAAAGCACTGGCCCTCTCGAAAGGCCAGGGACCCATTTGTAAACATCATAACCATTTTATCAATACATATAGTCCTTTTTCTTTTATACCTTCCTTGCTATACGTATCTGATTAGAGTAGGGTTCTATCACATTATCGAACAAAGAAAGCTGTAAATAGGGAGTTTTTTTTTTCTTTCGTTTTTTTTTTGCCCTGTTGTACATTCGATTCCAACCTTATATCTTTACACAGGCTTTGAGAGAAGAGGGCTATGATTTTTTCGGCTCGTTCTTTGCCGAGTGAGATCGACACTCTTTGCAAGGAAGGTCAGATCGAGAAAGGTGGCAATCTGGTAAAGGAAATAAAAGCCGAGGGACGTAAAGCTTTCAACACTCGATAAGGCGGTGTAAGTGAACAGTCTCTTGTTTTATTTTGTAGTAACCTTTGCCAAAAGCTGTGTTTGTGTAGTTGGTGGATGGGTATTGTTTTTTTTCAGATAAATTGTTGTGTGCAGCACTATCGGCTGCTGCTACTATAGATCTGCAACCAATTAACCTGGAATGATTTTCTGTTTCTTATGAGATTATTCACAACGCCCTCGATAAACTTGTTATTTTGGGGGCGGGATCTCAGGTGAGTATGTATGATATAATCCAATTGATTATGAATGTCATATACTTTTAAATTTTGTTTAAAAATTGTAATTTTTTTTGCTACATAGCTGGGTTGCAAGGAGCTTTTGCAACTCATATGGTACCTGATTATTTAGTTTGAAATTTGATATGTGATTCAATCCATATTATTTGGCTTAAAGAATTCTAGATGTTTCACATTTTCCTTTAGAATAGGGCTTTGTTTGCTTTTCCATTGTACATCTAATCTAACTAATTTGTTCACTGACTTACAGTTTCTCTAAACTTGGGGAGCTCAAATTTTTTTAAGGCATCAGGTTGGCACAGAGGCCAAAAGGCTAAACATAATTATGCTCACCTACGCTTTCCTTTCCTTTTTCCTATAATTATATATTTCTTTTATTTTTTCTTTCTAATATTTTCGGGGCTTCTGAAACCTTACCTTAGCCAAATGGTTCCCGGGGGCGTTCATTGTCATCCATTGGACAGATTCGGTAATGTAACTATTGCTGATTGTCAACCCAACTTAAAGTAGATAATGGTCAGAATGAAGTGCCGAAATTCATCTTAGTTTTTGCACATTCTTGTCTAGACCTTTTCTTTTTTATCTTCCCTGATTCATAATATATGAAATGGTGAGAGCGAATTGACCCTATTTGTTTGTGTCTGTCTACAAGTAACGCCTTGATTCTTGGGCTATGTTTGACATTCTCTATCCCTGGACTCTGAATCTCTCTGCTATCCTCAATGAGGACTCAATTCCCTTGTTGCTGAGTTTCGTTCGCTCTTCTTTGGATTGTGTACCAATTTAATTCTTAGTCTGCAAGTAATTCTCACACACACAGTTGTTTATTTTCCTGTGGATACGACCATCTCTCACGGTGCTACGATTCCTAGGAGTACTTTTCTCTTTCACGCACAAATTACCTCTGTTTTTCTGTGCCTTCAAACTCTTTAAGTAGGATCAATGAATCATCAGGTAATATCACTTCTTTATCCGCTGAGTAATGTCTTCTTGTGCTTTAATTTCAACTTTTGCGGTATTAGCTTTTTTGCAGTACAATAAAGACAAACCTAATGCTTTGGATTTTGGTATATATATGTTCCGTTGATTTTATGTCAGGATGGTATATTGGCTTGACTTTATCTCTTATTTCTTTTACAGGATGGTTTCGTAAATTTGATCAAGCCGAGCTGTTTCTTTTTTTTGTGGTCTTCTCTCTTACTCAAGCATGACATATCTTCATGGATTGGGTCTCAGTTGCTTTAAGGTATTGGTCTTTGGTGGTTGCTCGTGTACGAGATGGTTAATTTCCTTTATGTTTATTACTCCGTCCAGGAGGGTTTGGGCATTTATACCGATTGATGTTGATTTGTTCATTCTGTTGGGTTTCTCTTATATAAGGTTCTTGTCATCCTAGTGCAACACTTGGTTATGCCACTGATTAATCGGTGGAATCTATTTGGTTTCAGTATCTTCAGATCTTCAGGGATTTTTGTTTCTCAGTTTTTCTGTACGGATTCTTCTCTCCGGTGAGTCACGGTGGTATTAATTCTCCAAGAGGCTTATCTTCCGTGTTTGGTTGCTTATGTTTTGAGGCCGCGTACTGACTTCAGGGGGCTTATGTATTTGTTTGATTGCTTATATTTTGTGCATTCTTTTTTGGTTATTGAGGATTTGAATGAGCCATTGGTTGACGTATCTTTTTGGTGTGAATGGCTGGGTTACCGATCTTGCTTGTACGTGGGCTTTGATATTTGGATTTCTGGTCGTCTCGAATGGTCGTTTTATGGCTGTGAGGATCGGTGTGAATGGGAATTCTGATATGAGAGAACTCTTTGTTTCTGAGTATGGCATACATATACGTTTTTGGGAGATCCGCTATATTACCATCACAACATGCTTGGATTATGGATCATTCTGAGAGAAAGGTTTCTATTTTCGGTCACCGTGGAGGTCAAGTATCAAATCACTTTTGGGCTTGCAGGAATATTCATATTATGTCTCTTGGCTTCGTTGCACTGCATTGATGTTTTTTACTTGGTTTGTGATTGAATATCTTAGATCCTTACTTGGTTCTTTATGGTTGAATCTCTTGGATTTTTTTTACTTGGTTCTTTATGACTGAATCTCTTAGGGTGTGTGGAGTACTGACTGTTTATCTTTATTATTTTATGTTATTATCTCGTATGAATATTGTAGGTTGGCCCCTTTGTAGTGTCTAGTGATTCCTCTCTAATTTTGTGTCTAATTTACTTGGTCTTTAACGAGCTGGGCAATTATTTTAAATGTGGCTTTAAATTACACTGCTTCTGTTTTTGTTTCCCTGGGCAATTATTTTAAATGTGGTTTGTGTGTGATTGTGTGAAAATGTTAGTTTCTTATTTGTTTATTTTGACTTGTGATTGTGATTAAAATTTCAAGAGTGATCATGTCCGAAGTGATGGGTTATCTGTCTCAGATATGCTAGGTTTCCATCATGTCTTGTTAGCGTGAACTTTTTTGGTTTACCTTTCGTTAACATCTTATATTTGTCTCCTATGTGAATTTTTGGTTATTAATTTGATTTTGTCTGCCCTTTGTTTCTTGTTAAGCTTGCTATCTTTGTTTTGTATGTTTGTCATGTGTGATTTTTTTTTTTTGTGTGTGTGATGGTGATATGATATCTTTTATTTATGTCTACACACAGTGTGCTTCTATCCAGGTTGCTATATACTCTCCTAGTGCGTGATATGATAGACATATCTTATTTATTCTTACATTATGATTAATTCTTATACGATGATGCACGATGTATATATTTATTATTTTGTGCTTCTGTTTAAATTGTCTTTAGTTTAAGTACGCCACTGCTTGTATAAATTTGGGCGTTTTAGAAATGTTTTGAGTGATTCTTTTGGCTTTGTTGATCTCAAATTTTCTTCCTCGTGGCAATATTTATTGGAGCATTTTACTTTGCTGGTTTTAGTTATTTTAATTTTGTTGCTTCTCGGTTTTGAATGTCAGTGAGTGTAGCGATTTCCTTTGTCTCCAAGTACTGTCTTTATGTTTTTGATATAGGTGGCCAGGTTAAAGGAAGATGATAAAAAAAATTAGTTATTTCACGTAAACATGGCTCGCAAATAGAAGCGTTTAGGCTCCGTTTGGAACCCGGAAAATAAGAGAGAAAGTGAAAATAATAGAGAAAATGAAAATGTGAGAGAAAATAATAGAAAAAGTCAAAATTTTAATTGTGTTTGAAAGTCATGGAAAATATGAGAGAAAATTGACGGGAAAGTAACGAAGAGACTAGTTTATTTACATTTTTTGCCAATTTTAGAAAATTACATTTTTAACCTAAAAAATTTACACTTTTAACCTTTTTTTTTTAAAAATTTCATTTTTACCCTGAATTTTTTTCATTTAGACCCCCTAAATTTTTTTTATTTACATTTTTTTTGCCCATTTTTAAAAAGTTTTACAATTTTACCCTAAAAAATTTTCACTTTTGACCCATTTTTTTTTTTAAAAAATTCATTTTTACCCTTGAATTTTTTTTAATTAGACCCCCTAATTTTTTTTTTTTTTTTACATTTTTTGCCCATTTTAAAAAAGTTACGTTTTTACCCTAGACAAATGTGATCCTCTCATAGACAAATGTGGAGAGATTCTCATTTTCCATTTGATTTTCGAAGGAAAATGAAATCCTCATTTTAGTTATACACTTTCCCTCGTATTTTTCATCATATTTTTTTTCTACCATATTTTCATCAATCCAAACAACCTAAGTAAAATAGGAGGGATTTTCATTTTCTTTTCCCTCCTATTTTCCGGGTTCCAAACGGAGTCTTAACGTATCAAATGTAAAAATTAAGTGTATCCAACTTATCATTTATGCTATGATTTATATGTGATTTTCTTTATATAAATAACTTATGTTTTAAGATTTAGAATTCATTTTTCATTAACATAAAAAAATGCATGTTTTTTTAATAAAAGATATATGATATCCATTTGAATTATATTTAAAAAATGTTGTCTGGAGTGTTAAAATAACCAACTTGTCTAAGAGTTTTTGTGCATATCAGGCTTAATAATCATCTTGTCAAAAGGGTGTGGCTATCAAATTTTTTAGAATGGTGGGCCGGTACATGAATTGAGAATTATGTTTTATGAGAAGTTAAACTATCAAAAACACGTTGGAATTAACCTTCAAACTGATGACATGGAAATTTTTATACAAAACTAGTTGTTCCGATTAAACCTTGAAAATTGGCATGGTAATCGGTTATAATTATTTTAATTAAAAAATTTCTTAATTGATTTGCATTACTTGCTTATTATTTGTAAATTACGTCATTTAAGAAAATTATCATGGTTCAAAATGACGATGTTCTCCGAAATTTACTTGGAAAGTCATTTCCGGATCACCTCCAGTTGATGAAAGAAAGATTTTTTGTTTTGTTGTTGATTTTTGTCAAAACAACGAATTATCGGCAACTTTTAGTTTCAGAAAAAAAAAATTGAATTTTTTCACTTAAAATAATAAAAAAGAGAAGAAAACTAAGGAAGACGGATAACCGTCGCACGTACTGTTTTCGTCTAGTGTCAAGACGACTTCTTTCTTTCTTTCTTTTAAGAATGTATACTGAATTACTTTACTTTTTGAATCATCATAATTTCGTCATTCTATTTTGCCTTTTTTTAACCGGAATAAATTCCGACAACACAAAGAAAAAAAAATTCACATCCTCATTTTTCATTTTTGACTTTTATTACCCTCGTCACTCACCACTCCTAGCATTTAGCATGAGTACAAAGTACATACAGATCAAACTTAAAACAACATTAAACTCATACTCTTTCTCTTACACTAAATCATAATTAATTTCCTTTGCTTCAAAAAGAAGATTTAAACTTGGTGATGCTATTCATATATTGCGACACCAATCTGGGTACCTGGACTAGAAACCCACATTTGCCTTTCTTTCCAAAACTCTATTGGATCTAAAAACATATATACTCCAATATTCTTGGATCAAATCCAATATCAATCAATCTTCTTAGACATGATGACCTTTTAGACATTTTTAGTCATCATCACAAGTTTTTCACATACACATAGATAGATTCTCGTGGTTTAATCATTCTCACTAAACACAACGTGCTAACATGACATACTCCACGAGGCAACATATAAGCAGATATAATATACACATATCATCGAGAAAAAAATGCCAAGAGGTCCTTATAAAAGCTATGATGAGAAGCGCAGCAACTTAAAATCTCGAAAAGCTCGAGTTAGTCACAAAACAGGCAAAACTATAACCCCAAGAGGTTCCAATGAGCTTAGCCGAAAGAGTGACTAACTTGATCTACAAGAGGTTCGGGTTGCTGCACTGCTCAAATTACTTCGCATGATGCCAGGAAAGTTTTGCCAAAGTCGGGTTCAGTATTCCTCCCCAACAACTTACGGTCCATGCTGGATCAACTTCATCGATTCGGAGACAGCCCAGAGTCAAATCCCTCAAGATCCAAAAGACCAAGCCAAAAAGCTCTAAATTAGATCCCTCGCCATCCAGACAAGTACAACTTAAAAAATCTCAAAGTCAGATCTCTCGCGATCCATACGAGCAAGCCAGAAAGCTCAAAGTCAGATCTCTCACGATCTAGACGAGCATGGCTCCAAAAAGAACTCAAAGTCAGACCCTGGTGGTCTATATGAGCAAGCAATGCCATTGACGCAAAACACCTCAACAACCCTCAACACAACTTCAAAACACTATAAATACCCTATTCACTCCACATTTTCTCTCAAGAAAATAAAAACCTAGGCAAAAAATTTATCTTCACTATTCTCTTTTGCTTTCTTCTCACAAACACATTTGAGATCCAAAAAACAAACAGAAAAATTACTCCACCCACACAAGATCAAACAAAAAAGATAAATAATCTACATTCATTATCTCTATAATGAGATGAGAAATATTTACTCATTCTCACACAATTTCTCTTAAGAAACCAAGGCTAACCAAGTTAAATTACATTTTTCTCTCTAAAAGTCTACAAGAGCTTGAGAAATCGATTCTTATGTTCTTTACTTGATAAGTTGAAAATTCCACCAACACACTCTATGTTTTCTCTTTTCTTAGGAAATTGTCTCTGGCGGAATTTTTAGTAAAAACAAAAACACAACTAATAAAACACTTTTGTATCTTGATCAATATTAATCGTGAATCATGACCCCCCAAAGGACCCAAATAGTAATTTAACATTTTCTAAGCTGAATAATAGTAAATGAAATCATATTCTATGATAAATTAAATGAAAAGGGTATTCCGAATATGGTATTCATATCGAAATATGTTATGTTGTACTTAATTCATGGCTATTTTATAAGAGTGTTTTTTTAAGAGATATAGTGACTATGATAGATCTCATTGCTTCATTATATAAACGAATTGAGTTATGTAAAAAAAAATTTCGTAAGAAGAGAAGTAAGTATTGTTATGGGTAATATAGATTATTAATGCAAGGGAAAATAACGGCATAAAAACTTAATGTTTACAAATTGTTAGACTTATGTTCCCATTGTTAAAAAGTGGTGGGAAAAGTACCCAAAGTCGAGATTTTGTCCCTCCGTTACAACCTCTACCGTTAAATTAGATGTTCAAACACGTGTCAACATCTGGGATGGTTTTAACTATATGATGAGAAAAATAAATACAAAATAAAAAAATTAAATAATTATTTTTTAAAAATATTTAATATATAATTTTAAAAGAAAAAACTCACTCTTTTTCATTTGTCCCTTCAAATATTGATTTTTCTTTAAGATTAATTGTTTGAACAAAGCTAATGGTGAAGATCGGAGAGACTCCACCATTTTGAGGTGCCAGCTTCCCGACGAGAATTTGACGATCTCATCGAAGATTACTATCGGATCTCTCACGCGCCATCGATGATTAGAGCCATGCTCTTCCCGATAAAGGAGACCAAGGCGTTTTGTCGCTGGTTTCCTTTTTGACGAAGCGATTCTTTCATCGCTCTCCGCCTCAGGCGTGATTCTCCGCCGAAGATTTGAGATTCAGAAGTCCTATATATGACAGCGATGGTGATCGGAACTCGTCATTGCAATATTTGCCTAGTCGAAGAATGCTCGGCTATGGTTTTGTACCACCGTCACCACCAACATCTTGTGATTCTCAGGAGTTATTACTAGCAATGGTTTTTTTGTTTGTTTTTTTGTTTTTTTTTTTTTTTTTTTTTAAGATTCGCTATATATGGTTTAGGAATGAAGATTTGATTGTAAATGAATTCAAATAACAATTTTGTTGTTGTGTTTGAATGAATATATAAACATAATTGACTTTTTGTTATTGTTTCAATTGGTTTGTTTTATGTGTTTCAATTGGTTTATTCAAATATATTGCTAACGGGAGTTTGATTCAAGTTCTGTGGATTTCAACTTTTTTTTTGTGCGATTAAACTGTCAATTGATCTATTGTGATGGTGATGATGGAATACGTTAATGGTGGGTTGGAGGGAGGGAGGGAGGGAGGGAGGGAGGGAGAGAGAGAGAGAGAGAGAGAGAGAGAGAGAGAGAGAGAGAGAGAGAGAGAGTTTAGTTAACAATTTTTTTTTTCTAATTAGATATTCAAAACGTGTTTGAACATTTAATTTAACAGCAAATGTAATAACAGAGGGACAAAATTTCGAGTTTGGATACTTTTCTCACCACTTTTTAACAATGGGAACATATAAGTGTAAAAATCTGTAAATATTTGATCTTTATGCCGTCATTTTCTCTTAATTCCAAAACGTTTATAACTTTACATCTTTTTGCTAAATTAGACCATGGTTTAAAATTTAATAAAATTCATGCACCCCACCCCTTAATTCTTATAAAAATAACCATTGTATTTAATACTATTTTTTTTTTTTTCATTCAAAATTTGCTATATTTATGCATTCAATTAATAATAGGCGTGATAATTTATAATACAAATTTTGTTTTTGAACATTTTAATTAATAATGGCGTCATAAAATTTATGCATTACTAATTAATACAGGTGTGATCTATTTCCTTTCAATTTTCGAATGCATTTAATAGTTCATTATCATTTACCAATTACGATATCTATAATTAACTGCCCTATTAATATTAACTATGAAATTCAAATAGTCAAACCTAATTATATCCTATTAAATCGGTTAATTTCGATTAACTGGTTAATAATTAACCTTTGACCGGAATTAACTGCTCACAACTAACCTAAGTAGTTAACTGAATTTTCTTCTTTAGTTATTGAAGGCAATTAAAATGCTTCTTCATACGATGTAATTTAATAATGAATGCATTGTTTTTTTAATGCATTACAACAACAACTATCTAATTAACTGAACTTTCTTCTTTACATCCCTCAAAAGGAAAGTTCCGTGACGTCAAATTCAAAGGATATCCTCATTCAAACCACCCACGTGTTGTTTGAATACCCATTTGATCAACACTTTTTCCGAGTCTGAGCAGTCATATTATGGTCAAATATCTTTATTAAAAAAATTAATGAACCCACTAGTAATTCTTGAACATAGAATGATATTACACACATGCCTTCGCTATAAATAAGGTCTCAACTGAGGCAATTCTAACCGTCCAATAATCACTCATAAAACAATATACTCTTTAGCCATTCTCTCCAATAACTACAGTTCAGCTCTTTAATCAAATCTCATTATCTCCAAATGGCGGGAAATAAGATCAAGATTACTACTATCAGTTTCTTCGTACTCATTCTTGTCCTTGGCTCGGTGTCAGAATCTCGTCCTCTGCCTCGTCATCAGAGCTCGATGAGCAAGGGGTTCGAGATTCTCTTCGACGAGATGTTCATGGAAGCCGTGAAAACCGGAGGCCCCAGCGGAGGAGGCGAAGGTCACAGCTTTCCGAAAAATGTGGCGCAAACTCTCGGAGGGATAAAACACTCAGGACCAAGCGCCGGTGGACCTGGTCACTGATCGAATATATTGCATGACATTTACGTAGACATAGTACAAGTCTCTACTCTTCTCCATATGTTTTGCAACTGCACTGAGTTATCTCTAGCTTATTCGTTATGAGTTTATTTGATTTCTTCATAATTTTGTGTGTGTTATTTGGAGTTCTACCTAGCACCGATCTCGCTTTGTTATTCTTCGATAGTAACTACTACAAGGGAAATAATCAATGCGGATGCAACAAAAAGAAAAAAGGAATTAATTTTACCATTTATAGCAGCCTCTTGGGACGTAAACACGCTAGTACAAAAAAGGGTTTTACAAGTGGTTTGGTTTAGAACCACCACCTATTTTTTTGTTGTTTTTTTTTTTTTAATAAAAACTCCCCACGATAAAAGTCATAAAGATTTTGAATTACAAAATTAAGCTTAACCGAAAATTTCAAACTCCTTAAAAAAAAATCAAAAGTAAATTATAAATACTACCACAATAATACAAGAAAAATTGTGAGTTATCAGAATTTCAAGTAACGGCACTTGTCGCCGATTGCATTCAAAGACAATTTGCGCGGCTGATATCCACGTAAAAAAAAAACTATATCTCAGATTTAATGAAATTCAAGTGGTACAAAAATCAGATTCATGTTTAAATTATATAAAAAAAAAAACTCTCCATTAGAGACGCAATCCATCAAAATTGGTGTGCACGATGAAAACAGACTCGTAGTGGTAGAAATGACGACGGCTCTGAGCACAAGACGCGAATGCGAAAACATGAAGAAGAAACAAGAGAAATACCTTCTCCATATTAAGAGTCCTTTGATGATTACCACCAAGCCTCATGTCCTAAAAAAAGCGCCTTTATTAATGAAATTAAGATCTTAACTTTTTACATGGGGAGAAGGGAGAGAGGCTAAGGTTTTGTTTTTTAGAACCATCACTTGAAAAAAAATAAAAAGCAACGTCCAAACAAAATTATAAAGTTTCTGATGCCATTTCCACTTCTAAAAACGAATTTTTTTTATTTTTTTATTTTATTTTTTTCGGTTAATGATTAATAACTATGTAGTCAATTATAACATTTTAAAAATAATTTCACAAAAATTCGATGCATTTCAATGGTAATATTGAACGACACATGAATGGTTAAGTCGTAAATGAAAACGACACATCACTTATCTTATAGAAGGATTGAGAATCAAACGACAAATAATAAAAAAGCGGTGTGGCAGAAGAACGTGATCGTTAGTAGCGCCGTTATTTTCCGCGGACTTTGGGATAGCGCTTCCGTCTACTACAAAATACAAATAATAAATAAATAAATAAAAACAAAATTTCCCATTATTCCGCGTGTCTCTCTGTCTCCGACGGAGTTGAAGCAGAACCAGCTTTGGCAGAGAGCCATCGGCCAAAAGCTCCGGTTAGGGTTTTTTCGCTCAATGGAAACCTCTAACCCCGATGTCGCTGATTCCTCCGCCACCGTTTCCGACGTCTTAAAGACCGAAACTGACTCCGTGACCCAAGCCATCAACGACTCGCCCCGGTTTTCCGTCGACCAAGTTGTCTTCGCTATTTTCAAGGGTGCCTATTACCGTGCTAAGGTATATCCACTCGTTATTTCTCTCTGGATTATGTTTTCGGTTGCGAGAATTTCGTGATGGAAGCACATTCGAGTGACAATTGTTAGTTTCGTAGTAGTGATGTTTCAAAAATCGAAAATGATTTCGGTTCAGGTTTCTGATGCGTTTCTCTCGACCTTCGAGTAAAATGTATTCAGTGTTATTATTATTTTATTTATCAGATATGATAATCGAATCTAGTTCAGGAATTCGGTTCTGTTTGATACGTGTTTTCATGTCAGGTAATAAAAATAGAATTCCGGGAGGATGGTCTCAAGTATAAGGTCCACTACATTGTAAGTACCTAATCGTGCAAAAAGATTTGGTTAAGAAAACTCTCTATGGTTCTGAGAGACAGTTGACTGATAATCACTGTTATTTTTTAATTCTATAATCTTATGTTCTACAGGGCTGGAAGAAACGGTGAGTTCATCTTTCCTCTACATTTTACAAAATTGAATTCTTCAGGTCGTAATTAGTTTTCCATTACAAAATTTGCACTGCGAACTTTTCACTAGCAAATGATTAGCTACGATGTTGATCAATTTTGGTGGTACAAATTGATTCCGCAGAGGGGATTTGTGAATACTGAAAATAGTGTTTGGCTGAGTAAAATGATCTAGACTCGCCATTGAATTGATCGAGGTTAAATAATACATGCTCATGATTAATACATAATCAGTATACCTAATCCTTGCAAGCTAGTTGCCTCTAACAAACTCTAGTAGACTGCCTTTATACTCTTAACAATTGTTGCTTCATAGAAAGTCTCAAACTTGCGGGTAGTTGTTTTAAAGTCGAAGGAGATTAAAATTTTGTTTGCGATCATTGTTTTATTAAAAATAACTTGTTTATATTCCATAGGAGATGTAAGCGACTGAAAGATATATACTTTATCATACCTTACTCTTTGCAAAATGGTCGATTTTTTTTCCTCCTTCTATTTACTTTTGATTTTTTTGAACAGTTGGGATGAGTGGTTACTCGCAGATCAGTTAATGGAAGACACAGAAGAGAATTTGCTGACTCACCCGCTGGGAAATTGCCCGCTGGGGAAAAAGAAAAGAAATAATGCAAAGAAGAGACAGCCTGGATGCTCTTCAAGTTCAAGCCTTAAATCGGATAGTAATTGTCAGTTTCTTCTTTTGAATTGGTTCTCTAGACTCTCAACTACGCATATCAGTAGCATTTTCTCCCGAGACGACCTACTGACAAAATTTAATGAATTTGTTTTTTGTGAAGTAGCCTTGTGGTAAACTGAATTTTTTTGTAATTCCTTGGGGATTCACTTTTCTGCATAATGTTTATCGAATTTTGCAGTGGCTGATGTCAAAAAACAAAACGTTGATTCTGCTACTAAGGTATGTTGGCTCTCCTTTCTTATTGGTTATAATTTGTACTGATAGCTCTACTAAGAATATATTTTCGTTTATGTTAGGATAAAGAGGAAATACCCATGGAAAAGCTTGTGAGCATCCAAATACCACCCACACTAAAGAAGCAATTGTTGGATGATTGTGAATTTGTAAATCATATGGGAAAGGTGTGTATCTGTTATTATTATTGCTCGGCCATACATATGGGTGGATTGGGGTTCTTGCGAATGGAATGGATGCTTATATTATATTTCTAGAATAACTCAGGTTAATTTGAATTAAAAAAAAAAAAACTAAGGTTAGTTATGCTAATTTAGATGTTATTTCTTGTTAGTTGATAATACTGATTTATAACTAAGATATATAACGGGTATAAAATAGGCTATCAATAGTTCTGCATATCATTCCATTATTGAGAAAATTGCATTTTAATACGTTACCTGTCTAAAAACTGCCATAATTATCAGAGCAATTCGTCTTATTTTGCAGCTTGTTAAACTTCCCCGAATTCCAAGCGTAAAGGACATATTCGTTAAGTATCTAGAGTACAAAGAACAGAAGGATGGGTCGTAAGTCATTTCTCAGCTTGTGTGCCATTTTTTTTTAATTCATCTGTAGTTTTCACAGAATTAATTTTATAAGTGCTGGCCTTCAGTTCATGCTATTCCATTTTATGTTGGAGAGTGATGAAAGTAGTTATCACACCAATACAGCTGTTGAGTCAAAAGCCCTTGTTATTTATCAATTTTGGTTTTTTGAAAATAGGACAATATCTGTTTTTTGAACCTACCTTTTGTTTGCCAAGTGTTTCCTTCATAGCTATCTGGTTTAAATGCCCATCTCTTTGGTCAAAACCTTCGATGAGTAGATGTATTAAATTTTTTTCCCGAGCAGGCATCTTCTCGAATTATTTACACTTACCTTGTGCAGCCCTTTAATGGCAATTTTAAGTGTTAAAAGTGATGTTTCTTATCCAGATTACATGATTCAGTTGACCAATTCGTGAGATTATTTCAATCTTACTTTGATAAAGCACTGCCAGCGATGCTTCTCTACAAAGGCGAGCGGATGCAGTATGAGCAAGCAACTCCCGTTGGCACATCTCCTTCATCTGTATATGGGGCTGAACATCTACTACGCCTTTTTGGTATGAGCATACCTTCTGATGCTTAACCAACCTAATTTATTGTCTTTAGAGTTATTACATCTTCAACATGGTATCTTTCAAACTACAGGTAGCCATAGGGCGATATTATCTTACATTTATTAGCTATGTCGTTCGAAATTTATATATTGCAACCATTACTACCGTTTATATATAAATTAGATGCTTTGTGTTAATGATTTCTTGCAAATTTATTTCTTAATAAACTAGCGTGTGAATTTCTTTGTTTTGGTTTTATGACTATTTTTCCCACTATTTTGAGCACTTTTATAGTTATGTTCTGTTTTCTTGCAGTTAAATTTCCTGAACTACTGTCGGATGCTAGAAGTGATGGTACAATTGAAGAGGTTGAATTGATTGACTTGCAACAAAAACTAGTCGATCTTCTTAAGTAAGTCGTCTTACCTATCCTTTCAAACCATGATAAATTTAATTGCTCCTTCTGTCAAGGTTGTATTGTAGTTTAAGTTAGAAAGATTTTGTTCGAATGTACGAAGGTTCCTATCTTTGTTTGCATTTTCATAGAACTTGTCCAAGGCTAACTTCATAGCAAATTTATTTCTTGCAGAAATAAAGTTGGAACACTGGTTTGATTTTTCTATTGCTATTATTACCATTAATAGACTTGATCTTCCATTTTTTCATTTATAAATAAATTTGGTATTGCATAGTCTGGGAATTAATGGTATTTGTGGTTGTACAGATTCCTGAGGAAGAATCAGAGTGGGTTTTTCCTCTCTACTTACCATGTGGCTGAAGATGTTGAAATGAGCACCACCAACATGCAAGAAGATTAGGTCCAGTGAGCACGTCCGTGCAGTAATCTGTACATCTGAAGAAAAAAGCCGATGTGGTCTTTTTGCTCTTTACATAGCCCGTTTTTCCTTACTGCACAATCTTGACGATAGCGAAGAAATGATTATGCCTTGTAATCTGGATTTATGTTATTGTTTGGTCTTCTTGAACGCATGTAATATCCTTTGTTGAGCGTGGACTATCTACCCCCTATAATATTATCATGTATAATAATATCTTCACTTTTTTTCCCCATTGTTGACACTAATGGCGATCCTATTGTTTTGAGTTGAGTCATCCAATACATGATCAAGTACTTCTTACATAAACATTACCGGCCTTTTGCGTCTGAGAAACAATTTGGTACGTTCCCTTTAACTGGTATTCACGTCAATCAGTAATACTTTCTCTTAGGTTTTGCTTGACCGAGGACAATGTGTTTCGCGTTTGTGTCCCTTGCGCTTACTTACGATGCATCTGTCAAAGCGAGGTACGTAAAGTAACGCTATCTGAATCCATGTCCTTGCATGGTAAATAGTTATTTTGTCTTGTTTAATAAGTGAGTCTTCATTATAAAATGTATTTATTGTGGTCGTTCAATATGGGTGTGAGTTTAGTTATATAGCCTGATTCAAATCATCAGGGAAATATTGTAGATAGAGATATCTGTGTTTAGAAAAGTCAATTATGCTTAGCTAGTGCTAGCTTTGGCAATAATTCTACATTCAATTAAGGGCAGGCTTGTTTCACTTGGCCATCGCCGGTCGTATCACCATCCGAGACAAAATATTTGGAGAATAGCTTTCTATGGACACAGCTAATTTTTCCCCAGAAAACATTCTGAGCTGAAATCCGGTAACTGTTCATGCGTTGACATTTTCTCTCCACATGGACCAATGACGATGGCCATCCTGAGGCAATATGAGTTAGGTCTTCAAGTTCAATAATAGTTAGCCGTCGTATATATAGACCATCTAACCAATGACCCACTACCTACTGAATTGAATGCACGATAATTAATAGGGATTCTAATTAATATGAGAATTACTCATACCGGTCATAGATATCTCATGAAAAAAAAAATTAGTTGCTTAGAATTCATCCATGGCGACTATTATCATGATCATTTGCCTTCTCTCTTTGACAATAATTCCTCCATTTTCATTCTCAAGGCCTGATACTCTGAGTGCAGGTTCATTTATATCCCCAAGGACGCCAAACGGCGACGTTTTGGTTTCTCCGGACGGCATGTTCTCTGCGGGATTTCACGCCGTAGGAAACAACGCGTATTGCTTTGCCGTTTGGTTCACCGAGCCGCTCTACAGCGAGGCCGTGCTTGCTGTCGTTTGGACGGCGAACCGTGATGCCCCGGTCAACGGAAGAGGATCGAGGCTGACTCTTCTAAAAACTGGCGATCTCGTTCTGGACGACGCTGGGTCGTTTGTCGTTTGGTCCACCGGAACTTTCTCTCAGGCGGAGGCAAAGCTGCAACTTCAAAACTCCGGAAACATGGTCCTGCTTGCTTCCGATGGTGCTGTTTTGTGGCAGAGCTTCGATTCCCCGACGGACACTCTTCTTCCGGAACAACCATTGACTAAATACACCAAATTAATATCCTCCAGAAGCCAGACCAACAAGTCTTCCGGATTCTATAAGCTCTTCTTCGACACAGACAACATTCTCCGGATGATCTTCGACAAC
The DNA here is from genome assembly GCF_054948205.1 of Urtica dioica subsp. dioica. NCBI lineage: Eukaryota > Viridiplantae > Streptophyta > Magnoliopsida > Rosales > Urticaceae > Urtica > Urtica dioica. The sequence goes on from NC_142762.1 coordinate 44,827,075, forward strand.
GGCGAGCTCTCCAGCGTGTACTGGCCTGCCACATGGCTTCTCCCCTGGAGAAACGGACGTTCAACCTACAACTCCTCCAAAACTGCGGTGCTCGATTCCTTGGGGAACTTCACTTCTTCCGACGGCTTCACTTTCATGTCGGCCGATTACGGCACCAGAATCCACCGGAGATTAAGGCTTGACTACGATGGGAATCTTCGGCTGTACAGCCGAATAACTCCAGGGGAGAGCTGGGTCGTCTCGTGGCAAGCAATTGCGGATTCTTGTAGTATCAACGGAATTTGCGGCGAGAACAGCCTGTGTCAATATGAAGAGTCTGGAAGAAGATGTACTTGTCTTCCGGGGCATAGGATGAGAAACGGCGCTGATTGGTCACTCGGTTGCGAACCGGAATTCAACGTGACGTGCAACAAAAACGAATCCAGGTTCATCAAGCTCACAAACACCGACTTCTACGGCTACGATTTTAGATTCACGGACCGGTACTCCTTCATGGAGTGTGCAAATCTTTGCCTACAGATGTGTGACTGTAAAGGGTTCCAATACGCTTTTTACAAGCCTCTTGGTTACTTCAGATGTTACCCCAAGTCCTTGCTTGTCAATGGTCACCACAGGCTGGGCCTTTTCAGCGATGCCTATCTGAAGCTACCAAAAACTACTCGTAACGTCTCCATCAGAGAGTTCAGTTTGAATTGCTCGGAGAAAGTCGTTAAAAGTGAAGCCAGAACGTACACACAGAGCCACACGAACATGCCAGTGAAGTTCCTGCTCTGGTTTGCCTTGGGGGTCGGAGGACTAGAGATTGTCTGTGCTGTGTTGGTCTGGGGTTTATTAAACAGAGACAACAACAACGAGGATTCGGCCGAAGTGAGAAATTACCTTCTCGCCGTGACTGGATTCAAGAGATTCAGTTTCCCCGAGCTAAAGAAGGCGACATGGGGCTTTTCCGAAGAGATCGGAAGAGGCTCGGGAGGAATCGTTTACAGAGGAGTACTTCCCGATTCTCGAGTCGCCGCGATCAAACGGCTCACAGGGACTTGCCACGGAGAAGCTGAGTTTCTCGCGGAAGTCAACACTATCGGGATGCTAAATCACATGAACTTGATTGAAATGTGGGGTTACTGCGTCGAGGGAAAGCACAGGCTATTGGTGTACGAGTACATGGAAAACAGGTCGCTGAAAGATAACTTGTCCGGAAAAGTACTCGACTGGAAAAAGAGGTTTGAGATAGCGGTAGGCACGGCAAAAGGGCTTGCTTATCTCCACGAAGAGTGCTTGGAGTGGGTTTTGCACTGCGACGTGAAGCCTCAAAACATACTTCTCTGCTCTAACTACTGTCCAAAAGTGGCCGATTTCGGGCTTTCGAAGCTTCTGAAACGAGGAGAGCTAGGGGATCCCAGTTTCTCAAGGATCCGAGGGACGAGAGGCTACATGGCGCCGGAATGGGTCACCAACCAGTCCATAACGGCTAAAGTGGATGTGTACAGCTTTGGGATCGTGGTGTTGGAGCTGTTAACGGGAAAAAGCCCGAAAGACGAGACAGAGTACAGAGAAGTAGTTGGGTGGGTAAAGAAGATGCTGGCTAATGGAATCGGCGAGGCTGATGTGAAATCGTGGATTGATATGATTCTGGACCCGTTCATGGAAGGTGACTATGACGTGGAAAAGATGGTCACTCTTTTGAAAGTCGCTGTGGATTGCGTCGGGGAAGAGAAAGAATCAAGGCCTACGATGAGCCAAGTAGTCAAGTCTCTCCTACATCACTGATTACCCCAAGTTTCAGAGTTGAAAAATGCAACATTAAATCTGTGTTACGACTACAGAAAAAAGCTGGATTTAGTGCTATAAATTTTTGTGCACTGTTATTATTGTTCCTAACAGAAATTTAGACGCAATACAAAGTCAATCATAAAAGCCAACATAAGCATTATTAATGGCGGCTTTATCTTTTATGAGCGCGTCATTATTGACTTGCACCGGCTATTGTCAACATGATTTACGAGTGTATGTTTAATAATAGAAAGCTACATCAGATTAGTTGCAACTGTGATGTTTATGTATTTAATTAGAGGACAGTTTGTTCCCAAACAAGGAAAAAAAAAGGACATTTTGTATTAAATAGCACACGCGCGCGCGCGCGCGCGTGTGTGTGTGTAAAGTTTAAGACCTCCTGTGAAAGTTTAAAGTTTGAGATTACATAGTTCAAATCCCAGAAAATGTAGACTTTCATGTTGAAGTTTAAAAATGTTTTTCTTGTAATTTGTGCATGTGTATAAGATATGTGATATAAGAATGATTTACATAATATATGTAGCTTTGTACACTTATTAAGTTGACAGCTATTCATCTCAGTTTTAGCTAAAAAGTATTAATAACCACAAATTAAGTTTTCGAAATAACAACTTTTTCCTCTCTGCCAAAAAAAAAACATTGAAATTATCTCCACGAAACCTCATTGGAATCCATTATTATCACAAAGAAAGTGGTGGTTGTAGACATTTTTTTCCTTAAAAAATGTCAGTTTTCTCTTCTTTTTTTATTTTTATTTTTTTACTTTTTTTTAACATTGGCATGTATTTGGAGAAGACATAGAGGACCTTATAAATATATTGTAAAATAAAATTTGATGAGTTCTGATAGATTTCGAAGCACCGAAGACCAACAAGCTCAATCTAAAATAATTTTTAAAGGACTTTCTTTTAATTTTGATGACATTTCATTGTATTTAATGGTCTAATTATGTCAACTAGTGACCGTCTTTGTGATGATGATTGACTTCTATGAGTTTTATTTTATTATTATGAAGATAGAACTAACTTCGACAAGTTTTTTATGGAGATAATTTTATTTAAAGTATTTTGAAAACTTGGGTATTTTTTTCCATACAAAAAAATATGCACAAATTTTTAATTATTAGATACAAAATATATAATCATAAAGTTTTTTTTTGCTGCATAAAAATCAATTTTCTCTCGTACAGTACATGCCCAAACAAACGTAACGATTTAGTTTTCTAAAAAGTCCTATAGCCGATACAACGATGGTTTATACATACATATATATATATATATATATATATATATATATATATATATATATATATAGTGATTAGGACGTTCATATTTGGAGCAAATAAAATAAAATTAGGACGTTCATCCAAAAACAGAATATATAAACATATCTTGTACTTATATCTATACCGACAAAATTTATTGTTCTAGCATTTTAGTAAAAATTATTATTTTTTCATTAACTTCTATTTTATATTCAAAAGCTATTAAATGCACAACTTGAATAAATATGTAATAATACTTCCTGATAATATCAATTATGACTTTATAATTTTAGGATGGCGGCATATAGTTTAAAAATTTATGTAAAATTAGAATTGACTATTAAATTCTATGAGCTTCATTATCGTATACGATTATGATTATGCATGAGAGATGATAAACAATAGTATAGATTTTAAAATTTCCATTATCATATCCGACACGAATTAATTTTGCTTATACACTATGGTATTGGTATATGACATATATGAATCATTCTCATGAGAGATTTTATAAATTATTCAGAGGGGCTGCTTATACCAAAACCTGACTGTGATGGGATTGGAAATCATATATATACCCACAATTACAAAACAAGACCAATTATGACCATTTCCAAATCTTTGGTCACTAGTAGTACTTAAACATCAATCATTTTGTTCAGTTTCTTGTCAGTTTTAATATATAACCCAAAGCTGGCTTTTTTTTTTAATCATTTTTCATGTTTAATATGGGCACTTTTTTCATCTCATGTATGCTCTTCGTGGCCGTTAACTCTCACAGAGTTTTGACGTCCGATACTTTAACTAGAGGCTCATCTCTCTCGGTTGAACAAGGCAACGTCGTTTTGACCTCGCCGAGCAGAGTTTTCTCCGCCGGATTTTTCCCGGTCGGAATCAACGCCTATTGCTTCGCCGTGTGGTTCAACGATCCTCACCGCACTGTCGTCTGGACAGCGAATCGAGACATTCCGGTCAACGGAAAAGCCTCGAGACTCATCCTCTCGAAAGCCGGCGACCTCGTGCTCACCGACGGTGGTCTCCGCGTCGTCTGGACCGCCGGAAAAGCCTATCGTCGATCGCCAGCGCCGTTCGAGCTCCGAATCCGCGACTCCGGTAACCTAGTCCTGCTCTCGTCCGCCGGAGATGTTCTGTGGCAGAGCTTCGATTCTCCGACGGACACAATTCTCCCGAACCAGCCGATCACTCGATACGCGAAGCTTGTCTCGTCTCGAACCCTAACAGACTTCTCATCCGGCTCGTACAAGCTCTTCTTCGACACCGACAACGTTCTCCGGCTTGCTTTCGACGACGGCGTTCTCTCCAGCGTCTACTGGCCGTTCCCCTGGATTCTGACGTGGCAGGCCGGAAGATCAACCTACAACAACTCCAAGATCGCCGTGCTCGACTCGCTCGGCAATTTCAGCTCCTCCGACGATTTCACCTTCATATCGTCGGATTACGGCGAGAGGAACGTTCACCGGAGACTGAAGCTCGACCACGACGGAAACGTCCGACTGTACAGCCGGATCGGAAACCCGGAATCGGAGTGGGTGGTGACGTGGCAGGCGTTCTCGAACCCTTGCAGGATTCACGGCGTTTGCGGACCGAACAGCCTGTGCCGATACTCTCCTTCCGGTCGGAGCTGCTCTTGCTTGGAAGGACACAAGATGAAGAACCTCGCCGACTGGACTAAGGGCTGCGAACCGGAATTCGAGCTCTCTTGTAACGCAGGCGAGTCGAGATTCCTCCAGATTCCGAACGCGGAGTTTTACGGCTACGACTACGGAATCTACTACAACTACACTCTGAGGGAGTGCGAGAATGTATGCTTGAATCTCTGCCATTGCAAGGGGTTTCAGTACTCGTTCTACGCCGCCGATGGCTGCTTCAGATGCTTCCCCAAGATGTGGCTCAACAACGGCTACCGGAGGCCCGGATTCTCCGGCGCCGTCTACGCCAGGCTTCCCAACACCACCGCCGATCGAGGATCACCGCCGCCGACGAAGAACTGCTCTTCCGCAGAACCATCGACGGTGGAGTTCGTCGCGAGGGAGTACCAGAGACCGCGCGGGAACGAGACGGTCACGTTCGCGCTCTGGTTCGCTTGCGGGGTGGCAGGGCTCGAGATCGTCTGCGTAACGTTCGTGCGGGGGTGCCTGGTCCGGAGGCGCGTGAGCTCACGCGCCGACGCGCCAGGGTTCAGGAGGTTCAGCTTCCAGGAGCTGAAGAAGGCCACGTCAGGGTTCTCGAGGGAGATCGGGAGAGGCGCGGGAGGGACAGTGTACCTCGCCGTGCTGTCGGACTCGCGAGCCGCGGCCGTGAAGCGCCTCGACAACTACTTCTCCGGCGGCGAGGCCGAGTTTCTGGCGGAGGTCAACAGCATCGGGCGAGTCAACCACATGAACCTCATCGAGATGTGGGGGTTCTGCGCCGAGGGAAACCACAGGCTGTTGGTCTACGAGCACATGGAGCGAGGCTCGCTCAAGGACAACATATCGAAGAAAGCCCTGGGGTCCCACAAGAGGTTCGAGGTCGCCGTGGGGACCGCCAAAGGGCTCGCTTACCTCCACGAGGAGTGCTTGGAGTGGGTTCTCCACTGCGACGTGAAGCCGGAGAATATTCTTCTCAGCTCCGAGTGCCGACCCAAAGTGGCGGATTTCGGGCTCTCGAAGCTTCTGAAGAGAGGAGATCGCGACGACGACGAGCTGTGCTTCTCGAGGATACGAGGGACCAGAGGGTACATGGCTCCAGAGTGGGTGACGAACAAGCCCATCACGTCCAAGGTCGACGTGTACAGCTACGGGGTGGTTCTCTTGGAGTTGTTGACCGGGAAAGGCCCGGGGAGAGGGGTGGTTAGGTGGGTCAAGGAGAGCGTGAGCGCGTGCGGTGGCGAAATGGCGGTGGTTTTGGAGAAGATCGTTGATGCGTCGATGGGCGGTGAGTACGATGAAGAGCGTATGGGAGTTATGTTGAGAGTGGCTCTGTGTTGCGTGGAAGAAGAGAGGGATGAGAGACCCACCATGCGACAAGTCGTTGAGATGCTTCAATACCATTAGCTAACCCTTTTTCCAAATTCATTAGATTTTATTTTTTTTTGCTCGAATTAATATGTGTCATATCAGGTTTTTACATCTCGCTAATCTTGTTTATTGTACATTTTTTTTTTATGATTTAAGTTGGATGGTTTGCTTACCAAGTAGTTTGTGCTCTTTCTGTGCTCATCCAATCCAATATAACACAAACTAGAGTATAATATAGCAAATAAGAGTGGAATGATTTAATTGACTAAACTAAGTAATTTCAAGAAAAATAAATGAAATAAAGAAGTGAAAGATAAAGTATTTGAAATTTATGTGCATAAAGAACCAAGTAATTGACTTAATGTTAGTCGACTTAAGTATGCAGAATTCTGTAACTATATCGAAATGTATGCAAAATTCTCTAAATACATCAAGTTTGAAATTTATTTTAGAATATCTCACGATTTAAATATCCAAAAAGTACAATATAATATCTATTACATAAATCTAAAATGTGTTTCATATTTTCCCGAATATTGTTTTCCTTTACCATTGTCGGCAAGTTTGAAAAGGATCTAGATGTTTTATGCAAAGATGAACGTTTGAAATGAGGGCAGAATAAGAAATGCGTATATGAAATCAGGCATTCTCAGATTAAGAATGAGAAGCAAGTCATTATAAGCAAAAAATTTGAAAATAAAAATAAGCCAGGCAATTTCTAGCTTCCCTCTTTTTAGCTTAATTGTTTACTCGCCTACTCGTCTTTTAAGGTGGTAATTGCTTCGATCGGGTAGCTATTTTTTGTACGCAAATAATATTTTCTGGGTTGTAAATAATGATTTTATTTTTATTTTTTATGTTTACGTTTTTTTTTAACTTGCTCACTGTTTGGGATTATTTATTATTTACAATTCCATTTATAAGGAATTTATCTATTTTGAAATACATGCTATTATTGAAAAAATTTAAAATACAACGATGTCTAAAAAATGTTGCACGGCTAAAACGCTATTTTCGTAAAAAAAATTTCTCTCCATCGCCTTCTTCATCATGGCAGAGACTTCAATAGCCTGATTTCATTTGGCCATTTTCTTCTTTTGGGTTTGATCTCCTCTCCTTTTTTTAGGGATAATTCTGTAACTATATTGAAATGTATAGAAATTCCTCAATATACATCATGTTTGAAATCAATTCTAGAATACCTCACGGTCCAAATATCCGTAAGAAATATGCACATATGAAATTAGTTATTCCCGTATCTAGAATGAGAAATGGATTATTATAAGCAAAAGTTCTGAAAATAAAGGTAACCCAGGCTATATCTGCCTTCCTATTTTTAGCTTGATTGTTTACTCGCCTACTCATCTTTTAAGATCTTTAGCCTTGTCATATGCTCCGAGCATCTTTAAATCTAACAAAATACAATCAAAACGAAAACTAATATATGACAATACATTGTTATTGAGAGTTTGAGACCAAAATATCATGGAAATGATTTAAAAACTGTACGAAATAAAATTTATCAGGTATATTATACGTACCTTTTATTTTGTGAAATATTTTTTTCAATAGAATAAGACATGAGTACAAGGAATATAACATCTTTGTGATAGAGTCAGGAATTAAGTCTTGGGGGACACGGTATATTTTGTAGCACAATTAAAAATGCAAACATAATACATTGTAACGAAATTTTGTAATGAAATACACTATTAAAAATTTTGTTACAAAAACAAAGATGCAAATATGATACATTGTGTACATTGATGATGGATTAGAAACGCAACTAAAAAAAAAAGTTTCTTACGATTTTTCTCAAACACATAGCGTGCATAGACATTAGAAAATTCAAACACTGCAAATTGATAGAAACAATGCATTCATACAACAAACAGATAAAAAATATATATATAGAATACTTACATGGTTAATGACATAGACCAATAATTAGAAGAATATTAGAGATAATAAAAATTAGAACAAAAGCGAAGATTCTGGAGATATAACTTAATTTTTGGACTATTTTGGAGAAATAAAAATGCTCTATTTGAGACCAAAAACTAATAATATATATTGAAAGAAAATGCCTACACACTTTTACTATGAAATGACAAAAGTATAAAAAGAATGGAACTAAGAGACCACAGTCATTAAAAACAATATTAGAAAAATCTAACTAATGTGGTACCTAATATAACTTAGTTGGTAATTCATCACCACCTCCAAAGTGGAGGTTGTGAGTTCAATCTTTACTGACGAAAAAATTGTCCTTATAAAAAATCTAACTTGCGCTAACAAAGTTTCCTGTCATCCAAAGATAAATTTATTTATATATTAGAATGTTTTTTATTTATATTATACATATAGTTTCTTGTTAATTTTTTAAAAAAAATATTCAGCGGGACGTGTGCAGCCACCCATTAGTCTCCATGTAGATCCGCCCTTTACTCTCATTTTTATTATATTTTAAATTAAATACCATATTAAAGAGCAACTTGAGCTAACAAAGTTTCCTGCCATCCAAAGACAAATTTATTTATATACTAGAATGTTTTTTTATTTATATTATAGATAGAGTTTCTTGTTAAATTTTTTGTAAAAAATATTCAGCGTGCAACTACCCATTGGTTCCCATATAGATCTGCCTCTCCTGTACGCTCATTTTTATTATATATTATATTAAATATCACATTAAAGAGCAACTCATCTCTGTGGTATCTAGGATAGCCTAGTGGTAATTTCACACCACTTCCTGTGTGGAAGTCGTGGGTTCAATCCCCATTGCCTTAAAAAAAAAAAAAGAGCAACTCATCTCTAAAATAACTCTATTTTAATCTAAAAAAGAATAGGCCTAATTACACGGATACCGCTTGAATTTAGACCGAATCACAAACCACTCCCAACTTCATTTTGCCACAAAGCTGACTATGAACTCTCGTTTTGCTGCACCGTTCCCGCTTTTGTAATTTTTTTGCATTTAACGTCCAATTTTTAAGCATGTGACTCTCACATGATCAATATTTAAAGGAAAAATTAGCAATTTTGCCAAAATAAATGTATAAACAAAATTATTTTAAAGAAAATGAATAAAAAGGAAAAATAAAATAAAAAGAAAATAAGACAACAAAACATTAGGTAGTGTTTGGTAGTTAACTCAAAAAGTTTTTTGTTTTCTGTTTTCTAATTTTTGTAGTTGTATTGAAAAACTGTTTTGTAGTTGTTTTCAAAAAGCTGTTTGGTACAGTTTTCATTTTTGTTTTTGAGAAATTGAAAAAACTGGAAAAACTGTTTGGTACACTTTTCTCTTTTTTTTTTGAAAAAATGAAAAGTGGAAACTGTTTGGTACATGGAAACAATTTCTTAACTAATTTTTTTTTTTAAACATAAATTTAACTATACAAAATATAAAGATGACATTATTGTTTAGATTGAATACAAAATTTTTTTGGTCATCATAAATATGAAATCATTGTACATATTCATCCCACATAGCATCAGCAATAACATCTCTAGACTGGGAATGTGCACGTCGAGCTTGTGTAGTTGCGCTTATGTACGACGGTCCACCATATTCTGACGCACCTTCACCTCCGACTCCTTCAGAACTTTGGCCTTCAATGTCCTCCGGAGGATCATCTTGATTCCATGTTGTAAACAAAGGGTCGTCGTTTGTGTGCATTTTTATTAAATTATGCAATACAAAGCATGCCATAATTATCTTAATTTGTTTTTCTAACGGATAACGTGACATATTCTTTAAAATAGGGAACCGAGCTTTTACGACGCCAAAACATCTCTCTATCACGTTCCGTAAAGACGAGTGCCTGTAATTAAAAAGTTCTTGGGGTCTACGCATTTGCCTGTCCTGTCTGAACTCGGATAGGTGGTATCGTACGGTGCGATACGGTCCCAAAAAACCTGGCTCATTAGGATATCCACTATCCACTACGTAGTACTGTCGTCCTTGTGGTATTAAAAAAGATGGATCGTTAGACAGTAATACCTCACGTAGTATTCGTGAATCGGACGCTGAACCTTCCCATCCGGCATTTACGTACGTAAATCGCATGTCAAATGTACAAGCAGCCATGACATTCGTCGTACATATTCCTTTCCGTCCTCGATAATTCTGTTGTTGCGCAGCGGGGACGATGACAGCAATATGAGTACCGTCAATAGCGCCGATGCAATCCTTTATAAAATATTAGAAAAAAACTTAGTTTGATAATTAATATAACTTACGTTAGAGATAAAATAAATTCATTAAACTTACTTTAAACCATGGCCAGTATTTTGGGTTGTTGACAATCTCCGGGGGTGTGGTTGTATAACCGGGATGCTTTATGACGTTGGGTGTCAAATGAGTTATGGCATCAAGGACATATCCAAAATGTCTGCTGACGGTCTCACCAGAGTGATTGAATCGGTCTTGAACGACTCTATTCCGGTCCGAATGTGCGAGAACTTTCATGAACATCATGAAAGACTCTTCTGCTGATATGTGACCGGGCGGGAGGAATTGCCGAATCAGTCCAACGATTGCTATGAATGGGTCCTTGGACTTGCGACACATCTCAAACAAGGGCGCTCCGTTGGGATTACTTAACATAGCATACACGTACTCACTTCCACTTTCCGTGGTCGTTCGCCGGGGTTGGCGTTCAATTCTCCGTGCTTCTTCGGCATCTCGTTCCCGCCTTATTTGTTCACGCCGCCGTCTGTGACGACGAAACATGGCGTCTACCCCACGCTGTTGGTCACTATCTGAATCCATGGTTTTAGAAATAATGACCCTACAAAATAAACTGAAGTTACGCAACAAAATAGCTTTCATTAGTGAGTTACTCAATTTCCACATTTTTTATTTATTTTTCCCGTTCATAAACCTAGAAAATACGTCTTAAAAATAGAAAAGTAAACGACACTACGCATAATTGTGGCGAGCACTAGTTCTCCAATACTTAAAAATAGAAAAGTAAACGACACTACGCATTATGAAACTAGCTAACTGGGGCTAATCAAAATTTGCTCCTCCCCTTGGCATTTTGCAAAGCAATATGAAAGAATTATTGACCACTTTTTAAAGAGAGACTTCTAAAAACACACGCAACGTAAATAAAACTCAATCCGAAATAACACATTCCACATAAAACACAATCCACGTAAAACACAATCCACATAACTCATTTCACATAAAACACACTCAACGTAAATAAAACTCAATCCGAAATAAAACTCAACGTAAATAAAACTCAACGTAAATAAAACTCAATCGTAAATAAAACTCAACGTAAATAGAACTCTATCCGAAGTAAAAGTAAACGCAAATAAAACTTAATCATAGATTATGCCTTGCACAAACGGTAACACCGCGTCGTCCGGGAGTGACATGAAAAGTACGCGCAAGTCCTTCTTATTCACGAGATCCATCATGAATCCGCTGTATTGTCTCAGCGTAAGCGAATCTCGAAAACTTGTAACCTTAGCTCCACACAGTTTCAGAAGCTCGTTGTCTGAAGTAATCGAGTCCGCCTGACTAGACGCTCTCCGTGCTTCTTTCTCTGCCATAAAAGAAATCAACTGCTGACTTGTGAAGCGCTCAGTTTCATTTTGGGATTCAACTGCCTCTTCCCACCTGGTTTTACTGCTACTCGAGGATTTCCTCTTGCGTGCCGTAGATTTTTTCTCCGTTTGTTTCTCGACCTCCCGGGCTTCATCAGATGAGCCCCCTCCCTCTTCCCCATCACGCGCACTTCCCGCAGCCGATACGCACGGATTCTTTTCCCGAGCGCTTATTGCAGCCTGGCTGATGGCGGCTACCTGGCTTGGTCCCATCGCTAACACACCGGTTGCGGACTTACCAGCGAATATTTCCTTCAGTTTGTCGTAGTGCGGCAATCCCTTTTTCTTGAACCGTTTTGAATCTGGATATTTCTGCAAATAATTAAAAGCAAGCAATCAGAATTATTATCACAAAACAATCAAAATGAATCACACAGCCAAAACAGGTCACACGGCCAAATAACACACGGCCAAAACAGGTCACACGGCCAAAACAGGATGATAAATCTCAGTTTAATAATGTTGTTTAATAACGATAAAAACTATCCAAAACAGGTCACTCGGCCAAAACAGGATGATAAATCTCAGTTTAATAATGTTGTTTAATAACGATAAAAACTATCCAAAACAGGTCACACGGCCAAAACAGGTCACACGGCCAAATAACACACGGCCAAATAACACACGGCCAAAACAGGTCACACGGCCAAATAACACACGGCCAAAACAGGTCACACGGCCAAATAACACACGGCCAAAACAGGTCACACGGGGCTAACAAGACAACATGAATTATTATCAAATCAACCATCTCAGTTTTTGAGGCTCAGAATTTTTATCAAATCAACCATCTCAGTTTTTGAGGCTCAGAATTTTTATCAAATCAACCATCTCAGTTGTTGAGGCTCAGAATTATTATCACAAAACAGTCAAAATGAATCACACAGCCAAAACAGGTCACACGGCCAAAACAGGTCACACGGCCAAATAACACACGGCCAAAACAGGTCACACGGGGCTAACAAGACAACATGAATTATTATCAAATCAACCATCTCAGTTTTTGAGGCTCAGAATTTTTATCAAATCAACCATCTCAGTTTTTTAGGCTCAGAATTTTTATCAAATCAACCATCTCAGTTGTTGAGGCTCAGAATTATTATCACAAAACAGTCAAAATGAATCACACAGCCAAAACAGGTCACACGGCCAAAACAGGTCACACGGCCAAATAACACACGGCCAAAACAGGTCACACGGCCAAAACAAGTCACACAGCCAAATGTATTTCCAAACCAAACCTCACCAATTCCCAAATTCATCATAGCCTCTCCTAATTCGAGCAACAAATCCAAAAATCATACCTATATCTAATTCACACAATTTCAAACAATATTACACACCGGCTGATTCTTAAAGACACAGATATAAAACAAATAAATACAAATATAAACTAAATACACAAAAAAAAGAAACATACCTGTATATACGTATCCCAAACTTCGTCATCGGCAGTCACTGTATTCGTGTCCGTATCCCATCCAAAACCAGTGGCTTCCGTAAGTCCTTGGAAGATCTTAGTAGTAGTTTTAAGTCGATGCCACTTTTGCTTCAATTTATCAACCTTATAGGCGTTACCAAACGTACCGACCATTTCCAGCTCAATTTTCATCCAAGAACGTTTGTCAAATTGAGCTGGTCCCATGCGGCGTTGGACTTCTTCATGACAAAGGTCAATGAACTTAGCCAAAGCCGCGTCCGGCCAATGAGCGCCGTCACCCATTTCTCACAGAACTGAACCATATAAACATAGTATAACAAAAGACGAAAAAAAAATTCACTACCTACCTATCAGAAAAATACACAACTTCACACTGAAAATACTTCAGACCAACAATTCATGTGCATATCAAACCAAACATGAAATCAGAACATAGACAGCCAATTTCAAAACATGCGTTTTTGGGATTTCATTCGGATCGTACATGATAAATAAATTACATTTAAAGTAAGCATGTGATTACTTGCTACAAAAATCTACAAAGAATAATTCAGGCTATGTTTCACGACAAATAAGGAAGTCTGCAAATTATTTTTAATTCTCAAACACACCCCGACCAAACTTGTCTCCAGTTTCTCAGTAACCAAACACAAAGTCAAGCTCATACAAACACCCAAGGCCCTAGCTCTCAGATTCAAGAACACAAATCCCCAATTTTGGGTTTCACTTTCGATTAGTCTTTATTCTAGCACGCTTACATATCACAAAGCAAATCATAGCCACAGCCGAACTAACAACAGAACAAAACAACAGCCCAACCCAATCAGCTCTATTACCTAAACACAGTTTACTCAAATAATACATCACAGCTACGACAACATGAACAAAAAAATTTGAAATCCACTCACCGATTCAGCAGATCCACGAAAGCCTCGGCGAATCCACAGCAACCGTGCAACCCTAAATTGATCTACAACAAACCCGAAAAAAAAAAGAAACGAGAATAAAACATAAATCCTTCTGTTGGTTTCTACAAAACATGCAGCCGAAAACGAAGAAAATTGACTAAATAACAATACCGAGAACGAAGACAAAAGTCTCACCAAATTGCAGAGACCAAAGAACGAACGGAGAAGAAGACCGAGAAGACACACCGACGACTCTCCGGCGACTCTCTCTCTCTCGCTCTCGCTCTCGCTCTATCAGATCTGCTCTCAAAATCCTCAGATCTACTCTCTCGCTCTCGCTCGCTCTCTCTTCTGCGTTTTTCTTTTTCTCTCGCTCTCGCTCTCGCTCGCTGATCTGCTCTCTCGCTCTCGCTCGCTCTCTCTTCCCTCTCTCTTCTGCGTTTTTCGTTTCCTCTAGCTCTCGCTCTCGCTCGCTCTCTCTTCTCTCTCTCTTCTGCGTTTCTTTTTTTTTTTTTTTTCTATTGCTCGACAATAATGACAGAGGATAGGTACTACACGCGACAAAAAAGTGAAAAAAATTTCGGAAAACACCTCCAACCTGTTTTCAATTTCCTTCACCCGGTTTTCAAAACAATTCAAAAAATTTTTAAAAAGTTTTCCCGAATATTGTAACCAAACACTGCTTTCCACTTTTTTTTCCTATTTTTTTTCACTCAAAAAGTGGAAAACTCTTTTTGAGTTACGTACCAAACATCACCTTAATCTCTCCTCTTCTTCCTCTTCTTCTTCTTCTTCCTGTTATCGCAAAATAAAAAACAAAACAAAACAAAAAAAAAAACAAAAAACAACAAAAAACAAAAAAACAAAATTTCCTGTCCCAAGATCGATTTCTCTGCCGCCACGTCTTTGGCGGCAACCGCGAGTTTCTTCTTTGCATTCCCGAGTCGTTGAGGAAACCTCATAACTAGGAGATGTCGGACTCATCGTACTGGAAATTGGGTGGGTGGCAAACATAGCACTATTAAAAAAAGATCTAGAGCATTATACAATTTCAATATGTTACAAACAGAGCAATGAAGAACATCTTCGTAGTCGAGAACTTGTTTTGCCTCTTGATACCTGGTGATGAAGATTTGGAATCCGCAATCAAGAAGGAGTCCATCAACGGAATCAGTTCAGGCTCGGCCTTTGACACCGTAGGAAGCTTCTGGGAGGACAAAAACATACTCGTCGGTGTGGGGATTGAAACGTGGAACCAATTTTCAAGCTCGGAGAAAGTTTGGTTTAAATGACGCTCGAATTTAAGAGAGAGAGCAATTTGGGGATTTTATGTATAATAAATTTGTTTTGAAGCTCGCCGAAGGAGGAGGATTCAACCGGTGTTGGAGGTTCGACAGATGACGATGATGCAGAGGGATACTCTGGAAACAATTCGCCTTGCTGTGTACTATTGCGTTCTTTACTTTTGGTTAAATAGTCGGAAACTTGATGAAAGATTTCCTTAACTTAGAAAATCCTCACACGATGCAAGTGTCATCGAGTAGTATCGTTCATGAGCACGGATTATCGATCCCATGAAGAACTTGTATATTTTTCGATATTAACTGACTAGAAAATCTTAATGAGTTATGAAATGCAAATAGTGGGGATTTTCGATGTTTTTTTAGCGAAAGAAAATTAAAATGCACAAAA
Organism: Urtica dioica subsp. dioica; assembly: GCF_054948205.1. Taxonomy (NCBI): domain Eukaryota; kingdom Viridiplantae; phylum Streptophyta; class Magnoliopsida; order Rosales; family Urticaceae; genus Urtica; species Urtica dioica. The sequence goes on from NC_142762.1 coordinate 44,842,813, forward strand.
TAAACAAAGACTTAACAAATGTTTGGAGAGTGAATGAGTGTGACTTCGTCGGGTTTTTCGATTTGGTCGGTTCTAGGATTCTAATACAGTTAGTGTTTGGGCAACCCTAGTCTAATCCCCTCTTGGATACTCATTATTAATCTCTCTTGAGTAGAAACAGACCTAATTGACGAACTTACACCTCTTGATTTAGGTCCGATTAAAACAAACAATTAAATTAGCTACGGAAATTCAAATAACTACACAAACTCCCTAGTCCTTCTATAGATCTAAGTAGGTGGATGAGAAAACGGGTTGAGAACACTCAATTACTACATCTCGGCATCTAAATGGGTTTAGATATTCACTACCTAGTTTGTCAAGCCAAACAATGATAATAACCATCCCAAATTCTCTTTATCACCACAAACAAACTAAATTCAAGCACAAACCTAGACTAATATACCAATCAAATTAAAGCACTCAGCTACATCACACCCCTCCTATGTGTTTAGCTACCCATTATTATAATTAAGCAAATCAATATTGAAATGAGCACAAACATAAACCCGAAGAGAGACATAATCATCCAGCAATCAAATCCAAAAATAACAAGAGATCAAAGGTCTCAATCAAGATCAACAAAAGTAATCTCAAATCAACCACATAAATTCAAGCTAAAATGAAAAAGATAAATAAATGGGATTTCAAGCAGAGAAATGAGATAGAGGAAGAGCGATAGAAGGATAAAACTACGGATTGAGACTGATGAGGAATTGGTTGGAGATAGGGTGTCACAAGCTCTTCTCTAACTCTCTTTCCCTCTCCAAAACTAAATCTAATGTGAGATAATCAAAACTAACCCTAACAAAGTGTATTTAGTGCTTCAATGGGTATTTTCGGAGCATTCTGAGCCCTTGGATGTGATCCAAGTGTCAAGATTAGCTAAAAACAGAACTCTTTAAAAAAATGCTCTCGCCCTCGTATGAGCCGCGTGAACACCCGTACGGATCGCGTATGCAATCCTCGCGTCGCGTCTGGGTGGACGCGTCTGTCGCGTGAGGCTCAGAGATGAAATGTGACCAAGACGCGACGCGTTCTTGGTTTCACGCATTGCGTGCATGTTATTCTGCTCGACGCGTCGCGCGCTATTGCCTACGCAACGCATGTGACTTTTGTTGACTTTTTTCCAGTTTTGATTTTGACTTTCGAGGGCAGTAACTTGCTTCGTTTAGCTCTGATTTTGCTCGTTTTCGCGTTAAGATCTTATCTTACTCTCCTATACATGTAAATACACTAAACACTACAAAATAACATTAAAAACCTCAAGAACAAGTCTCAATTTATTTTCGAAAAATATTGATAAGTGTGAATGAATCGCACTTATCAATACACTTAATCTTCAACTAATTTTTCGTTATTTACTTATTGTTAGAAAGATGTTGCCTTTGGAAATTTGAAAAAGAAGATCAACAAATAGCTGTAGAGTCTGGATATTTCAAGGAGAGAGAGAGAGAGAGAGAGAGAGAGAGATAATTTTCCTATGTTCTTTAATTTATTTGAATATAATAATAATAATAATAACAGTAATAATAACAATAATAATAGTGAGGATATTTTGATAATTGCACGATACATGTTAATTACATGTCAATTTTATGGCAAAATGAAATTAAGTGAGTGATTTGTAAACTCTACCTATAATTCAAAGGATGTCCGTGTACTTGATCTAAAAGAATTATATATATATATATATATATATATATATATATATATATATATATATATATATATATATGCGCTCAACCCTCATCTTTATTTTATTTTTCAATTACATCGCTCATAATTTTTTTCTATTTGTATTTGTTTTATCATACTGTCTTATATTTCTTTTTCAAAAGAATAAATGTAAATAAAATCAATCACATAAAATAAATTAACATGTAATGATTATTGATCTCAAGCTCTTCTAGTTATTTATTTATCTTCATTTCAGTTATAGCTAGACTTGTCTTCGCTGGCGGCGTGAGTGTGACAATATATATGCATGTAAGATCACGTTGAAAAAAACAATGGAGTTTGAATATATCAGTTTGCTTCCTAACAGTGGGAAAAAAAAATATGAAGAGTAAAAAAAAAAACTACAGTTGACTACTCCCTATATAATTAAATCATTTTAGTCTAGTAGAGGCCAATTAACAAGTCCAGTTTGGTGTGCCATTACTTGTCATAGTTATCCCTTTATTTATTTATTTGTTATTATGGCATTATCCGACATAGTTGTATATATATATATTATATTATATATTACTTAGTGATATATATTATATACTACATTATACCACTGTTTTCGTTGTCTGTATTTGCCATTAAATTAGCCCAAATGACATTTAGTTTTTTCTTTTTAGAAGAAAAAAAAAGACTGCGTAACGCAACAGTCGACTTCACACGCCTATTTCCCATAACTTTCCATGCAAATATATATTTTATTGCAAATTGCATTCGCCATATACAATTAATATAATGATCTCTCTCTCTCTCTCTCGCATTTGATCATTTGAACTCAATTGCTAAATGAAATTTCTTCAATTTTTTTGCCTTATTCTACTCTTTCTTTCGGTATGCTCTCAATCGGCGATCCCTACTACTTTGCCGGCAGGCTCGTCCCTTTCCGTAGAAAACCCCACCCATGTTCTGATCTCCAAAAACACCGAATTCACAGCCGGATTTTTTTCGGTCGGTGTGAACGCGTATTGCTTCGCGATCTGGTTCACCGACACACACACGCCGGTGTGGATGGCCAATCGAGATCGCCCGGTGAACGGAAAGCGATCGGAGCTTCGGCTGCGACGTTCCGGCGATCTCGAGCTCACGGACGCCGGTCAAACCGTGGCTTGGTCGACCGGCACCGAGTCGAACGACTCTCGGACGGAGTTGAAGCTTCTGGACAACGGGAATCTCGTCTCGACCGATCGGAGCGGAGTCGTTCTATGGCAGAGCTTCGATTCTCCGACGGACACGCTTCTCCCGGGACAAGAGCTCGCCGGGAACACGAAACTGGTATCTTCCAGAAGCCGGACGAACCAGTCGTCCGGATTTTACGAACTCTTCTTCGACAACGACAACATTCTCCGCCTTCTCTACAGGTACGTACGAGAGGACCTTAATTTTTTTGTTTTCTTTTAGTCCGTTTTATTTTTATTATTTACATACAAAATTATAATAGTCAAATAATTCATAGCTACATTTCGTGTATACATTTTATCTTATTTCAGGGTATTATAATTATATGATCCAACCATAGAATTTTAACACAAAACTCTAAACAATATCTAACTCTTCTTTTTATTTATCTATTCTCTAAAGTCGTTTCTTTTGAATTTATCTGTTAAAATAAAAGCGGTAATAAATTTCATGGTATCGTCCACTTAATAAAATATTGTTAAAATTAGATTTTCCTTCCTCGTATCTTAATAATTATGAACCATAATTATTTTTAATTAATGTAAGTATATTTTTTTTTCTCTTAAATGTTATATTTTATATTTACGTCTCATTTTTGTAGCTTATCCCCTCTAAATTTAATTTCTGGATACGCCCTTCAGGAGCCCCGAGATTTCGACCATTTACTGGCCTGACCCGTGGCTTCTGCCGCACCTGGCCGAAAGATACATCTTCAACGACTCGAGAATCGCCGTTCTCGACTCCTCCGGCGATTTCACCGCGTCAGACACTCTGTCGGTCTCGACAATCGACAGAGGTGCCGCGGGGATGCACAGGAGGCTGACCGTGGACCCCGACGGGGATCTCCGGATTTACAGCCGGAGAAACAGAAGCACCACGTGGGTGGTCACGTGGGAGGCAGTGTTGCAGCCATGCAAGATCCACGGAATATGTGGGAGTAACAGCCTGTGCACGTACGTCCCGAGTTCGAAATCGGGCCGGAGATGCTCCTGCGTTCCCGGGTACAAGATGGTCCAAGATTCCGACTGGACACGTGGCTGCGAGCCCGATTTCAAGCCCATCTCTTGCCCGGAAAACACCTCCTCTTCGGAATTATCTACGGGTTTTGCCGTCCTTCCTAACGTCGAGTTCTACGGCTACGATGTCACCATGTATTTCAACGTGACTTTGGAGCGGTGCAAAGCTGAGTGTGTGAAGCTCTGCGACTCCTGCGTCGGGTTTCACTACAAGTTCGACGGTGGAAGCGGGGCCTACTTTTGCTACCCGAAACGGCAGCTCCGAAACGGGTACCGAACGCCAGGTTTCAACGGAGATATTTATCTCAAGCTCCCCAAAACCGCCATCTCTTCTTCTTCTATGCTCTCGTTGGCCTCGAATAATAATAAGAACAATCGCGACGGCGATTCCCATTTACGTTGCTCGTCATCATCGACTTTGCTTCTCGAAAGAGATTACAAGAGAAGCCAATCTAGCGGGCTCATCGAGTTCATGCTTTGGTTCGCCGTCGGAGTAGGAACTCTCGAAATCCTAGCCGTCTCTGCAGTTTGGTTTTTCGTGATACACGGCCGCAGAGACTCCATCCCAGACGAAATGCAGGGCTACATTCAGGCGGTGATGGGATTCAAGAAGTTCAGTTACTCCGAGCTGAAAAAGGCAACCGGAGGTTTCGCAACGGAGATAGGCCGAGGCGGCGGAGGAACGGTGTTCAAGGCCGTGCTCGCCGACGGGCGTGTCGCGGCGGTGAAACGGCTCGAAGACACGAACCACGGCGAGGCCGAGTTTCTTGCGGAGGTGAACATCATAGGAAGGCTCAACCACATGAATCTGATCGAGATGTGGGGCTATTGCGCCCAGGGGAACCACAGGCTCTTGGTCTACGAGTACATGGAACACGGCTCGTTGGCCGATAATTTAGCCTCCTCATCCGATGATGATAAGAAAGTTCTGAGCTGGAAAAGAAGGTTCGAGATCGCTTTGGGGACGGCGAGAGGGCTCGCTTACCTCCACGAGGAATGCTTGGAGTGGGTTTTGCACTGCGACGTGAAGCCTCAGAACATTCTACTGGACGGCGATTTCCGGCCCAAGGTCGCGGACTTCGGGCTCTCGAAGCTTCTGAGCAGAAGCGATGACCAGAGCTTCTCGAGGATAAGAGGGACCAGAGGCTACATGGCTCCCGAGTGGGTCTACAATCTCCCAATCACTTCAAAGGTCGACGTGTACAGCTTCGGGGTCGTTGCGCTGGAGATCGTGACCGGAAACAGCCCGGCGAGGGGCGTTTGCGGAGAGCTGGAAGCTGACGTGGCCGGAGATGTACGGCCGAAGATGTTGGTGACGTGGGTGAGGGAGAGATTGGGGCGTGGGTTATCGCGGGAGGGTTGGGTTGAGGAGATCGTAGACACGGCTTTAGAGTGCGAATACGACGTGAGAGAGGTCGAGGTTTTGGTGAGAGTGGCTTTGGAATGTGTAGATGAGGATAGGGATTCAAGGCCCACCATGACCCAAGTTGTTGAGATGCTCATGAGCTGTGAAAAGCCACAACTGACCAATGTGTAGATTCCATTATTTTCGAAACATACCATGTCGTGTCAATCACGTAATATTCCACCTTTTTTTCTACTATTCACGAATTGTGTATCAGCCAGCCATCTTTGTCATTCTCGTAGCTCAATAAAAAAAATTGACATTTTTCTGACTTACTGCCTAGGGCAAAAAAAAAATTAGTGGTTTTAATATAAATTCAACGTCCTCTATTGATGATTTCGTCAATTTAGTGTCTACTGTCAATACCTTGATAGGTTGACGTGTGAGTAGGAAATAGATAATTCACCATGGGAGACAATAAATATTCGACAGTTATTATATATCTCTTAAGTCAGTATCAAAGAGTTGGCCAAAGTAAAAGTTACATCGTTACATTAATTAAATTACAAAGTTTATTATTTTAATGATACAAAGTCGGATGCTCAAGACACTAGCCCAAATAAAAGTTACATCGGTATATTATTTGAACTTATTCTTCACTATTATCTTCACGAGAATCTCCAAAGTAAACTAAACACACACTATACATAAATGCATGGACGTAAAAAAGATCGATTATATAACCATGAAGCATAAACATCGACATGGCCATAATTAGTGATACTGAACTAAGTAACTAAACATCTTCACTTTTATATATATATTAAAAAAAAAAGTACTAAAAATCTTCACTAGAGTGAAGCATCTCCACAACTTGCCTCATTGACGGTCTATTTTCCCTGTCTTCTTCAACACATCGTAGTGCCACTTCCACCAAAACTTCCATTCTCTCCGCCTCGAAACGGCCTTCCAACTTCGGATCCGCGATCTCCAGAACCCAATCCGGCGACTCTCTCTTCCTCTCCCTCACCCAAGTCACCAGCCTCCCGTGCTCTGGCGGCACGTCTCCGGCGTCGAGCGTCTGAGCTCCGGTCGGCCTCCGTCCCGTCACCAGCTCCAACGCCACGATGCCGTAGCTGTACACGTCGACCTTGGACGTGATGGGCAGATTGTAGACCCACTCGGGAGCCATGTAGCCTCGGGTCCCTCGGATCCTCGAGAAACTCGACCTTTGCGACTCCCCCCGGCTCTGGAGCTTCGAGAGCCCGAAATCAGCCACTTTGGGGTGATACTCGGAGCTGAGAAGAATGTTCTGAGGCTTAACGTCGCAGTGGAGAACCCACTCCAAGCACTCCTCGTGGAGGTAAGCGAGCCCTCTCGCGGTCCCCACGGCGACCTCGAGGCGTTTTTGCCAGTCCAGCGAGGCGAGAACGTCAGCGAGGGAGCCGTGTTGCATGTACTCGTACACCAACATCCTGTGGCGTCCCTCGGCACAGTAGCCCCACATCTCGATCAGGTTCATGTGGTTAAGCCGCCCTATGACGCTCACTTCGGTCAAAAACTCGGCCTCGCCCTGAGCTGCCTCACTCAGGCGCTTGACCGCCGCGACTCTGCCGTCCGCCAAAACTGCTTTGAAAACCGTCCCTCCCGAGCCTCTCCCGATCTCGTGCGCAAACCTCTGAGTCGCTCTCCGTAGCTCGGCATAGCTGAACTCCTTGAACGTGGCCGCCGCACGCATGTAGCCTTGGGTCGTCTTCTCGCTCCGCCCTTTCCGTGATAAGTATAGTCGGATAATCACCGCCGCGACACAGAGAATCTCCAGAGCTAAGAAGCCAACAGCAACCCAGAGCAAGACCGCCACAGAGTTGTTTCTCTGGCCGGTCACCGAAAGTAAGGGTAAAACGAGTGTGGTTTTGTCGGGAGGGCAGTAATATCGATCTGTAGTGTTTTTCTCTTCGTAATCTTTGGGCACTCTGATGTATACGTCAGCTTGGAAGTCATCCGTACGGTGACCATTGACCAAAAGCGTCTTTGGGAAACAGACAAATATTCCTTCGTTGGGGTGGTATGAATGTTGAAAGCCTTTGCATTCAGGCATGGCTAGGCATATGTCTTTGCATGCTTTCAAAGTGGCGTTTGGCAAGTAGCTTTTGTCGTAGCCGTAGAACTCGGCATTTGAAACGCGGATAAAGCGATCGCTGAGCTCGTGATCATAGCCTCTCGATGAAAAGTCTGGCTCGCAGCCGAAGAACCAGTCGTTGTGGTTTTTCATCCCGTACCCCGGTGCACAAGAGCATCTCCGGCCAGAGGCATGGTGATAAGTACAAAAGCTATTCGGACCGCAGACTCCGTGGACCCGGCACGGCTCTTGGTAGGCTTGCCAAGTAACGGACCAAGCTCTCGTCCTCTCGTTAAGGCTGTACAGCCGAAGATTACCGTCTGGGTCAAGTGTCAGTCTCCGGTGAACCTTCTCTCCGTAGTCACTGCCAACAAATGAGAGTTCGTCGGACGAGGAGAAGCCCCCAATGGAGTTCAGCGACGCGATCTTGCTGTTGTTGTACGTGGACCTTCCGTTATCAAAAACTTGTGACCACGGAAACGGCCAGTAAACGCTCGAGATTTCCGGGAACGGACCCTCGTATTTGCCGCGGAGCGTATTGTCGTCGTCGAAGTAGAGCTTGTAGTAGCCTGAAGAATAGTTGGCTCTGCTTTTAGACGAGACGAGTTCGGTGAACATGGTTAATGTTTGATCGGGAAGTAGCGTATCAGTGGGCGATTTGAAGCTCTCCCACAGAATCGGCCCTTTCTCCGAAGCGCTGAGGACAAGGTTTCCGCTGTTTTTGAGCCTCAGCCTCACGGAAGATGTGTTACTGCTCGTTCTGGTGCTCCAGAGACTGACTCGGCCTGTGTCGAGAAGGACGAGATTGCCCTTCTTCGTGATGAGAAGCTTGGTGCCTCGTCCGTTGGTCGGGTGGTCGCGATTTGCCATCCAAACTACGGAGGATTCAACAAAGCGCACTGCGAAGCAGAAAGCATTTTTCCCAACGGGATGAAAGCCCGCCGAGAATATGCGGTTTTTGGAGACCAGAACTTCGGTGAAATATTTCTCCACGGACAGAGATGAGAGTTGGTGAAGAGTATCGGTGGTGCTGGAGAGAGAAGGAGGGACTAATTGACATAGTAAAGAGAGAAGAAGGAGAAGGGATCGAGCGTGGAATTCCATGGGAGAAGGAATATTGGTGTTTGAAAGCCCTTTGGACAAACACTAAACATTCTTATATAAAAACAAAAGTTAGTGTAAGAAACACGCAATTATTATTTTTTTATTTTTCTCGTCATGGGGGAAAATTTGGACCAGGGTGATGGTAGAGTTTAGGAGTGCAGTAAAATGATAACCACGTACTATTCCACTCTTTTCACGGCACCAGAATTATTCGTGGCCTATCTTTTTTTTTTTTTTATGGAGACCTGATATCATTAAACAAGGGACTGAATGTCCTTCTTGATACAATCTTCAAGCCACGCAGGGCTGACCAGGGACCACAAATCACATCGTAAAGTACTCAAACGGGGTTTAGCAATAACATTAGCAGCGAGTGGCTTTGGAATGTGTAGATGAGGATAGGGATTCAAGGCCCACCATGACCCAAGTTGTTGAGATGCTCATGAGCTGTGAAAAGCCACAACTGACCAATGTGTAGATTCCATTATTTTCGAAACATACCATGTCGTGTCAATCACGTAATATTCCACCTTTTTTTTCTTCTACTATTCACGAATTGTGTATCAGCCAGCCATCTTTGTCATTCTCGTAGCTCAATAAAAAAAATTGACATTTTTCTGACTTACTGCCTAGGGCAAAAAAAAAAATTAGTGGTTTTAATATAAATTCAACGTCCTCTATTGATGATTTCGTCAATTTAGTGTCTACTGTCAATACCTTGATAGGTTGACGTGTGAGTAGGAAATAGATAATTCACCATGGGAGACAATAAATATTCGACAGTTATTATATATCTCTTAAGTCAGTATCAAAGAGTTGGCCAAAGTAAAAGTTACATCGTTACATTAATTAAATTACAAAGTTTATCATTATAATGATACAAAGTGTGATGCTCAAGAGTTGCCCAAAGTAAAAGTTACATCGGTATATTATTTCAACTTATTCTTAACTATTATCTTCACGAGAATCTCCAAAGTGAACTAAACACACACTATACATAAATGCATGCACGTAAAAAAGAGCGATTATAACCATGAAGCATAAACATCGACATGGCCATAATTAGTGATACTGAACTAAGTAACTAACTAAACATCTTCACTTTTATATATATTAAAAAAAAAAGTACTAAAAATCTTCACTAGAGTGAAGCATCTCCACAACTTGCCTCATTGACGGTCTATTTTCCCTGTCTTCTTCAACACATCGCAGTGCCACTTCCACCAAAACTTCCATTCTCTCCGCCTCGAAACGGCCTTCCAACTTCGGATCCGCGATCTCCACAACCCAATCCGGCGACTCTCTCTTCCTCTCCCTCACCCAAGTCACCAGCCTCCCGTGCTCCGGCGCATCTCCGGCGTCGAGCGTCTGAGCTCCGGTCGGCCTCCGTCCCGTCACCAGCTCCAACGCCACGATGCCGTAGCTGTACACGTCGACCTTGGACGTGATGGGCAGATTGTAGACCCACTCGGGAGCCATGTAGCCTCGGGTCCCTCGGATCCTCGAGAAACTCGACCTTTGCGACTCCCCCCGGCTCTGGAGCTTGGAGAGCCCGAAATCGGCCACTTTGGGGTGATACTCGGAGCTGAGAAGAATGTTCTGAGGCTTAACGTCGCAGTGGAGAACCCACTCCAAGCACTCCTCGTGGAGGTAAGCGAGCCCTCTCGCGGTGCCCAAGGCGATCTCAAACCTCTTGTTCCAGTTTAGAACTTCATCGGAGGAGGAGGAGGAGGCTAAATTATCGGCCACCGAGCCGTGTTCCATGTACTCGTAGACCAAAAGCCTGTGGTTTCCCTGGGCACAATAACCCCACATATCTATCAGATTCATGTGGTTTAGCCTTCCTATGATGCTCACCTCCGCAAGAAACTCGGAAACTAACTCTCCTCGATCGGCTTTTTTCAACCGTTTGATTGCGGCGACTCGTCCGTCCGACAGCGTGCCTTTGAACACCGTCCCGGCCGCCCCGCTCCCAATCTCCTCGTGAAACCCTCGGGTCGCTTTTCTCAGCTCATCATAGCTGAACTCTCGACACCTCACTGTGGCCGCGAGTACGTCGTTCTGCTCCTTATTCTTTCTCGAATAATATAAGAAGCAAAGTACGATCGCGACGACAAGAAGCTCGACGCAGCCGAGTCCGACGGATACCCAAACCAGAACCTTCAGAGTCCTGTTTTCGATAGGCTCCTTATAATCCGTCTTCAATACCAGCGGTTTTGTCGTGCACTCCATTTTGATTTCTCCGGTGGGTCGGTCGTAGTAGGATGAGAGTTTGGACTTTGGGACTCTCACGTACACGTCGCCGTTGAAACCCGTGGTGTGGTGTCCGTTGAGAAGCTGGGACTTGTGGTAACACACGTAGAACGAGAGCTCGAATTTGTACTGGAAGCCCTGGCAATCCGGCAAATTTAGGCATTGATTCTCGCACTCTTGCAGTGTCCGGTTCGGAAAGTAATTCGCATCGTAGCCATAGAACTCAGCGTTTCTGACTCGAATAAACCCGGTGACATCGCGTGTGTAGTTTTCCCATCGGAACTCGGGCTCGCAGCCATAAAACCAGTCCTGGTCGTTTATCATCTTGAACCCCCGAGCGCACTCGCATCTTCTTCCCCGGGCGGGGTCGTAAGTGCAAAAGCTGTTTGGCCCGCAGATTCCGTGAACCTTGCATGGCTCAGCAAATGCCTGCCACGTCACATCCCAGGAGCTTTCTTCTTCATCGAAGCTGTACACCCGGAGGTTCCCATCTGGGTCGAGCGTCAATCGCCTGTGACGATCCTCGCAGTAGTCTGCCACGGGGAACACGAGATTATCCGAGGAAGAGAAGAAACCGGACGAGTCTAACACGGCAGTCTTGGTGTTGTTGTACGTGAACCTTCCGTTCTCGAAATTTCGCAGCCAAGGGTTTGGCCAATAGACGCTGGATATTTCGTGGTACGGACCCTGAAAGAGCATTTTGAGGACATTGTCGAAGTCGTAGAAGAGCTTGTAGTAGCCCGAAGAAAAGTTGCCCTTGCTTTTCGACGATACGAGGGTCGAGTCTAGGGTTAGCTTTTGTTGAGGAAGAAGCGTGTCCGTGGGCGATTTGAAGCTCTCCCACAGCGTTGACTTTCTGCTTCTTCCCGTAACGGAGCTAACGGCTAGAACGAGGTTTCCGTCGTCCCGTAGCTGTAGTTTCGCGGCCGTTGACGGCGTTACCTTCGTCTCGGTGCTCCATCGGACGGCGTTTCCGGCGTCGAGAAGGACGAGATTACCCTCGTTGTTGAGCCATATTTTTGAGCCTCGTCCGTTGACTGGTTCGTTCCTGTTCGCGGTCCAAACCACGGTCGGCTCGCGGGACTTGGTGAACCACACGGCGAAAGTGAAAGCGTTTTCGCCGACGGGAAAAAATCCGGCCGAGAAAAGGCCGTTTAGAGATACCAAGACATCGGTCTTTGCTCTCTTGACCGAGAGCGTCGAGCCTTGTTTGAGAGTATCGGTGGTGGTCGTCGTAGAAGAAGAAGAATAAAGAGACGTTGACTGAGTCAAAGGCAATAACAGAATAGAGAAAAGAATTAGGAAAGGATCCATCAGAGGGAAAATGTAGGTATGGAACAGCTCTCGAGGGATGATTTTTAAACCAACAGTTTTCCAAAGTATATAAAAATGTCGTGTGTGAAACCCACTGTTCAAACTTGACTCGATACACTGCATTATCCTTCCTTCCTAATTAATATTAAACGGTTTTATTGACCAGTGAACGAATAATATGTTCCATAAAACATAAATATACACTTCAATAGCGTGCGTTTCTTAGAAGTTATTAGAACTGTATACCTAATGCAAAAATAAGTAAATAAATAGAGCTGTGGAAATCAGATACATGACTGATGACTCAAAAATCAATTTAGAAGCTATTGTGGAAAAAGAGAAAACCTTGGAATGAAGAATATTAAACCATGAAAGACTTGTGATGTCTCTGATATCAAGCTGTTTTTTAATCGTGGCGTGAAGAATACGTGGGAAATGCGTATCTTCATTCACCATATTTCAATAGTTTTTAGGGCATTGTACATTGATCAAATTGTACATTTAGAAAAATAGCCACACGTCGTACATTGATCAAATTGTATGCTTAATTTATACTTTTAACTAAATTGTTGATTTCCTTAAAATAAATTAAGAAATATATTAAAAAAACGCATTATAAATGATGTGTCATAAATCAGTTTCCGTATTCAATAACATCTCTTTAATTGATATAATTAGGATTTATACGTGGAAAAAAAAATGATTGTTAGTATTTCTATTCTAGCATTATATTTTTTAAAACAAATTAAAGAGTAAATGCATTAACAAAAATAACAAAATAAAATCACATTCATACTCAAACATACAAAATAAAACTACACTGAAGAAAAATTAATTTTATTTTTTAAAGTTTTTTTTTTATTATTTGTATGCAATTTTATGTTTTTATCTATGTTTTATTAAAATGAAACTCTATATTGTGTATGTTTTATTATTATTTATGGAGATATAACAATTTTTAGTATTATTCAATATTAAGGATTAATATTCAATACAAAATAATTTTTTGAGGTTTGATTATCCTCAAATGAGGGTCTCTATTGGAGCAAAGGCCCTCTAAACCTTCATTTTGAGGTTTGAGGATTTTCAAAATGAGGGTTCCTATTGAAAATGTCTTTATAGCACCAAAACATTCAAAATGAGGGTTAAGAATCCCATTGAAGATGATATTAGTGACATAAAACTATAAAAGTGATATATAATAAAATATATTATTTTTGATGAATCGTTATGAATGAACATATTAACTCTCTAAGAAAAAGATGATCGACTCTCCTCATGATGACCTTTGTGTGCGTGAAGAAGTGGTAGCTAGGAATGCACAATCTATTTAGCAAAAAGAAATTGCTAATAATAAAATATTACGACATGTTTTTAAATTAAAGTGAACATGACGCTCTACAAACTAAGGCTCAAGATATCCATTCAGCAAACCAATGCAACCTAATCATGAAATTCATTTTTGTGTTTAGAGATAGATATATTATATAATATCGAAGTACTTTTTCCAGCAAATTCCAATACGCTTAACAAAAGTGGTAGAAATCATTTCTTAATTCACTGTAATGATTTCTGATGCTTTTGTTATACGAAAAAAAAAAAAAAAAAAAAAAAAAAAACAAGCAGGCTTAGTGGAAATTTAAATTCCGATAAGTAAAATAGGTGCAATGAACCCACTAGTAATATACTAAATATTGCTTATAGTTTATTAGAAGTAATAAATCATTATAACAGAGATGCAATAAAGTACCAATCAGAACAAAAATTAAGTTACGAGACACTCAAAACCGTCATGTAAAGTTCGCACGACGCTTTATTACAATCATGCAAACAGAATTCGGGTAAGCTTGCACGCCGACTTGTGTTGACCATCACGTAAAGTTGTCTTTTAAAAAAAAATTAAAATGAAACCTGGGAGTTCCCTCCAAGCCCGCAAAAAAATTCATAAAAATTAAAATCTAAAATTTTCATTTGTGCCAAAAATAAAAATAAAAAATAAATAAAGAAGCATATTAACGTTACAAAGAGTTTGCATTACTGAATTTTAAAGACTGTCGTGCAAAATTTATTTCTTAAGAGTTTTTTGCCTATAACCCCTCCATACTTTTTTTTTCCTTTCTCACGATACTAATTTGCACGACAGCGTTGAGTTTGGTGCAGCGAGCTTGACATAATTCTTTTTATTATTAATTTTTATGAGGATTTGCACGATTATCTTTTAGAAATCCCCGCACAAGTGGAGTTACCCACGGAAAACAATGAGTTTTTTTGCAATGAACCTCCACAAACCCTTAAAATATAGTTGTCGTCATGGCCGATCAATTAAGCTGCACACCTCAATATACACATATAGGAATGACAGTTATACCCGAAACCCGCTAATCCGCCTGTTACCTGGCATTAATTGTTGCATTTAATCAAGACTTGGTATGGGTTATTATGTTTGACTGATTATTATTGTTTGTGGGTAGTCAAAAACGTGGGGAGTGTTTATAGGATCGTGGACTTAGTGTTTAGTGGCTGAGTAATTTTAGGATCTAAGTTTGTTTCATTGTGCTATAAAATGCACACCATGCGTTTGTGTTATTGTCCAACTAAGAAAGAAAAAAGTAAATCTTCCCCAACTTGCACTTTATTCCATTATCTTTGTTAATTATTTCAGACTCTATTCTCTTTTCTTTTTCCATGTTGTCTTTCTTTCTTGTTGTAATGTTTTAATAGGGATCATATCCAACATTAATGAGTTGGATAATACCCATTCAAAAAATGTTAACGGGTTAATGGGTATCACCCTTTACTAACTTAGCGGGTACGGGTACGGGTATAGCGAATATCTCCTTTCATCCCGTTAACCAATCCGTTACAATTTAAAATAATAGTTAAATATAATAAATTAATAGCCTATTATTATTGTAAGTTACAATTAGGAAGCAATCACTTATTCTCTTATAATTATTATTTTTTTCAATTCTTTCATTTGAAACAACTACCACAACTCTAAAGTAAGTATATTTTGTGTGTTGTAATTCAGTAATTCTAGTTTGCTATTATTTTTGTGTTGTAATTTTTTTTTTTTTTTGTCTAGTTACTTTTTTTTAACGGCTTAACGGATTAGCGGGTGCACCTTTTTTGCACCCATTACCCGACAGATATATCCGCTATCCACCTTGTAAGAAAAAACGGGTTAACATATACAAGTAACGGAATATGTGCACTCATTCAAACTCATACCCGTTGTCATCCTTATGCATAAAAAAAAATAATAAAAAAAAAAAAAATATAAATAAAAAAAGTGATACTGCATTTCAGCAAACTCTGCGCCAATTTCCTCTTCTAAGATCTTCCAAAATCGCACTAACAATCCATCAAAGCAAAAAAAAAATGCTAATCTGAATTCTATTTTAATTGCAAGCCAAATAACACAATCGTTAAAAACCTAACACCCAAATTCAACCCAATTCATAGCTCGTAATCGTTCTCGGCTCTAATAAAATTAAAGAAAATTAGAAATCGCGACAATTAAAAGTTGAATCATATTCGTCGTCGTTTTGGGGGCAGTGAAGACCTCGCAAAGTGGCAGACGGCCTCAACGGGTCCCGGGCTCGCACATGGGTGGGGTGGAGGATAGCTCTGTTTTTTTTTTCGTTTTGTACGAGAGAGAATGAAAAGAAATATAGAGGATGAAAGAAAAAGGGTAATTTGTTAGTTTTACCAAGTCAGATACAAAAACTAAGTTATAGAATAGGAATTTATAGGAAAAATTATAAAAAAAATGACTCATAGATATAGCAATTTATTTGTTGGTTACTCTTAATTTAAAAATTCGGGCAATGTCTCAATTAGTAGTAGTTTTAATATAAATTCAACTTCCTCTATAGATGACTTCGATCGTCAATTGAGTGTCTTCTAGCTCAACCAATGCCGTGATAGGAGGTTGACGTGTGAGTTAGGAAATAGATTTTCAACATGGGAGACGATATATATTCTATAGTTATTATACATCTCTGAAATCACTATCAAAGAATTGTCCAAAATAAAAGTGTTACAACGTTACATTACAACGTTTAAATTAAAAATATATTGAAATTAATTCGACTCGTGTTCATCAGAGATTTTCGTAATCCGTTAAGGCCGAGAGAGATTGAAAATGAGAAGGAAAAAAAAGTCTAAATGGTTTGAATGGTATTTTTGTTCAAAATAAGAACAATAATCTATTTTGAGATATTTTATAAATAAGAGATACGTTAGTGATATTTCTCTAACTATTCAATCTAGTTTTAAAAAATTCTCAAAAAGTGAAATCACTCACTTTAAAATTTCAATCAAAATGGCTTACTAATACAATATTTCAAATTTTTGTTAACTATATATTATCATCAAGAATCTTCAAAATGAGCTAAACACACAATATATATAAACGCATGCAAGCAAAAAATAGCGATAATTAGGATGAAGCATAAACATCAACATGGACGTAACCAGTGATACCAAACAAACTAAATAACTAAAATTCTTCACTAGAGTGAAGCATCTCCACAACTTGCCTCATTGACGGCCTATTTTCCCTGTCCTCTTCAACACATTGCAGTGCCACTTCCACCAAAACTTCCATTCTCTCCGCCTCAAAACGGCCTTCCAACTTCGGATCCGCGATCTCCAGAACCCAATCCGGAGACTCTCTCTTCCTCTCCCTTACCCAAGTCACCAGCCTCCTATGCTCTGGCGGCGCGTCTCCGGCGTCAAGCGTCTGAGCTCCGGTCGGCCTCCGTCCCGTCACCAGCTCCAACGCCACGATGCCATAGCTATACACGTCGACCTTGGACGTGATGGGTAGATTGTAGACCCACTCGGGAGCCATGTAGCCTCGGGTCCCTCGGATCCTCGAGAAACTCGACCTGTGCGATTCGCCCCGGCTCTGGAGCTTGGACAGCCCGAAATCGGCCACTTTGGGGTGATACTCAGAGCTGAAAAGAATATTTTGAGGCTTAACATCGCAGTGGAGAACCCACTCCAAGCACTCCTCGTGGAGGTAAGCGAGCCCTCTCGCGGTCCCCACGGCGACCTCGAGCCGTTTTTGCCAGTCCAGCAAGGCGAGAACGTCAGCGAGGGAGCCGTGTTGCATGTACTCGTACACCAACATCATGTGGCATCCCTCGGCGCAGTAGCCCCACATCTCGATCAGGTTCATGTGGTTAAGCCGCCCTATGACGCTCCTTCGGTCAAAAACTCGGCCTCGCCCTGAGCTGCCTCACTCAGGCGCTTGACCGCCGCGACTCTGCCGTCCGCCAAAACTGCTTTGAAAACCGTCCCTCCCGAGCCTCTCCCGATCTCGTGCGCAAACCTCTGAGTCGCTCTCCGTAGCTCGGCATAGCTGAACTCCTCGAACGTGGCCGCCGCACGCATGTAGCCTAGGGTCGTCTTCTCGCTCCGCCCTTTCCGTGATAAGTACAGTCGGATAATCACCGCCGCGACACAGAGAATCTCCAGAGCTAAGAAGCCAACAGCAACCCAGAGCAAGACTGCCACAGAGTTGTTTCTCTGGCCGGTCACCGAAAGTAAGGGTAAAACGAGTGTGGTTTTGTCGGGAGGGCAGTAATATCGATCTGTAGTGTTTTTCTCTTCGTAATCTTTGGGCACTCTGATGTATACGTCAGCTTGGAAGTCATCCGTACGGTGACCATTGACCAAAAGCGTCTTTGGGAAACAGACAAAGATTCCTTCGTTAGGGTGGTATGAATGTTGAAAGCCTTTGCATTCAGGCTTGGCTAGGCATATGTCTTTGCATGCTTTCAAAGTGGTGTTAGGCAAGTAGCTTTTGTCGTAGCCGTAGAACTCGGCATTTGAAACGCGGACAAAGCGATCGCTGAGCTCGTGATCATAGCCTCTCGATGCAAAGTCCGGCTCGCAGCCGAAGAACCAGTCGTTGCTGTTTTTCACCCCGTACCCCGGTGCACAAGAGCATCTTCGGCCAGAGGCGTGGTGATAAGTATAGAAGCTATTCGGACCGCAGACTCCGTGGACCCGGCACGGCTCTTGGTAGGCTTGCCAAGTAACGGACCAAGCTCTCGTCCTCTCATCAAGGCTGTACAACCGAAGATTACCGTCTGGGTCAAGTGTCAGTCTCCGGTGAACCTTCTCTCCGTAGTCGCTGCCAACAAATGAGAGTTCGTCGGACGAGGAGAAGCCCCCAATGGAGTTCAACGACGCGATCTTGCTGTTGTTGTACGTGGAGCTTCCGTTATCAAAAACTTGTGACCACAGAAACGGCCAGTAAACGCTCGAGATTTCCGGGAACGGACCCTCGTATTTGCCGCGGAGCGTATTGTCGTCGTCGAAGTAGAACTTATAGTAGCCTGAAGAATAGTTGGCTCGGCTTTTAGACGAGACGAGTTCGGTGAACATGGTTAATGTTTGATCGGGAAGTAGCGTATCAGTGGGCGATTTGAAGCTCTCCCACAGAATCGGCCCTTTCTCCGAAGCGCTGAGGACAAGGTTTCCGCTGTTTTTGAGACTCGGCCTCACGGAAGATATGTTACTGCTCGTTCCGGTGCTCCAGAGACTGACTCGGCCTGTGTCGAGAAGGACGAGATTGCCCTTCTTCGTGATGAGAAGCTTGGTGCCTCGTCCGTTGGCCGGGTGGTCGCGGTTTGCCATCCAAACTACGGAGGATTCGACAAAGCGCACTGCGAAGCAGAAAGCATTTTTCCCAACGGGAAAAAAGCCCGCCGAGAATATGCGGTTTTTGGAGACCAGAACGTCGGTGAAATATTTCTCCACAGACAGAGATGAGAGTTGGTGAAGAGTATCGGTGGTGCTGGAGAGAGAAGGAGGGACTAACTGACATAGTAAAGAGAGAAGAAGGGGAAGGGATCGAGCGTGGAATTCCATGAGAGAAGGAATATTGGTGTTTGAAAGCCCTTTGGACAAACACTAAACATTCTTATATAAAAACAAAAGTTAGTGTAAGAAACACGCAATTATTATTTTTTATTTTTCTAGTCATGGGGGAAAATTTGGACCAGGGTGATGGTAGAGTTTAGGAGTACAGTACTATTCCACTCTTTTCACAGCACCAGAATTATTCGTGGCCGATCTTTTTCATTCAAATAGTTAATAAAATCTAAAACTTGTAACTTGAACGTCTAGCTAGGTAGCCAGGGCAGAATACTGTTGAGCTTAATATGCAATTTTTCCATTCAATATATAAATGTGAATCGGAAGTTATAATATGAATATTCAAAGTCTTTTTGATGACTTAGTCAATACGGTGAGTATGATGACTTAGTCAATTCGGTGAGTACTACGAATAATCAGTACTCAGATCTTACCAATGACATGGTCTCTCAGCTATACTGGTTGGTGTATTCGTGAGTTCTCTGACCTAATGACATAATGAACTTTGAGGTCCCTTATGTACACTGAGATTCATGACCTAATGAACCTTGCCCAAAAACCATAAACCTAGTTACCTGATAAAATTCTAATTAGATAATTAATTAATTTAAATTTGTGAGTTCCATTAAAAATACTACTTTCATAATTTGAAATCGTAACACTAAGATAAATTAGGCCCAAATATAGCTTTTAAAAGTCATTTAGACGTGAAGAGAGATAGTCTCACTAACAAGTACCCTCCGCATCCAAGTCTTCCAAATAATGTGAAGCAAAAAGTTGTAAGAAAAAAAAAACAATTAAATACTAGTAAATATATAATAAAGAAGAGTAGAGGAAAATTCAACGGTTCTTTTCCTTTGCCGTAACTCTGTGCAAGTCTTCCATACGATCCATCTGTATACTCCAGTGAAAGTTACTAGCAAAAAATAAAAAATAAAAATTAAAAAAAATACTCCAGTGAAAGTGCAACAAAATGTTTGAAAAAAAAACTGTTGGAAGGCAAGTTTTGTCCTTTGTCGTCGGTTTTTTTAATCGCTACTGATTTGTGTCGTTTTTTTATTCATAATATATACGAACATATCGCTTTCAAACAAGTAAAATAATCAAAATTTAATTTCATAATGTAAATATTTCAATTTTAAACTTTATGTTTACCTAACTTTAAGTTTTGAACATATATATAAAAAAAAAAATTATATTTTGTAACATCTTTTCCGCCAACATTCCAATTCCATCTACGAATGATCTCATCCAAAAAAAAAAATTCTATCAATGTAATCCATATACTTTTCAATTTTCTGTTATTTTTCCGTCGGTGTTTTCATCAATGATTGGCATTTTTTGTAATTGGAGATCATTGGCAATATAATTGGCCAGCAACATTTTGAAACATGTGTATCAAGTGATACGATTTTTAGTTACCCAATACCCAAAGTAGAAAGAAAAATGTAATTAATGTGGTACCTAGGATAGTCTAGTGGTAATTCCACACCACTTCCTGTGTGGAGGTCGTGGGTTCAATCCCACTGCAGCAAAGCTGCCTTAAAAAAAAAATATAATTAATATTATAAAAACAACTAAAACAAATTGCTTGTTAATCTTTCAAAGATATAACATATTTATCTATATTTTATATTTCATCATCGTCATTATATCCCCCTCAAACTTAAAATTTTAAATTTGACAAGATTCAGCCTTCATGGAAATTCATATTTGGTGATCACCCAAAGAAAAAAAAATCTTTTTTTGTCAAAAAAAAAAAAAAACTTTCAAGCCCAATATGAAAATGCCATTTACAGGCCTACACAACAAACTAATAAATAAATAAAAACCTAGCCCACTGGATAAGAACATTCATTTTTCTACTATGTCATCCTTGCGAGACATTCTCATTTGATGACTTGGTATAAATATTGCAAAACGAACCACCACTCAAATTACTATCATTAGACTATTGATTGGCGTTATTTTTATGTATGTTGTAATTAAGTAGACAATGTGTATTGTTCTATGCGATTTTATATATTTAGTACAATATGCATGACTTTTGTTTGTATTTATTTGTTCATGAATATACATCGACTTACCCCTTATTTAATAGTTGACCAAAAATATGTGTTATATACTGTGCACCTTTGCATTGATCGTTTATTAGTATTGGACCGCATTAATGGTAAGTAAGTAAGACAATCCTTACATAGCAATTGTTTACCACACTTATATATATATTTGCAAAACTGTTGGCACAGTGCTAACGAGTTAAACTTAAATGGCACCTTAAAAAGAAATGCAAATCTAACTCTTAAGAGTGACAGTTGGTTTCGTGAATCACATGCCATAAATTCAACGGCCAAAAATAGTCTCAATTCTCCAGCAAGCTCTCAACAATAAAACAAGCCCATAAATTATTTCCATTACTTGTTCCTTTCAAGTTTCAATCAATCAAATTGCAAACAAACAAAAACGGTTGAGGCCTTTCTGTCCGCCAGTTGCAACCAACTAAATTGGGGATTCAATTTGTCTTCTAGTGTATTTTGAAATTTCTTTTTAACCAACTAAAATTCCCTTCTCTCACTATATATTAAAAAAAAATTATACTTCAAAGCTGTTAGTACATGATATCACTAGCATGATCTCGTTGAAATAGAAATAAAAAATCGTCTCTTAATAAGAAATGAATTAGGTTAACTTCTCGAAAAAGAAAATGAATTAGGTTACCAATTTATGATTTGAAATTAAATTCATGCTAGTTTCGTTTAATTAATATTAATACCTAATAGTAACACGCCGTTTGGACTGTTCAAGATGAAATTCATTCATTTCTTTCTTCTCGTAATCTCGTCTAAATATTTCAAAAGGAAATACTCACTCAGATTTCCATTTCCACAACCCCAACAACCACCCTATCGTCTTCCTCCGCCAATTTTTTTTTCCCTCTGTACAACACTAATATTATTATTTTTATTATTATCTCCGCCCATATTTATATTTAAAAAAGAAACTTAAAAAAAAAAAAAAAAAAACAAAGATCAGCTTTGCTGGATCGGCCTAAGAATTACTCGATCTTGCTAACTCCGATTCGCTTAATAACGGCGTTCCTAACGGCGTCAGTGTGAAGGTAGAGACCGTTGTGCTTGATCCCAGACATGTAATCCCTAACTTCCTTTCTGATCATCTCTTGCATAACTCTCAAAAACTCCTCACTGAAGAACTGCTTCTCGTACTGACCACCACCGCTCGGACTCACCGGAGCCACGGCCACCGAAACCTCAGGCACCGGCGCCGGAGGCGATGGCGGCGCAACGTCCGACGACGGGAGCGAGAGGCTCAGCGACGTCGGCGGATCGACGGCGGCCATGTCAACTTCCCGGCACGGCACCGCCGTGGGAACGACCGGCCTGAAGGCCAGGACGGGGAGGCTCGAGTCGCTGAGGTCCGATCCGGCGGGGGATCCGACGCTGGCGGATCTCTTGAGAGGCTGGAGATCGGCGGCGGAGAAATCGTCGGAGGAGATGGAACAGGACTTGCGCTTCAGGGTCGAGTTCCAGTGGTTCTTGATGGCGTTGTCCGTACGGCCGTTGAGGAGGCGCGCGATTGTGGCCCACTTGTTCCCGAACCGCGCGTGGGCTCGGACGATCGTGTCGTCCTCGTCCGGCGTGAAAGGGCGGTGCTCCACCTCCGGCGAGAGCTGGTTGCACCACCGGAGCCGGCAGGATTTCCCCGATCGGCCGGGGATTGATTTGCTGATCAGCGACCAGTTTCTCGGCCCGTAGTTTTGGACCAGCCTCCGGAGAGCCTCGTCCTCTTCGGGACTCCACGGTCCCTTTATCCGATCGGAATCTCTCTTCGCCGTCGACGATAACTCCATTTTGAAGGGATAGAATTGGAAATTCCCCTGATAATAATTTATTTTATTTTTTTGTTAGTTTTGATGGCGGTCGAGTGGAGGCTGAGCCTCGCCTTGGGGTTAGAGAGAAGAGCAAGTAAAACGAGCTTGGGAAAGGATTATATATGGGAGAGAAAAAGGCCTGACTGGTTAAAGCCGGTGGAAATGACCGGTCGTGGCGGTTAGGGGAGTTAAAAAAAAGGAAAAATAAAATTCTTTGAGACGAGGCTAAGGCAGTTAGTAACTGCATACAGCTGGCAAACTGACACGCGTTGCTTTCTCTGGCACACCTTTCTTCCAACCTACACGTATTATAGTCTATTTGAGTCCTAATATAATCAATAATAATCCATGAACCCGTTATTTGTTTTTCCTTTTTCTTCATCTAATTTATTATATGCCTAGTGTTCCAACTATACGCGTCCCTTTCATCATCCACTGGGTCCAATCGCGGCGGATCGGACGTTCCAGATTCAATCTCGGTTTTTAATGATTGTTCACGAACCAATCAGATTGATTCTTCGAAAGTTCCTCTTTTTAGGAGCTACATAGAAGGCTACGGTATAGTAATTTGTAACGTTATTAAAAAGCAATTAAGCTTAAGCTCTTAAAATTTTCAATTTAGTTTTGAAAATTTTCACAGAAACTTGGCTGGAGCCGTTTTTTTTTTTTTTGCCCGCTTTTAAATTTAATTAATATATATATATATATATATATATATATATAAATATGCGTGTATTAATGTAAGCAAAAGCCGTTTTAGAAGTTAAAAAAAGCCGTGAATTGAAACCAAAACGTGGTAATGGTTAGTTACAAGTTACAAGGGAGTGTCAATCCTTCTTTTATCATGATAAATGAATTAATTAAAGCGGAAACGAATTTTTGAAACTGAAAAAGGAAAGGGAGAAACGTAAGAAAAGGTAGGGTACGGTTGGGTGGAAGGAAAGGAAAGAGTGGATAGGAGCGGAGGACTTTGACCGAAGGCCAGCCTGGATAGCATTTTAGACGTTTTTAAAAAAAATGTGATATTTTAATTGCGTGAGAGGGAAAAGGACGCACGGAAGTGCTGAGCTGGTCCACAAAACGACAAAAGAGAGTAGCAGAATCGGGGGACGAACGGCAACCCTCCCAAATTTTTATGTCAGGACAGCCTGTAAAACCCAACCCGTGGGGCCCGCACCAAAAACGACACTCGATTGCCAGTCTTTCTCTCTCTGCCCACGTGGCGGTCACAACCGACTGATTCCACCGTCTCTTGCGGGTCCCACGCCCACTCCCACTTACTCTTTCATTGCCGTAACTAATATTTTGAAAATAAAATATCTATTTCAGTTACTACTACTCCCCCAACCGAACGCAAATCACTTACAAAACTTATGCACCAAGTTCTCTCCTTGATAAAGCTTTATTCGCACAAATATGGTCTCAAAAATATCTTGCATAGCCATTAAATTTATTGTTTATATATGGTTAGAGTTTGAGGACGTGTTTCTTTCTCGAAAAAGATCTGATACATACGGCTTCAATCTATACACATGTGTGTTTTAAAAACAAAGTTGTTCGCTTTCCACATTTGCTACAGTATTTTGTGATTTCTCGGATTTTAAAAAAAATGTCTTCCTAAACAAAACTTGTAACGATGTATTATTTAGTGAAAAACTTCATGAATCGATCATAACTAAGAATTAGATACGGTACATATTTATCCGTCTGTTACCCAGTGTAAACAGATCAAATAACAACTGTTCGAAATAGATCGACAGGTAAATGGATAATACATGTTCAAAACGAGTTAACAAGCATATTATACACTTAACATTTAAACGAGTACGTGAAACATTTACGCGATCCGTAAACTCGTTAGCTTGACATGTTCGATTTTTTTTTTTTTACTTATTTTAAAAAATTTGAAGCTGTTTGCATTGTAATTAAAAGTCAATAAAATCTTATAAAAGTGGAGGATTTTGATAGATAAGTACATTTTATTTTGAGGTGTGAAAACCAATTGATCGGTCTGACTACTGAAGTATTGATAGAAGATATTTATGATATTATAAAAAATTATGAAAATAAACGTCGCATTTCGATTAAACACAGAGACACATGTCATATTTTTCCAGTCAAATTTGATATATAAAATGCGATACAAAAGTTCAATGGATTCCATGGCTGTTGACTAATATAAGTTCAATGCGATACAAAAGTTCAATGGAATCTGATGTAGAATTTTTATAATTTAAGAGTGAAAATTAGAGGCTTTATATAAGTTAACACAAAATATCAGTACCAATTAAACCTGGAACTCGGAACGGTACTACACGAAAGGAAGGTCTTTTGAATGCCATGGTGTGCCTGATTGAAGTGCTGACTCTTGACTCGAAAATGGAAAAAAGACTCAGTGGGTTGTCAGAAATGGCAGAGAGGTTGTCGGAATTGACAGGTGTTTTATTACCGTTTGACCTAAAAAAAATTAACAACATTTTTACACTTTCATCCCTCCCTCAATTTACACTATAAATACACTCAATTTTCATTTAATTTTCACAGCAAATCACATTCTTAACTCTCTCAAATCTCTCTACAATTTACATTTATCTCTACAAACTTCCTATACACAAGATACATAGATATATATTTTACATACTTAAGTTTATATTATTTTAATTTTTATTATAAATTTAATTTATATTATATAGTTTTGATTTAAAAAATATAATATATAGCTAAATTATGAAAATTATAATTTAAAGTTTTATAGTTATTATCTATATAAAAAAAATTTATATTCTATATAGTTAAATTTTACATATTGGTACTTTCTTTTAAAATTTTAATAATTAAGTCCCTTTTAACAATTGTGTCCCTTTTCATAGTGAAATTTCACTTTCGTTAAGGAATGGAAGACAATAAATGATCTAACGGAAATATCACTTTTGCTAAGCATAGAATACATACTAATGGAAGTATAATTTCCGTTTATTTTTAATAGCCAAGATGAGTCCCCATAAATACATAATCAATAACAAATGTTACAAATATATTGACAAACTAGATACATTAAAAAAAATGTAATGTGAATTCGTTCTCGAAGAATTTATTATATGTACTGTGTACAATGTACATGAATAATAGCTGGGGAAACTGAAGGTGTGTTGAATTTATTTATTTATTATTATTCTAGTTGGACAAAAAAAATTGAAAAATAAAAAGTAGTTATGCTCCAATCAATATGTTTGTCGTTTGGTGATCCATGAATGATTTGTACCACAAAGGGATATTTATTCATTCTCCCCTGTATTTATCCCCGAGTCCCTGCATTTTTTTCAAGTGGCTATATACCTAAAATGTCCGCTAGAAGATATACCATAAAAATGTAACTCAAGCAAAAATTAAAAAGCTATTAGCGGAAATACGTCAGCTTATTTTTGTTTAAGGCGATCGTGGCCTCTTCATAACCGCACATTTGTTAGTTGCCAAAACTCACAACTCAGAGTCAGTGTAGCTCAAAATCGTATTCAAAGTTCAAACGCAAACTAATCATATGAGAGAACGACGTATAAGCACGAGAACAGAAGCCTTGTTTTCTCAAACACAGCCTATTCGGTGGCCAATTGTGTAACGAACGAGGAAGGAACAACGTTTAAATTATTTGGAAAAACGATGTCTTTACGATTTGCATTTAACATTGGCAGTGAAAGTATTGATGTTGAATTATTGATTTGGTAAGAAATGGAAAATCACTGGTTTTATGGTAAAAGATAGGTTTAGATTGAAGGTGGGAGACACGCAAAGTAAAAGTACTAGTAGTGCTTTGGGATTAGTTCAAGCTTCAAACAGAAAAAACGGCACAAAACGAAATTAGAATAATAATTTCTAGCAAAAAAAAAAAATAATAATAATTATTATGTTTTATAATTTTTGTTGGGGAGAAAAAAAAGGGGAAAGTTAGGAACGTAGGAAAGCAACAAAAACATAAAGAGCAGTTGAGTGGGTCCCACAACCCGCAAGTCTTCTACTATCAAAAAGCTTTGAAACGCGGGAAACAGCTGTATAAGATTAAAACAGCCCAAAATGCTTACACGCACTCTCACGTGCCACGCGCCCTTATCGTCCGCACCTACCTCTGTCCTTTACCCGTACGCTTCACGTGCATCGTTCGCCGCACGAGTGTGCCTCACGTGACTGTCCACACCCTCACCGATTTAGTGTCCGTTCAATGTATAGATTTTTTATTTATATTTTGTATTGAAATATATACAGAGATTGTAATTTTTTATTTATTTTATAAAAGGATGACTCACGCGAATATTTGATAAAAAAATTTAAAGACATAGTTTATAAAATAAAATATGAAAATATTAAAAGATATTGTAGCTAGTATAAGAACTTTCCTTGCTAATAAAAAATATAATAACTTTCCAATTTTGTGTTCATTTCCACTACATGATATTAAAACAGAAAATTCGGTTAATGTTTTTATTTTGATTTATTTTTAACCGAAACTTCGGGTTAATTTTAACCGAGTAAGATTTCAGTTAACTTAGGTTAACCGTCTAATTTCAATGCTTTCCTTTCTAGTCATTTTTATTTGTTTTTATCAATTTTTTTTTTCAATGTTACAACAGTGACATTGTCTCCCTTTTCAATGCAGTGACAGTAAGTCTACCACTCACAGTCTCACAGACCGTTTCCTTTTTCATTTTTATAATATTATAAAGCCTTTCTTTTCTCTTTTGATAAGATAATAGAAAGCCTTTCAATAGATGTAGGCAAACATTTATACTTGAACGTTTGTTTGATCGGTTAAATCGGTTAATTTCAATTAATTGAATTATATTTTTTTTAGGTTAACAGTTAATCTATAACCGTTTATTTCTGCTAACAATTAACCGAAGTTAACCGAAAATTCATCTTTGCATGATATTTTGAAATCGAATTTTAACCGCATGTCGCCGCGGTGTCTAGCGACAAAGGATGTTGGTGTGTTTATGTAATAGTCGTTATTCACATGAGAAAATTGGGTATAGTGTTACGTCTCGAGAAGTTTAAGTATCATGATTTCGAGTTTGTGTAGATTAATCTATATATACACTTGAGAAGAGTTTTAGATAGATTGATTAGTACTGTATATATCAACGAGATGATTTTTTTTTTTTAACTCATTTAAATTGATTTTCTCCTAAACGTACGTAACTCATATTTAACATGTAATACGTGGTTTTCGGTTCGTGCACATCTACACTTTTTCGGTATTTTTTGTTTGACATTTTAAACCTTTTGTGTTTTTCAGTCTCATTATTTTTTTTTTTTTAATATAAATCTTGATTTTGTATTTTTTTTGTGTCATTTATATCACTTTTAATGTACTTATGTCATTGTCCTTTTTAACTCGATTTTAAATTGAAAATATGATATAAAAACGATGATTACGTATCGTAATTTAATTAGATAGACGTAGAATAAGTACAAAAAAGAGACTAAAGATCCAAATTTTATTCTCATCTACGAACTCTATTTGTTGCTATTTTTATTCCAACAATTTTTAACTCATTTTCGATGTTCATCCACTTGATGGTAGAGGTGTATATTCTCTTTTCACTCATTAAGATTCGTGGAGCAAATAAAACAAGAATAAGATGCACTCAACCAAACACTATCTCATCGACGAAGAAAATATGTTTATTTACATGGATAAAAATAACATAATTTCGACCCCTAGTTTTATTTTTTCCTTGACCCTATCTATCACATTTTTCAAAGAAAACAACTCCCACAACTGGCTCACATTTAATTTGAACTTTCAAGTGTCTTCATAAAATAGCTTATACTAAGTTTACCAGGAAGTCCCATTTCGTCGGTCCCTTATACTTTTTTTTAAAAGTCATATCATATGTAAATAATTATATTGTCAATTAATTTTGATATCAAACATCAAGATAGCATCAAAATAAATCCATTGTCACTCTTAAGCCACTCGATTTATAAACTCACAATCAATTTTTTTAATCCTAAGCCTGCAAAGAGTGTATCGGGAAGTCTTGACTGGGGATGCATTTTTTTTTTTTTTGTGATAATGGATAATTGAGTTATTATCAATTGGTTTAGAGATAAAATGTTATGACAGTGATAGTTAATTTTTTTTTATTATATATGTGTACATAGATGTAGGGGCAGAGCTATGTTGGGTCTGAAAAAGTTCATTGCCTCTCTTCAATTGTTAAAAATTATAATTTTTACTTAAAATTTTGTAATTTTAGCTCAAATTTATAAATTTGCCTTCCCTAAAAAAAAAATTCAAAATTGTCTCCTCTCATTGAAAGATGATGACATATTTATCATTAGGTGTTCGTAGATGTTTATTTTATGTATTTATTGGTACAGTTAACTAAATCTACATTAGAAAAACAAGCAAAATTCCAAATTTTACTCTTTGACCGTTAAATCATCATTTTCCCAAAGGTGTCAACAAGTCTTCTATACACCATGCTCTTTATTAAAAATCCACATCTGAAAATGAAATTGACTGAATATATAAAATAATAGTTTATGGACTATAATAAAAGTAAGGGAAGTTAGATAAAATGGTTGGAAAAATATGATAATTATATTCATGACAATGCAAATTCAACCACAAATAATTGAGAGTCTAAGAAAACAATGCTCCTATGAGCCACACCTACATTGACAATTTGACTAATTTTTTTAATAGTTTGAACGATTAGAATTCAATCATGCACATATATAAAATGGATTTGAATAAAATAAAAGACATGAATAGTTTATATATGTTTTTTTTTTTTCTCTTGGATAGAGACATGCATGTATGATAAAAACTAATATATAAAACTGTATTGTGAATCTTATTAAGATAGCAACCATCCGTGGCCCTAAATTCATCGACCATAGTCATAGACTTGTCCTAGCTAATTAGGTGGGTTTACAGGCAGGCAAGATAATGTAAGATATTTTTCTTTTCTTTTCACATATTGTCGTTATTTTTATAATTTTAATTTTATAACGGAATTCACATCATACAAAAGACTAACAAGTGTTTATTTTTATATCAATAAAAGAAAAAAAATAATTTGTAACAAGGTAACACTTTTTGTATGAGGTCTATATGGATTGAATAATGTAAATCTAACCCGATGATATTGATGAGATGATATGACACTCTTTCCAAATTTAACAGAGATCGAACAAATATGTTATACCATTATAAAAAAAAGGTAAAAAATAAAAATAAAAATTGGGTGAAACTAACTAATTAACAAAATAGTTAAATTTTTAATCTTAAAAAACAAGATTTGTCAACTTTTTATAAAATAGGGAAAATTAAACAAGGCCTTCAAAATTTTTGATAGTGTGTCTGCCTCTGTTTATATATTTATTGATACTGTCAACAAAATTATTGACATACGCATTTTATAAATATTAGATATTTTAATGTTTTTATACAAGCTTTAACTATTTTAAACATTTTTATATTTTTTGTTGAAAAAAAGAAGCATTTCCTTTTCTTTCGTTTGAACCAAATAATTAGTAATAAAAGAAAGGATTATTAAAATTTGATTGCGCAAATTAATTTCTGAAAGCTTGTTTTCTATTTGATTCTCTATCATTTGTAATTTTGTACCAAATATAGCCTTTGAGAGAAAATTGTAATAAATATAAATACGAATGTAATGTGAGACCATAAATTTGATGAGGACCACAAAATAAATATTCATAATATATACACTGACGTGGAACAATCATAGTAACAAATATGGCGTACCTTTAAGTACATAAAATACTTCAGATCAAAAATCGTACAGATCAAATCTTTTTTGTTTTTTTTTTTGTTTTAAAACTAAATTGTTTATTTAAGAAAAATGGGAATCTTCTTGATCTAAAGCCGAAAGTTAGCACATGCTGAAAGAAGGACCAAGGATGTTTCCTGATATATATTTAAACAGAAAACTTAGCCCTTTCAATCTAACTAGTTGGAGATTTAGGACCATTAAATATGCGAGTAGAGTAGTGAGGTAATTATTATTGAAACAATCAAAACTACAAAGCAATACGACAATTTTGTGATATGAGATCAATATGATATCTTGATCTACGTATATTTATATTCCTTCAGTGTCTTTTTTTTTTTTGTATATATACGTTTGCATGTGCTAAGCATGTACAAATTCCCTTCTAGAAAACAGTGCACGAAGGTTCATACCAGAAACACAATCCAAAACAATATCTCAATTTAATATTCAAGAGAAGGAAAAAAAATAATCAAATTAATATTCTTTGGCAAATTCACTAGAAGTCCAGAACTCTCACAGTTGTAAAGAGAGAATTGACAACGGAAAATTTTGTAAAAGCACTTTCAATCTTAATTGATATTTTAGAATTATCATTGTTAGCATTTTAAATTTTGTGTACTGTATCTTTCATTTTTCAGAAAAGAAAATACCCCTCAAACTTTAAAAAAAAAAAAAAAAAGTTCTCTCCCGACATTTAGAAAGATATATATTCATGGTGAATAATATGTATTCATGGTGATTTTTTAGTTGAACCACAAACGAGCCTTTTGAGTTTTCTAGCCAAGCCAAGCTTGTTTTAATGAAATGCACCACGATTGAGCAACGACCAAGCCATGAATGGAAAATGACCAATACATGATTAAAAATGACCGAAACATGATGGAAGATCCAATTAGTGGTGCAATTCGAAACACGAGAAAGAGATAAATAAGATATAATAAACTTTATCCCGGATTTTGGGTCGATGAGACATCACAACTCACTAAATTTAACGTATTAGCTGAAAATGGATTCCTGAATAGTTAATATAAAATTTGAGTAAAATAAGTTGCATATATACAAATCAAGGGTGAAGCGGCTATATAGCCAAATAGAACTTAAGTTTTTGCAAAATAGTCATAGTTTGTCAATTATAAACAAACTAGTCAAAGTAAGATTAATCCAGGTTGGATTAAATTTAATCCCAACGAACTATAAAGATAGAATGTAAGTTTTATGAAGGCTGAATTAAAATTAATCGAGGCAGGATTAAAAGTCGTAGTACTCTCAATTGGCTATTTTGCTATACCTAATAAAACTATGGCTATTTTGCAAAAGTCATAGTTTGAATTGGTTATTTCATACCATCTTTTCAAAAATCAATGGGGTAGAGTAGGATTGCTCACGAGAAATAAATATTTGAGCGAAAATGAGAGAAAATCATTTTTGAGCGTTGTTTGAAATAAATAAATCAATAAACATTATTTGAAATTTTAACATTTATAAGATTCAGATATCAATAAAATATATTTCGCATATGTTTTATCGAATGTCTTTACAACAATGACACTTTAATTTAAATTCAACTCAACCAATACAAAATATATATTTGAAAAATGAACTTGTCCCATTGTCAAGTCTAGTCTTATATAAAACTATCTGAGCCCATAATTAACAGCTTCTCTTTACTTATCATAGGTTATAATTATATACGGAACACATGTCCGGCTCTAAAAATTTTGAGGCCTAAAGCAAATTTATTTTTATAGGCAATTTTAACATTTATTTAGACTATTTAACATACTTGAGCCTAAAAAATTATATATTTTAAGCTTAAAATATGTAATAAATTTAAGCTTTTTTTATTTTTTTTATACATGATTTAAGCTTTTATTTGATATGGGCGGCCTGGCTATTGGAAGGTAATGGAAATTTCATTTCCAATAAACTACCTTCCATTGCTTATTGGAAATGACATTTCCATTAGGCAAATTGGTGCCTTCCATTGGTTATTGGAAATGGAATTTCCGTTAAGTTTAATGGAAATATGGATTTCCGTTAACTTCCATTAAGTAATTAAAAAAAATAAAAAATCAAATTTAAATGGTAAATTAAAGGGACTAAACTGTTAAAATTTTAAAAGAATGTACTAATATGTAAAATAATAAAGTTAAAAATTGTAAAAAATAAGAAGAATATAAAAATGGTGGGTAAAAACTAGTTAAATATTAAACAAATTAATAAATTAAAAAAAAAAGTCTATACAAATATTAAGACTATTTTGGTCTTATTATAAGCTATACGTACATGAATTATATTTTGGTCTCCACTACACATCACTGCCAAAATCAAACAATTGTATTTAATAAGCTTAGTGACCCTCAGTCCAAACTCTCTCTCTCTCTGCATAACCCCTCAACGCAAACAGTCCACAACCTCTCATGGCTACTATCGGTATACCCATTTCCGCACACCCACTGCCATTTCCAACACATATCGGAACTGTGGTTGCCATTTCCGTGTTATCGGAACTCGGAAATTTCCGATGAGCATAAAGATGACCCGGAAGTCATTCCTTCCGTTTGCTTCCGAACCGATAAGCCAGCTTGATGGGCCTAAAACAATTATTTGACTTCTTTAGAGGTCAAATCGGGGCCTGACGTAGCGACACGAAACACGTATCATCAATCTACACTTCGTTTTAAGCATAAATCACGTATCAGCATTTCAAAAAACAATGATTTTAGGTTTCAAGGCCATATTCTCTATATAAAACAAAAACAAAAATACATAAATTTTACGTGATACTACAAATCTCATTTAGTTTATCATCCAAAAAGTTTGATTAATTATTTGTCGCTCTTTTAGTGATGAAAGAAAACTATCTGACTTGGCATGTTTGGTGGTGGAAATAAGAAATTTGAAGTCACAAAGTCCACTTTTTTACCCTATCAAAGTTGAATAAAAAAACATATCAAAAGTGCTTTGCGACTTTCTCACTACGTAGTACGTACGTATTATATTCTCGAGCGTAAACATATCAAACGTACTTTCGTAGTATGTTTCTGTTACATAATACTAAAAAAAAATAATAATTTGGAAGAATAACTACACTTAACGGCTTCACACAAAATAACGGCCGTTACTAAAGTTTGGCGGTTTTCGTGGACCATTTCATGACATGGCAGGTATTCCGGGCCCTTCATCTGACTGGCGAATATGATACTGCCATGTCACCTTTAATAGTTGGAGACAAATTGAGGTAAGAAGACAGTATCAAATTGTTGGGATTCAGAGCAACTGAGTGGGACCCGCAATTGCCATAAATCTACGGGAATAACCTTGAATTACCATTTCATTTTTTTGAAACATGAGTTATCCTCCCTTATATTATTGTACGGTTTGTACACAACCTTGATTTTTTTTTATTCAATTAGTAAATCATATATTTCATCAAAATTATAAAAAAATTAAGTCATATAAATTGCATTCTAGCTAATATTTAATTAATAATAAAAAATTAGTTAATTGTCATAGCAAGTGACAATTTAATTCATAATGCATAAGTATACTACAAAAATGACGGATTATCATTATCGATAAAAATAAAATCACAATATCGTAGATAAATAAAAAAAAATCTTTAAAAACAAATACATATAAAATAAATTTTAATAAATATGACCAGTATATATACATACATATATACCATATTATATATAAAAATTATAATTAATAATATCTCATAACATTATTATCTCATATAACTTTAATATATACACATTGTTTTTTTCCCTAATGGTTCAAACAAAATATTTTTATAAATGATAATCATGTAAAGGAATAAAATATTTTTATTACGTCGATTGAATAATGTGTAATTTGAAAAAACTGTACTAAAATGCTCTACGCCATGTTCTAACACCATGAGATATATATTAGCTTGTCAGCCAAATCGCTCAATATTTTATTCGTTGCGTAGTTTGCACAAGTGCTGTTTTTTTTTACAAAATTCACTTCTATAGATTACCTTGACAGGTTACCATTACCATAAACAAACCACAAAATGATGGATAAATCTAAGACTGTTTTAACCAAAATAGAATCCAAACAAAAGATGCTCAAATTAACTTAAAATGTCATCACAAAAAAATTTCGCAAGTATAAATATATGTATAGTGTATATATAATTAAAATAAATATAATAACAAGTTCATGTTGTTTTTATAAGATTTGAGTGATTTTGTGTAATTTTAGGAGTTATTTGCGATATTTTATGATGATAACAGTTTTTTTTAAATGGATTCTTAATACACGGTTTACATCATTCTTCGCATAAGTCGCGAGATGTCAAACTTGATTCATATAATGAAAAAAAAAAAAAAAATACAATGCGTTCCTACAATAAATTGTTATCCATCATTTTTTTTTTCAGTTTAAGACTGAGGTTTAAAGTTGTTTAAAATTTTATTTTAAAAATGTCAATTACCTAAATTTAAGTTTCTTAATTACATCATACATGAAGGATTAACTGTACGCACAATTTAACTTTTCTGGGCCGAGAAAAGACATCCTCATAATTGTGTCGTGTATATTAGCTTTCACAAATAAGCGCATTGAAAACAACGACCGATCCAACTAGAATAAAAATTTAATATTATACACATCAATCCAAAGTTCAAACCCACCAAGTTGGGGATAAATGATATATAAAAACGTGATTCTCATGTTTGGGCTTAAATTGAACAAAGGGCCCACCTGCCATTCCAACGACTTTTCCTTTTTGAATCCCAATTCGGCTAACCAAAATACGTGTCGCCCTTTCGGCTTTAGCTATCCTCCAACTCACTAATAGCATCATAATGGACAACTAAATAATTTTTAAATAAAACCACACACACACACACACACATATATGATATATATATATATATATATATATATATATATAATATATTAAAGTTTTGTGATGTATACGATTTTTTTTTTTTTTTTGTAAAGGACGATGTGTATGAGTTTATATCAAGTCCAAAATGTCCGTGGTATGACATTTATGACTTTTTCTGAGACTTGGTAAATTTGGATGATAAGGTTTGTAACTTTTCTTTTGAGGTTTTATTCCTCACAGAATGTAATAATTTTTTGGACAATTTTCATCTTTGCCTATAAATTATAGGACCTATAGCAATCTATGTCTTTTTTTTTTCCTTACGCATGTTTATCATCTAATTGTTAATTTTTTCAAAACTCATCGTTCCGTTAAATATTTAACATATTTAGCTAAAAATTAAAAGCAAAATAGTAAAAATCATTATTCATCATTATCATTTCATTTAATATTATATTTAAAAATATATATATTATATCAAACATAAAATTCCAAAATTGAGAGAGAGAGAGAGAGTGGTGGTTTTATATGTGAGTTTTTCTTGAAGATTTTGTCAAATAGTTTAGCTTTGAGGACTTCACTTGATAGTCCATTTTTAAGTAGGACTTAGCTCGGAGATTTGTCTTAAGGATTTTCTTCGGGAAATCACCTTGAGAGTCTCTATTTTTGGGTTAGTTTTGAGTTCAACTTTGGGACTTGAGAGGGTACTTGAGAACTTTGATCAAAGGGTTTTCTTGAGGGTTCGGAGCGCGTCTCGCTCATTTTCGCTCTAAGAATTTGACTCTAGGGTTTTGCTTGTAGGCTTGGGTCTTGTTAAACTTGTCGTTTTTGCTCTTGAGATGTTATTTTTACCCTGGAAAAATGACGTTACAACACTAACAACAAAAATTATTATAAAAATGGGTTATAAAATCCTGTCTAACATTTGATACAACATTTTTTTTCTTGTTTTAATTTAATTTAAACACAAAATATCAATGTAGCACAATATCATTGTTTGAACTATTTTCTAAATTATTGAATACTTAGGTTATAAATTACAACATAATAAATCATTTTTTATTTACTTCACTCCATTTAACTCCTATACCCTATTACTTTGTTCACCAATACAATTTTTTTCTTTTTTTCTTTTCATTTAATTACCCTTTTTTCTTCGTTTTAATAGTCACTAGGAGAAAAATGACATTTAGAGGCGGCAAGTAATTTAGAGGCGGAATTTTCGCCTCAATTTAGAGGCGAAATTAGTGATATAGAGGCATAATTCCACCTCTACGTACAAAACAAATATTAGAGGCGTAATTATACATTAGAGGTGGATTCCCACTTCTAAATATCCAAATAAAAATATTAGAAGCGAATTTTTCCGCTTCTAAACTTACATAATTTTTTATAGCCTAAATTCCCTCCAAAACGTGCAAGTTTTCATAACACATTCTTTAATTATTTTATGTCCAAATTAAAAAAAAAAAAACAAAAATTATATGGCTACTAACCCAATTATATTTATTTTAAAGACTTCACTTTTCTCTCACCATATACATCGGCACACAAACATATAACCAACGCAAGACTGGTTCTTCCTCATATCTCTCCTAGCAAACAACCCACTCTCTCAGAACATGGACATCTATAAATCGATCGACCTTAGCACACGAAAAACAACT